>NC_134830.1:46349873-46712741 GCF_004210375.1 Tachypleus tridentatus
AGACCGCTCGGTAAAAATTAATCAAAACTTGGTAACATACGAATGAATTCAATTGCTTTAAGACTAGCACAAATTCATTAAAAATACCTTTTAATGACCAATTTACTGACAAATCTACTGTTTATGTCGCAGTAGAAAAAAAAGTTTGCAAAAATATTATGAGAAATTTACAACTGTGGGTACAAATCGACTGAACTCACTGACTTTCTATGTTGTATTTACAACTATGGGTACAACTCGATTGGCCCCTCGCTGGTACAGCGGTATGTCTTTGGATTTATAACGCTAAGATTAGGGGTTCGATTCTCCTCGGTGGGCTCAGCAGATAGCCAGATGTGGCTTTGCTATAAATAAAACACACACACACACAAATCGACTGAACTCACTGACTTTCTATGTTGTATTTAATTTACTATCATTTCTTGTTACAACTTGGGAAACTTAATTTACTGCAATATACCAGTCTTGAATCCTGTACATTTCAATTGTCGTGGTGACCAGTAAATACGGTCAGTCACAATGCATAAGTAAATAAATCATTCACCCAGGAGGTAAGCGGTTATCAAAAAGTTTATATGTTTGATAGACTTTAAAAATAAATGTTTTGTACTTAGCAATACGATTTTACTCCTACTTATCATAAATCAATTTGAACTGAAAGATCGTGAGCAAATGTGCGTTACTTGTGTAATAAGCACGCGTTAAATATTAGTATATACATGTGTAGTAAAAGTATGTTATTGTGTACCAAAAATGCGTTTCTATGTATTAGGCGTGCGTCAGATTATTAGTATACGTTCGTGTATACAGTGTAATGTGGTGGGCATGCGTTACTACATCCCAAAAACGCATTACTGTGTAATAAGTGTGCATTAGAGATTAGTAATAGTACATGTATACTGTGTATATTATGTTATACAAAAGTACGCTCTTGACATATAGTAAATTTACCTTACTGTGTAGCAAATTTATCTGCATTAGTGCGAATGAAAGCAGCACAATTGTGTAGCAACTTCTTTTTAATTTTTTTTACAAAAGAACACGATAACTAGAGAAATGTTTAAATCTGTTTTTGATCAATACGAGTATCAAAATCTCGTTTTTAGAGCAAAAAAAGACTTTCCGCTAAGCCACTGAGAGGCATCTTTAAATTTTGAGTACCCAAATATTTAAAAGAACCAAGAGTGTAGCAAGCCAGACTTTTAAAAACTATAGGCACGTGATAACGACTGCTCAATGGTATCAACAAAACCAATGTGTCTGTTCAAAATATGTTAAAAATAATAACGCATAAGTACAAATATATTTATTATAAATATATACTTAAATACACAGAACCATAATATGCAATAGACAACAGCTGGTAAACATGTAAGTACATCAGCAGTTTGTTTCTAAATTTTGTGCAAAACTACACGACGGCTATCAGTCCTTAATTTAGCAGCGTAAGACTCCAGGGAAAATAGCTAGTCATCACCTCCTACCACCAAGTCTTGGGGTACTCTTTTACCAACGAATAGTGGGATTGATCGTCACATGTATCGCCTCCACAACTGAAGGGACATACATGTTTGGTGCGAAGGGGATTCGAACCCGCGATCCTCAGATTCAAGGGCCTTGATTCAAAATATGCTGTAAAAAAATCTGTTTTATGTAACACATTTCAACCTGGTAATTTTTATTGATAAGGGGAGAACAACGTTTCAACCTTCCTAGATCATCTTCAGGTTAAAAAAGAATTTGAGTGTGGACGTTGACTGACACATGTCTTAGGGACGAGAGTATAAACGGGTACCAAATTGTAGGGAGCGTTGCAGGTGGATTTTTTAGTAAATATGGCGTGAAAGCAATGTCTAAAACAAGGTGGCCATATTTTATTAAATAAAATCGGGGTCACTAATGTAGAAGTGTGTACTTGTAGTCACCATTATTGCAGATACAGCCAGTACTGTAGAAGTTTAGTGACAGTTGTATTTCTCTGATAAGTGTCTCTTTTAAGATTTTATTGTTCTAAAAAAACCCAGAAAACACGGGAATGCTATATAAACCTTTGGGCGATAGCAAAGAAGAATGTGCGAGCGAGGATATTCGTTCAATAACAAGGCTGTACATTCTGGCTGGGATACTACAGTTATAGTAATGGTTCAGACATTATTTATATTAGTAAATGTCTTGATAACACCTGTTGCGACATGAACTGAATTAACTGTTGAAACGAAAACTATCTTCGCTAGTCGTCCTTAATTTAGCAGTGTAAGACTACACAGAAGGCAGCTAGTCATCACCACCCATCGCCAACGAATAGTGTGATTGACTGTCACATTATAATGCCCCATGGTTGAAAGGGCGAGCATGTTTGGTGTGACGGGAATTCGAACCCATGACCCTCATATTACGAGTCGAGCTCCCTGACTGCTTGCACACCAGCAAAGTAATATAGTTTGTTAAAAGGCGCAGCTATCAATGAATGCGCGCTACAAGGAGTGCATAGACGTTACTGCTGTGATAACAACAGACAACATGGGATAAAATAAAATATATGATATGTGCATATAATACGTTTGCCTGCTACGTCGTTGCAAACGAAATAGATGACGTCACGATGGTAATAAATTGCACGACTTGTTTCATCTATTTGAAATAAAACGATAATATCTTACGTTTAGTGTTATACAATATCCACAATCAGCTTCTATGAAATACTTTCAGTTTAAACTGCAAATTATTTACCACGAAAACTGCAACAAGTCATAAAAACAAAGTCTAATACGAAGTATAAATGTTGGGTTTATTTTTTGTATTTCTTAACGCTAATTACTATACATGTAAATTCATAATTAACTGAAGGCTATCTCAAGACATGAAGAGTTACTTCCCTTATATGTAAATGTGAAAACGTAAAACATAAAGTGTGAAATCGCAAGTTAACATGTATCTCCGCATGACCGATCAAACTTTCATGCCAAATTTAGAAAAGATCCATTAAAGAAGTGGGTATATAAAAAAAGAAGAAGAAACTCTTATCAAAACCGCAAAACTGAAAATTTACACGTAATGAACCTCCATACCAATTTTGGTGAAGATCCACCCACATCCTGCAAAGTAATTATATGGACATATACCAGACAGTACTATTATATTCATATAGTAGTTATTTATTTATGTAAACATCTCAGGCAAATTGTACTGTACATATACGAATTTCAAAATTACATCCATTTAGTTATGTTAAATTGTTACACTGTATAAAATTTCAATAATTTTGCAAATCATTTCGAGAAGAAAGTATAATGACAATCAATTTTTCTTATCTTAAGCTTTCCCTTAGTTTAATTAGGGCTTTTATGACAGCACTTTTAAGTAGCTTTTATCTCTCTACAAGAAACCTTTCGCCAAGTGAAAAGATATCACTTAAGCTTGTTAACTTGTCAACCTTATATTATTCATACCCTCTGCTGGCATATTTTTAGATATGATTTTTACTGTGGAAACGAAAGACGTTAGAGGTTTCTAACATCTTTGCTGGAAACATACAGAGAGCATTCTTTTAAGACTTTACATATCATGATAGTATGAGTTTTGAAGGATCAGACATGGAAAAAAATTTAACAACATATTTTTGGCATCTCTGGAATCACGAATATGAGTTTTATAACATACAAAATATACAACGATCCACTTTGAGAATATTTTTTTATATGCATATTACTTATTACGAATGTAGTCTTAAAAATTCGGTATACACGAGGTGGCGTATTTCAAGATGTTTGTTTGCTTGTTTTTTGAATTTCGCACAAAACTACTCGAGGGCTATCTGTGCTAGCCGTCCCTAATTTAGTAGTGTAAGACTAGAAGGAAGGCAGCTAGTCATCACCATCCACCGCCAACTCTTGCGCTACTCTTTTACCAACGAATAGTGGGATTGAACGTCACATTATAACGCCCCCACGGCTGAAAGGGCGAGCATGTTTGGCGCGACGGAGATGCGAACCCGCTACCCTCAGATTACGAGTTGCACGCCTTAACACGCTAGGCAATGCCGGGCCCATTTCAGGATGTAAACGGGACATGCTTTTAGACTTCATTCTAAAAAATTAGCTTTCGTAAAGTTCTAGGTTTCATTGCTATGGCGAATTGAGCAAATTTTGTCGACTAGTTCAAAGAATCATCATTTTTCTTTTGTGTACTGTGTTCATTACATTAAGCCACTGGTCAGCCAGAACTAAACGTACCAACATCAACATAACGTATTTGTTACCTTTAATAACTGAATATTTATCGTACCCTCAGTAAGTAAATTATCCTTTTCTATCATTATTGCATTCTAATTAAATAACATGTGGATGTATGAAGTTTGAAAAAATGCACGAGCAAAAGTTAAGTTTTTCATTAATCAAATTCCCATTGCAACAGTCGAAAGAACATTCCTAATCTCTAAATTGCGAAAGGTCCCTCAGTAGCACAGCAGAATGTCTACGGACTTACGGCACTAAAATCCAGGTTTCGTGGTAGGCGGAGCAAAGACAGCTCATTGTGTGGCTTTGTGCTTAATTGCACGTTACGGGAAAGTTTATCTGTTTAGTGCCACGTTATTCCAAACAAACAAAAAACCCAGGCTATTAAATTCCAACACTATCACTCGAATCATTTTACACTAGTTAAAATTCACTTTCTTCATTTCTCCAGTGGCCCAGCATGATCAGGTGGTTAATTAAGGCACTCGACTCGTCATCCCCCTCACACTAAATATCCTCGCCCTTTCAGCCGTGGGAGCGTTATAACTTAACGGTCAATCTCACTATTCGTTGGTAAAAGAGTAGTCCAAGAGTTGGCGGTGGGTGGTGATGACTAGCGGCCTTCCCTCTAGTCTTACACTGCTAAATTAGGAACGGGTAGCGCAGATAGTTCTTGTGTAGCTTTGCGCGAAATTCAAAAACAAACAAACAAAAAACTATTTCTCTGGAGCTACTATGTTTCCCGTTTGGTCAGTGATATGTTTACGGGCTTACAACGTTAAAGTCCAAAATTTGTGGCTTTGCATTAAACAGACAAAACCTTTGATTTTTACAAATTTTTCGAAGTTCATATTTTTCCCGAAAAATTTAATTATTTTTTACAATTTCCGCTCGATATATTATATAACTTACCAAGTCGGAAACTCGTCTTATACTTTAGTGGATGTAGAAACAGAAGAAAAGAAAAGTGAATTTAGCTAATTTGCATATAAAATATTTCCTTCCAGCAAAATTTTTAAGATTTTTTGTATATATAATAGAATACAAAATTGTGTTCCAACGACACCGAATCGACTTCGCTTACCATTATTTTCTAAGGTAACACTCTTGTGCTAGCCAAGATATATGACGGGCTTAATTCTCTGAAAGTAAAGTATTAACCAATGTTAAGCTTCAAACACCATACTATTGCAAAAGTTTCTCATTGCCCTTAAAATTATCTATCAGTTTAACTCTACACGAGAGAAGCAGGCCCACTCAATTTCCAAGTAATACAATAAACCAGACCTGTGAAAGCTGATTAAGACCATAATAATGTTGTAGGTTTTGCTTCTTTGTTTTTAATTTAGACGCTTTTATTGATTTTGGCTGGAAGAATATTCTCACTTCACCTGATGAGCGTGTGTCATCAGTAGAACTGTCTAGGACAGTGGTTCCCAACCAGGGGTGCGAGATAACATTTGTTTTGGCCACCTTCACCTTTATTCTTAAGTAAATAATTACTGTGAGGGGTGCGATAACATATTAAAATTTTTTAGGGGTGTGGGGCATAAAAAAGATTGGGAACCACTGGTCTAGGAAATGAAGTGGATGATTAAATACAGTTCGTTATTGACTGATTATTGATTAAACGAGTGTGATAGTTTATCTGCTAGTTGGTTACTTGGTTCATGATGTAAATGGTGAGTCTGTGTTTCAAAGACGTGCTAGAAGATATAGGAGAGATTACAAGTAAGCAACTGTTCAGTGTTATTTTTAAGTTAGGCCTACATCTTGTTGGCAATACCAAATAATCTTCACTGTTGACATTTTCTATCATTTTCAGTGATTAATTTCTGCAAGATTCAGAGTTTAATAAAATTCCAAATTCGGCTGACCATCAGAAAAGCAACATTAAGCCAGATCAATTCATATCTTGCTCTGACGATTTCGCGACCTTTATTTATTTATTTTTAGTATTTGATTTGTTTATTTGAATTTAAGCGCAAACCTACAAAAATGAGTTATCTGTTCTGCCCACCACGGCTATTGGAACCCGGTTTCTGGCCCTGTGCCATTGGGGGAGGGGACTTCTTTGTTTAGCGGGAGAAGAATAGTGAAGATGCAGCTCCAAACACGAAAGAAAAATTTACTCCTTAATTTTTTTATGTAAACAAAAATTTATTGCCCTGAAATTTTGGCTCAATATTTGGTATCTCCAAAAATCATCAGGTAATCTTTACAAAACTGACTAAACAAAAATAAGGTCCGCCAAGCTATATACGTACGGAACACTTCTTCAGACCACAACATCAGCTAAGTTTCTAGGATGAACCCACGATTAATCTGAGTTAAACACATAGGTAGTATTAACACAAAAGTTTAGCAGCATGCGAACTGTACTAGGGGAGGAAACAATAGAACATCAGCCGACAATATAATCAGAATACACAAAACACACATGCGTCCTGTAGTTGAATATGCGTCCAGGGCATGGATAAACGTAGCACTAAAACATGTAACTAAATTACAAACAATACAGAATCCATTACTAACAACAGCATATGAAGAATAGAAATCTACATCATGAAATTCGTGAAATTTAATTCACGAAAAACGCAAATATACAAACACTAACTAATAGATTCCTACATAATTCGCTAAATTTTTAATATATGGTGGTAGTTTTCCTATCTAAAACAGTGTTAAGAACTTCCTCTGTAGTGACGCTAAGGAATCTAAATGAACAGTTTCTTGTCATCACTCATATGCACTCAATACAGCCGTACCAAACATCATTACTTACGGTAATTGCTTAAGCTAGTATCATGTGATGCTACACGTTCTTTAATCAGGAGAATTTGGTAAAATGTAGCAAATTTTTGCTTAAAGATTGGCAGTGCATAATAATATTCCATCCGTATGATTCTTTGTGAAAACTTGAGCTAGAAATTGCTATTACCAGTGTAACCAATATTTATGTATCTGCACGTCCTTTCATCCTACAGTTTTGCTGCTCTAAGTCAGCCGTCTTTAAACCGCATCACAAGAACTAAAAACGGTCCACTTTTATTCTTCGGTAGGAAAACGTTTTAACCGATATTCACGTGACATTTTACATGTGCGCGCACAAATGTTTTGGTCAAATATGAGTGTTTTTTGTTGAATAATTTTGCACCAAATTTGACAACTAACTGTAAGATCTATAGCATAACTAATTTGAAAAGAAAACAAAATCATAAAAGTTAAGTTTGTTTTTCTGTAAAATAAATTTCTGCACATTCTGTGAGAAAAATAAAAAAATTTGGAAAAACTTTATTGGGGGGTTTGTTTTGAATTTCGCGCGAAACTACTCGAGGGCTATCTGCGCTAGCCGTCCCTAATTTAGCAGTGTAAGACTAGAGGGAAGGCCGCTAGTCATCATCACCCACCGCCAACTCTTGGACTACTCTTTTACCAACGAATAGTGGGATTGACAGTCACATTATAACGCCCCCACGGCTGAGAGGGCGAGCATGTTTGTTGTGACGGAAATTCGAACCAGCAATCGTCGGATAACGAGTAGAGTGCCTTAACCACCTGGCCATGCCGGGCCGTGGAGAAAAATTCAATCAGAATTGGAGATTTTATATCTCGTGTATTTCTTAATATATTTCCTTTAAGTTTAGTATGTGAATTAACGATCCAGTAGAGCACATTCACGGGAAGTATGTGATAGTTTGAATTATCACTGTTCAAGCTACAGAAAGTAGAAATTCGCTAAACTATCACTTCTGTTAATAACACAAAGTGTCTCCTGAAGGTTGTTTTGGTCGCACGACACACGCTGGATTGATAGCGTATATGTGAAGAATGCCTGTACCTTAGAGTTGGAAAAGGGCCTCTTAAATACTGGTTCAGGATTAGATGATATTATATAATAACTTCTACTGGAAACGTTGACAAAAATTACAGTTAATAATAGTTTTAATTATAAGTGCCAAGCAAACCACATACACACGAAAAAAGAGCCTATGACAACTAAACCTTACATCATCCTTGGGTGGATCCACGACAATGTCTCATCGTCATGACTACTGACTCTCGCTTTAAAACAAACTGTGTGTGTTTGTGTGTTTTTCTTATAGCAAAGCCACAAAGGGCTATCTGCTTAGCCCACCGAGGGGATAAAACAAACTGACTTTTGATGTTGCATTCCTGTTCATAAAAACAGTTTTCCAAAAATTTGACACTTTATTGCAAAAATTTGGCGTTACTTTGATAAAGCATAAGATGCATACTTTGTAAAATATTATAACTATAAGATTTGAATAACGTAATTAAATGAAGATGACCATCAAAATTTCTCTAATTTTTATAATTATTCAAGAAGTTTTTTAACGATGTTTCAATTGTGGGAAATGTTCTAATTTTATTTACATGAATTGAATCAGACAAAATTGTTTTTTTTTCTTACAAGTATGTCTTTTGTATTTTCTAATCATTTTTTGAAAATTTTTAGTCTCTTGTAGTTGACTGAAAAATGTGTTTGACAATTGTTTTATTGAAATAGAACCATTTCTTTCTAATGAGGCGCCAATTTTATGCAACAAAGTGCCAAATTGTTTGCAACAGTGTATAATTTCTCATCTTGAAAAATACAAGCTATAATTACCGAATTACTTACCTGATCAGATTCTCACATGGAAAAAACACTCTTTTGAAGTAATTTTCCTGATGTTTTTAAAAAGTAATAAAAATAAGTAAAAAGATAGACTGTATAAAAAAAATATTTGGATGAAACATTGTCCGTATCTCTTCTTTTGGTATCCTTTCTCGTGGTGGTATTTGGGTGAAATATTGTCTATATCTCTTTGAGTATCTCTTCTTTTGGTGGTATTTTCGCCACTTATCCTTGTAATATTAGAAATGAAGCACACTTAGCAGTCTAACAGGATTGCAGTTTAGCTCCTGAGAATAATTTTACACTTTTGTTAGCGATTTTTCATGTTTATAATCCTGTGGCAATCGAAATGTGTGAAATTAAAACTGATTGATTCTTTTAAAAGTAAAGTGATACAGTATTAATCAATCAAACCGAGTGAAGCTAACAACTACATATTGAAATTTCAATTTCTCAACCATAGGCAAGAAAAGGACGCTGCACAATACCAAGATATAGGAATAATCACTATTTATTAGTATTATTTTCAAACTTGGGATTCATTGCACGGTTTTTTTCAACCATTTTTAGTGGAAAGCTTTACATATGAAATAATAATTGTACTTGCACATTCACTTGAAATAGTTTATACAACATTTACACAATTTTCATTTTTGAGTATGAAATCCGATTTTCACGACTCTTAAAGTTTCAAGTTCTAAAAACTACTTAATATTCGTTTTGTCAAAAATTCCGAAACAAAAATTATATCACTAAAAACAAGTTCGCAGAACATGAAGTTCGGGAGGAAAACCGTTTTACTTATCGTTTATTATTGTCTTGCCGAATAACGAAATAGAATCTGCCAGAAATAGAAACCGTTTAAATAATAATAAGATCAACAGTAAAATGTCACATATTTTCGCCTGTCCACGTTATAATGAACGAAAAATGATGAATGTGACGGAATGAAAAGTTTTAAACCAAGACCTTTGTATTCTCAAAACCAATACTTAAAAAATGTACGAATATATAAATTACTTTTGTCAGCCTCTAGATAAAGCATTGAGATGAAATAAAACATATAGAGTTTTGTTCAAACCATTATTTTTTCCCAAAGATTCTTCAGAGCAAGAAATAATTTGTCATCTTCACATGCTCGTTATGTAATCAATCATTCTTTGGTGGAGAGGGGGGGCAGAGTTTATTGATTGTGAGCCTGAAGACATTCTTCTGTGTTTTTGTCACCTGAGATACAAGAGCCTCTGTAACCCTTCAACATCTTCCATTCAGATGACAGCATAACAAAACTTTTGATTTCATACGTCCCACAACTTTGATCACTGGCGAGCACAGTTAACATGATATATTTTATCGGAGTGTATTACAATGAAATACTGTTACCGATTTCCTGTCTCATCTTTATATTGAAACCACTCGATTTTACTGATTTTAGCTTTATTTTTATATTTCAGAAACCACAATATTAACATTACAGTTTAACACTACACGGGAGAAGTAGGCCCACTCAATTCACCAGTAATACAATAAACCAGACTTGTGAAAGTCGATTACGACCATGGTAATGCTGTAGTTTTGTTTCTCAGTTTTAAATCTGGGCTAGACGAAGTTTCTTATTTCACGTGATGAGTGTGCGTCTTCATCATTAGAACGGTCTAAGAAGTCTTATTTGTCTTATCTTCATATTGAAACCACACGGTTTTACCGATTTTTCTGTCTTATGTGTGTGTGTTTTTCTTATAGCATAGCAACATTGGGCTATCTGCTAGCCCACCGAGGGGAATCGAACCCCTGATTTTAGCGTTGTAAATCCGTAGCCAAACCGCTGTACTAACGGGGGGCTTTCTGTCTTATTTTCATACAACAAAAACTACAATATTTTATGGTTTTTCTGTCCTATCTCTGTATTCCTTGTCCACGAAATCCAACAAAACTGTTTTTCTGGTATATTTTGTTCAGAGAGTGGTTAAAACCTCAATATGTGGTACACACCGTTAAAATTATCGTATGTTAATATCTCATGGTGATCACGTCCAATCTTTTGGTAAAATAAGAGAAAATACAGATACTGTAATGTTGCTTCATGGCGGCCACATTGCAACCGCAAATGAAAGTACTTCCACTATAACACAGTTAGCCAATACTGATGGAGAGGTTCATGCCATGTTAATCTCAGGAACGGAATTTCTTTCTACATTTTAGCTAAAACAAGAAAACAAACTCGCAATGTGCATGTGCTGAGACACAGTGAGAGTCTTTGTCGAACTTGCCAAGAAGATCGTGTATTCAAGACACGCCTAAAAACGTCCTGACCCTTCTGCGTGCTCATGTGATGCTTCTGAATGAACAAAGACGCTCTTTTTTATCCTTGATTGGTTCAGATACCATCGAATTTAATAAACTCAGATGGGCTATGTTAAGGATATTAAAATTAAAAACCTTCCACTGCACACGTTGTTCTTCGCAAACACACCAAAAAACAGCAACTATATCAAGACCAAAACCAAATAGACATCAGTAAAATACTGAGACTGGCTAAGTGTCTAATCCTCTCATAGAACCTTTGCTAAGTTATAGGTGTTCCCTAGAAGTCGTTGTTTCAAAAAGTGGCATTTATTGATATCTACACTGGAAAGCGTTGTTTCAAAAAGTAACATTTATTGATATCTATACCGGAAGACGTTTCAAAAAGTGCCATATACTGATGTCTGTATATTTACTTTAACAATTGTTAAGACTGTCAGAACCACTGGAAAAGATCACTTATTGATGAGAGAAATTAATAAAACAGTATGACATATATAAGCAAGCACATAGCTCTAAGTTAATAAAGAGATTATTTAGAACTTTAGAACTTCTAGTTGCTTTCTTATATCATTGTGTTTGTTTTCTTATAGCAAAGCCACATAGGGCTATCTACTGAGCCCACCGATATATCATCGTTTTGGTATCCCATACTTATGTTACTAGTTGTGAGTCGCCAAATATAACCCTTACGTAAAACACTTTTACGTAAATGTCCTTACGAAGTTAAGGACAAAGCAATACAATGGGCTATCTCTGCTATGCTAAACACGGGTATCGAAACCTGGATTCTAACGTTTAAGTCCGCAGACATGCCGCTGTGCCACTGGGGGGCTGGGTTCTAATTGGATCATGTACAGCTATTTGTTCATAGTAGAACTGTGTAGTCAATGTCTGGTCCTATTGATGAATACCCATGCCTGAAATAATGGTATTTGGCCTTAAAGTCAACACGTTCTTACATTTTTCTGCATTTAATTCGGACCTAAATTTTACTTGTGGTAGAGCTCTGACTTTTGGAGATGGTTTCAAATTCGTGCGATACTATAGAAATATTACCATCAGCTTAAGCTGTGTGTACGTTAAAAGAGTGATAGTCAATCCCTTAACGTGGATGGCGCTACTGACTGGTTGCTCTTCTCCTGGTCACTGGTTAGAAATTAGTCTAAGTAGCTCTGCCATAAATAAAAAATGCATTGCACACTACAAATGTGCAAAACAAGTACTAGCAGATGTAAAAGTACGTGAATTGGCATAAAGGGATGGGTGTATTATAAGGGTTGGCTGGTTCAAAATATTCACCTTCAACATAGCAACAGGTTAAAACAGATCATGCAAACACTGCAGACTGCTTTCGCTGAATATCACATATAACAGACATAAGGACACCAGGTTGCTTCAGTATAAGTTAATAATATGGTTTTAATTTGAAGTTTTCCACATTAGAAGGTTCCCTTTTAACTGAAGACGATAAATATTGGAAACTTGAAAGGCCATATGGACATCTCACTAGAATGACAATAGTTTGTTTATTTGTTTTTGAAATTCGCATAAAGCTACTCGAGGGCTATCTGTGCTAACCGTCCCTAATTTAGCAATGTAAAACTAGAGGAAAGACAGCTAGTCATCACCACCCACCGCCAACTCTTGGGCTATTCTTTTTACCAACGAATAGTTGGATTGACCGTCACATTATAACGCCCCCACGGCTGAAAGGGCGAGCATGTTTGGCGCGACGGGGTTTCGAACCCGCGCCCCTCAGATTACGAGTCGCACGCCTTAACGCGCTTGACCATGCCGGGCCTGAATGACAATAGATAAGTACAAAATAACATACGTTTCTACCATGTAGTAAATATACACCACTAAATGATATCAGTATTAGACGTTACACTGTGTATTATTCAACATATTAATGCGAGCAGTTTGGCGATAATACAGAGACTGTTAAACACCCACAAACACACACTTAAGGCTAGCAATCTCTCAAACATGGAATCTACACATACTCTTCCCTGTAATTTTTGCGCAGATAGCCTTGTTGCTTTGCGCCATAAAACACCAAACCAACCTTTAATTTTACGTCAATAAAGTCATTGAAAATGATGTCTTGACCCATATATAAACGTCTTTAAAGAATAACTCTTCTTACGTTATAACTGAAATTATATAAATTATAATTGAACTACTTACGAGAGAAATCTATTACATATCTGTAGGTATAATGTCAGACTTCTATATTTCATGCCGTTCAAATATTATACCACATTAGTTCAGAATTTTTATGATTTTCCCTCTTACAATACTCAAAGTAGAAAATAGGCAAATAATATAACAAACAAAGGAACAATGGATGAAGTTACTCATGTTTTACGTAAAATACACAGAGCTAGTGGGATTATCTGTACTAGTGATGGTGTGTAATATTTAACATGTTTCTGTTCGTGTCATGATATGAGGGATCCCTTACCCATCAAAGAAATGAAATTACTAGTTGTTTGATCCATAAACATTTAAGAAAAAACTCGTCTAAAAGGCTACATCGGTAAATATAAACCAAACCATGTTTTAAAATTAAAATTATATATATTTGAATATACGTAAAAGTATCTAATTCACTCTTACTTCTTTTCTTGGTTGTTTTTAGAGATTAGAAAGGTAAATCTAAATATCAATTTTCTGATGATAATCCAAAATAACGTCACTGCTAACACCGCGAAAATAACTTCTGTGTTTTCTTATAGTAAAGCCACACGGGCTATCTGCTGTGTCCACCGAGGGAAATGAAATCCTGATTTTAGCGTTCCAAATCTGTAGACTTACCGCTGTACCAGCGGGTGACAATAACTTTTATAAAAATGTTTTGATTCTAATTAAACAAAAAACCCGATAGTTCTGAAGTTTTAAATGTATGCTTACCAGTAACACAAGAATAGTCAACCAGGAACTGAGACCGTTTACTGCGAAGCGTGTGTATCATATCGATTTCTTCCGGAGATTCTGTAGCCCAAAATATCAAAGCACCGATCGTTAAAACCAATATATAGAAAGCTGTCAATAAAGCTAGACGGACATTGCTTCGACGTAAATTCTGTCGTATAACTTCCTTCATGTTATAATTGCGGCAGTCTTACTGAACAGAATAGAAGACAATGCACCTTCGCCTCAACTCTGTCAACGTTCAGTATCTGCACTACCTCCGCGAAAATTAAACCTTTCACACAGAAATAGCTTTCTAAAAGGGCAAACCGCCGTTATTGTTAAACTGGCTAGTAACCTGCTACCATTTCTTTCTATCTAAGTTGTAGTGATTCTTATAACTATCATAATCCTTGCTTGCTTTTAGATTGGTCAGACGCCGTAGTGCTCTATCGAATATTTCTCTTCTTCGGTGAAGTACGTATATCTAATAGGAAATAGGGTTCGATACGTCCCACGATGCTCAGAGCGCGTGGTTGCAGTTTGCCTGACCTCTAGTGGTAAGCAACAAACTGTCTTTTGTTCGAATATATGTACTGTATCGTTAAAACCATGTCAGATTCATCACATAAATATTACAAATAATGTAAACAGTTTTGGAACACATGACGTATATTTAACTTTTCTTAGTAACTTCATCAAATGAGACATCATATATTTTATATTTTTAAAGGATTTTACCATTTCACTCTATCCATTTTTCGAAGAGCTTATTTGAAGTTAAACACAAAACTACACAATAGGCTATCTTTGTTTTGTCCACCACAAGTATCAGAACCCGATTTCTAGCGTTGTAAGTCACGAGACATACCGTTGTACCACTGTAGATCTTTTCAAAGAGATCAACATATAGGTTTATAGATGCATATATTTAATCCTTGTTTAAATTTCTTGTATTTCACTCACCGAACTCAAAAGTATAGTGTTTAACTTGCCAGAGCTGTAAATCCAGGGATTTCTAATTTGTCTCCCGTAGCCAGAAAAACGTAATCCGCACTTTGAAGACATTTGTGTGTGCTATAACAGTGAGGTTGAAATCGAATTAGGCACTAGATAAGAGTAACCCATCAGCTAACGATGAGTGCTATTCACTAGTTGAAGTTCCTGCTAATATGTCAGTTCGAAATTAGGGACAATTATGTTCTGAGATGCACTGATTTTTCTTCAAGTATTTGAGTAGATTTTATAAGTTTAAGTCTTTAATTCATTAAAAAAAAGTTTAAATGTTTACTGTTATAAGTGTATGTAGTTTTAGAATAGAATAATGGGTAAGAAAGGAACTAAATTCCTTTTGTCCTAGTTACCTATTATTCTTGACCATTCCCTTGTTGTATTACATGCATTTTTTCGTGAAAAAAATTGCTGTAAAGTAGAACATGCTATGCATAGAAAGGCAGCGAACCTCTCTATTGTTGGGTCAGGCGGGTCTTTGAGGAAACTTTTCATTATTTTGTGATGAGAATGATTAGAAGTGACATAGGTACTGCACGTTCCCTAAGAAAAATAGCATATGTGGAACTATGTTCTCTCAGTCTGGAACATAATTTTTTTACAGACATTTTTGATAACCTTTAACCAACAGTATAGACACCTCGTAATTTTGATACTGTTTTTATGTGTAGAATAAATATTGTTGTTGTAATGCTATTTTACGTCCGCATTTGTGGTGTTCTCAGGTAAACTTGTTTCCACATAAGTATTAGATGGGTCTACTTTATAACAGAAACTTTGTGAAGTAAACTAAAGTTGATTAAATGACTAAGTTTTAAGCTGTGCAAAAAAACAAATAGATAGAACACGTGATGTAAAGTGTAAACAGTTTTATTATTAGACAAAACAAAATAACTACAGGGTATGCAGTTGCGTGAATGCCTAGACGATCTTCTATTACTGGATCATGGAAAAGAAATACATGTTTAGAAATCTATCAGGTTGAAACCAAGACGAATTCTGTCTGGACCAAGACTTCTTACGGAAACTGGAAACCTAGGTTTTATTCGGACATGACATATGCTACCACATGGCTAGTCGTTATCGTACTACATACAAAGACCCACGATTTAAAAAAAAATCACGAAACCATATAATACCGCATACCATATGTTCCCGACATCAGCAGAAAAATAACCAATATTTGGCAAAAACTAGCAACAAAATATGACATTCCAGTTAATACCAAATTTATTCAAAAACCAGGCACAAAACTAAGGTCCATACTATGTGAAAACTACACTGACAGACACAACATCAACATTATTTATAAAATACGACGTGATAATTGCCACGACTTCTGTATTGGAAAAACAAGTAGAGAAATGAAGACCAGATTCAAAGAACACAAAAAGTCACCTTCACACGTTTTAGAACACTGCAAATCGAATAAACACAACATAACCATAGAAAACACCCAAATACTAAATAAAGAAACAAACATAAACAAACGCAAAATTAAGGAAGCCTTACTTGTACAACAACTCAAGCCCAAAATAAACCGATAAAAAGGAACACTTTTATACCTATATTAATAAATATATCTAACATCTAAGCACGCCCTCTACATTCCTACACTCAATTACACAACCGCCTTCAAACATGTGGTCAGCTACCGGTCAGTGACTCTTTCTTTCTTTGTGAACCTGACGATGACCGAAGAAGGTCGAAGCGTTTTTCGCTCCTCTACTAGTGTTTTCTCTATCCATACCAGCCGTTTTTAAATATATAAGAAAAACTTTACCTCAGCAATATTACATAAACTTATTAAAATAGTTAAGTAACACAGATACTCCTTTTAAAGGTGAAATTTGGTATAATTATATCCATAAACATAAAAACACATTTAACAAAGAAAAATAAAACCTTAAAGAAGAGCTTGTGTAGTTCTAAAATAACCTTTAACAAGGCCCCCTGACGTGATTTTGCATAACTTAAATGCAAGAAATATTCTGTTAGCCAAGATTTAAAGGAATGCAATAAGTATAATAATTAAAGAAAAACGTTTTTTTAAAGATACTTGTTAAGATTAAAGTGAAACTTTCATAATTAAATAATACTAAAAGAATGAAAATAAAACATTAAAAAATATATATGTTTAATATCCGTTGTGTTTATATCTATGCATTTTAAAAGAAAGAAAGTGTAATATGTTTTGAAATAATTAAGTGTATGATAATAAGTCATAATAGATTCTATCTCGCTCTCGATTGTCTTGCTTAGGTAACGTTTGGACTACATTCCCAACCTGTCTTGGTGGTGATAGGCCTGGCATGGCCAAGCGCGTAAGGTGTGTGACTCGTAATCCGAGGGTCGCGGGTTCGCGCCCACGTCGCGCTAAACATGCTCGCCCTCCCAGCCGTGGGGGCGTATAATGTGACGGTCAATCCCACTATTTGTTGGTAAAAGAGTAGCCCAAGAGTTGGCGGTGGGTGGTGATGACTAGATGCCTTTCCTCTAGTCTTACATTGCTAAATTAGGGACGGCTAGCACAGATAGCCCTCGAGTAGCTTTGTGCGAAATTTCAAAAACAAACAAAATTGGTGGTGATAGCAGTATCATTTAGTTGTTGCCAATTCATTTATATTTCATTCATTGCACAATAAATAATCACTCACAAAATTCATGTGAGTTAAGACCTTTATGTAAATGTCTAATCAGCCACAATTAATGTTTGTGTTCTTATCACTTATCTCAGTGGAAACATAACTTTCATTCCGCTCATTAAATTGGTATATTTCCTAGGTATATTAATAATAACCTAGTAAATACAAGGCAGCGTGCTACATATTTTTATCGTCTCTCAGCTAGGTTATTGGTGTAATACTTTCGAAATGCTGGATAGTGTTTTGCATCAAAAAATTCAGTCAGTGTCTCAATACACTTTCAGTCACTGATGTTTAAACCACATAACCATCCTTACTTAAGAAATAAATCAAATTGTAAAGCCAATAAACCAAAATATAATGTAAAGGTTACATCATATCATAAGATACCACTCACATGGTATCTTTCAACCTGAGTTTTCGACCTCCTAGCTAACATCTTCAAATGTGCAAACTGTTGATGTAGTAGATACTGTATTTATTCACTCCAACTACCTTAGCTTTTTCTGCATTAGTAATAACCATATGATGTGATATTTCATGTCACTACTTGAGAGCTTGGAAAGTACAGTTAAAACTGTCTTACAATCTTTGATTTTTCAATCATCTGTGTGCTCTAAATATCTACTATCAAGTAGCTGTCACATTAGACAACACCACCAGATAGTTTAGAAAGTAAGGTTCGCAAGGCCATTTCAACAGTTGGTTTCTCGAACAAACAGCTATGCCGACTGTTGTAAATCGAGTGGCAATTTTACATATACATCTTACATTATAGTCTTACATATCGTATCTTAACACCACTCAATACCTCAGAAACTAAGGAAGGCTACTTCGTTTCAGTCATTGGGTGCTTCATCTAATGTTCATCCCGGCTGGTTATACTTAAACAATGAAGTGTATACATTATACCGTGAATATCATTTGATAGCTTGGAAAGTAAGGATGAATTCTTGGCTGCTTCACCTAATGATTGTCCTGGATCGTGAAGATTGATCATTCCCATCCATATCGATAATGAGGCCAAATCAATAATTGTTTGTATCTTCCTTCTCCTCAACTGGATGTTAAGATATATATATCTTTAATCTCTTTTCCTTTGACTGACAAGTAAGAATGACTTGTGAGAACTTCCTCGTCCTACTCTGACTTATCAGTTTCACTTTTAGACTCATGTAGCTCGTATGTTAGCCACATTACTTCTGGTGGGATACTTTCCTGGGTCAAGAGGTCACCGAGGACATGCTTGTATACCAAATCCACAATTTAAGTAAAAATTCTAACTTTATCTCAACAAGTTTTTTACTTAGAGTTATCTAAAAGCTGGTATTCTGCAACTTTGCAAAAATCGTTTAGTGTATTTGCAAAAAAAATTTTAAACACTTGTTTGAACTTTGATCTTTATGCAAGTCCAATGGGTATCAACTCTGTGAACAAAGCTTTACAGATTGTTTTTAGACATTTTCTGCCCATCTCAAAGTATAGGTTTGTATTTCATTCAGACTTTGACATCCTATATGATTTTATTTCTCATGTGATTTTCACTTCCCTTTAATGACTATTCAGAAAACAGCAACAACAAAAGCATTTATGATGCTTCATCAAGTGGATTAAATAGTAAGTCATAAATCTCAGTGAACCAGAATGGCGTGTTGGTTAGGCCCCTCGACTCGTAATATGAGGATCTCGGGTTCAAAACCCCACCACACCAAACATTCTCGCCCTTTTAGCCGTAAAAAGAGATATATTGTGATGGTCAATCTTACTATTCGTTGATAAAAGAGTAGCCCAAGAGTTGGCAATGGATGGCAATGAGTACTTGTTTTCCTTCTAGTCTTGCACTGCTGAATTACAGGAGGCTAACACAGATAGCCCTCATGTAACTTTGCACGAAATTCAAAACAAACAAATAAATACATACTTCCAAGTTAGAATTAATGGCTTAATATGCCACTCGTTTTTATTTATGTTATTGTTGAGTTAATGACATTTGGACAAGAAGTAATACATAGTTTCTGAGAAGTGAATAGGGGCTAGTTTTCATAGTGGAGGAAAAAGTACAAAACTTTGAAACGAACCACAAATTGGAGGTTATTTAAAGTTTTTATTATGGTTTTGACGGGGATAATATTTTTGTATTAAATTGTACATGATTTAAAACTATATCAGTATTTTTACTTAAGAATACATAACGCCAAGAAGTCTAAGGTGATTAAGTAGAATAAACTATGAATTTTAAAATGAAAAATTATTCTGGGAATTGAAAATATTTTGTTATAACTACGTACATTACTAAATTTAATATAACTAAAGCAACACATGCAACTACGTCACCCTTTGGTTATCGAAAGCAAAATATAATTGCTAGAAAAATTGAGCTTCACCAAAGATATAATAGAGAAATATCGCCTATATTACTCTAGGCTTCAGACAGGAGTGCAAGTTATGTTTCTACTAGTAAATGCTATTCTTATTCAGTAGTGTGCTATGCTATTTTCTCGATTAGTATTTGCTCCAACAGATGAAGATAAGTAACACATATAAATTCTTGATGTAAAAACAAACAAGTTAGATCTAACTGGGTATACAAAATGGAGTTTTCTGATCAATAAATAAAAAAACTTCACTTTGAAGTTACCACCTCCTGCGATACTGTAACAAAAACAACCACAGTAAAGATGAGAAAATCCCTCATACCCAGCTGATGCTGCATTGTCTTATTGAGTAATCCTTCCAAAACTATACAACAAGGAACTACTCATGACCTGCTGAGATTATTTCAGGGTAAGCAATATAAATGGCCCAGATCACCCGTTTAAACATTTAAGCTCCTTATGGTACCCCTTTTCTGAGTTTTTGATTCAATCTGATGCAGTTCCTTGTTTCCCAGTAGGTTGAACCAACATTGCAATTCAGTAATAACTTCTTGCAGTTCCAGAGCTAGTCCTTCTTCAAGTGCCCATTGTAGTCTAAGCTTGTAAAATCTAAACTTAGAGCTAGGAAGTGTATAACTTGTTCCAAAAACCACCAATTCCAGACAGTTACCTGTCTGAAATGCTTCAGAAAATCCTTTTTAATTATACCTTTGTTTGTTTGGAAAGGGCCCTATTCCGCCTAAACACTATCAGTTTTGCCTCACTCATAGGGAATTGTGATCATAGCCAGAAATGGTTCTTTATTTTAACAAGATGTCAATGAATGACATCAGTGGCACAACATTGTAGGAACTCTCGGAGACTTTGGTATGCTAATGAGCAGTAAGCTCCAGCTCTAGAGTAGCAGAAGGAAGAGGTTCATTGGGCAACTCGTCGATTGGTTCTTCCTAAGAACCCTGCATTTCGTAATTCATGACTATCCTGGCAGTTTACTTACCGGCATGGGGAAGTCCATCATTGTCTATTGATCAAATCAATTTACAATTCGATGCCTATTATCTTATCTAGTTTTGAGGTAACGCTTCAATTGGCAGGTGCCATTCTCCAGCAGTACTTCCATGTTCTAGGGTGGCTTAAACTAAAGATGATTTCTTTTATTTTTTACTTTCATTGATGTAAGTTGATGATGTTACACACACAATCTCACGTTAGATCAAAATTGTGCAATGGCTCCGTGGATAAATTTAGAATTACGCAATCCTTACCAAAGTAAAATGTGGTTAAAACAAGAACCTATAAGAGGATGTTAGGGATAATTTATCCAGTACCATCTTAAACAGCAAGTGCAATTTTAAAGTTTAAATTTTTTTCTGAAAGATTGTCAACAAATTGTCTAGTCAGTGCACACCACTTTCAAGCAACAAACTAAATTATAGCTAAGTAAAAAGTTATATATATTTGGCAACACTGACTTAGACTTGATTTCCATTGTCCAAGTGGACAATGATTTCCAACAACAATAACAAAAAAAAAAGAATTTGAAAAGGAACATTTTAAAGCATTTCATATATTATCTTATATGAACAATAATGATGTAAGCTATATTTTTATGTTTTCTTCGTTTGTTTCCTGAAGGAATCAGCTAATTACGATGATTACGTAATAGTTAAAAAGTTTACGATAAGATAATAATCTAGAAACTTAGCGTAATGTTTAGAAACAAGAGTATTTATAAGTACGACTAGTGAGTCAATGAGTAGCTATTGAATAATGAATGAATGGTTCAGTACGGTATCAGAAAAGTGATTTAGTGGTAAAAGTGAGAGATATCGCATCTATTAAGTTAATTGATTAGCAGAGAAATTACAAAAGTTTTGTGTTTTTAAGTCACCATGAATTTCGGAAATTTTGTTACATTATTGTTTGTGAACTTGGGTCTCAACATGAGTGAAAATAAAATAGTCTATTGAAACATTATAATAGAAATAAACAAATTAATGACAGAACTAGTCAAATGATAGATCACGTTACAAACATTTTCCTCTTCATTTGTGTTGAGTAGACAACAGACAGCCCACTGTGTAGCTTTGTGCTTAGCCATGAACAATCTTCTCATGCAACGAAAGGTTTGGAAGTGGTTTATTTAAGTGAATAGACAGTACAGATAGAAATAAAATTCACATAACTATTAACGTATGATTCATTGTATGTTCATATAACATAATGTCTAAGGACAACAAGGGACCGATTAGCCCACTTAGACTATCCCATCTTCTTAGCTAAACTAAATATACTAAACAAAACTCAAAGCCAGCCATTATAATTTATTTAATTATCAAGCTCTCACTTAAACTCACTTAAATTTACTGCCTCCATTACATCCGCAGGAAACCCATTTCAAAGACTAAGGACCCTGTTTAAAAATAAAAGTGTCTTAACTAAAGATGATTTATATCCTGACAAAAATTAAATTTGTGTTTTCTAGTCCTATTATTCTCATTTTTAACTATGAAAAACGATAATATATCAACATTATCAATTCCTTTTACAACCTTTAACACTTCAGTCAGATCCCCTCTAGTTCTTATTTCTTCAAGAGGAAACAATTTCAGAAACTTTAACCTTTCCTCGTATGACAACCCCTCCATCCAAGACACAATTCTAGCAGTCCTCCTCTAAACTCATTCCAACATTTTAATGGCCTTCTTAAGATAAGAAGCCTAAGACTGAATACAGTACTCCAAAAGTGTCCTGTTCCACCCATGGCTTATACAATGAAATTATCACATCTTTAGACTGGTATTCAATAGCTCTGTAAATAGAAACCTTTGATGTGGCACCTTGTCAAATGCTTTCTGTACCGTTACTCTTATCTATGTAAGCAGTAACCTTTTCAAAGAATGTCAAAAATGTGTAAGAAATAATTTTCCTTTAATGAAATCATGTTGATTATTTAGTGAAAGTCTAAACATTGTTAAATGATGTGAAGAAACATCTTTTATCAGACATTTTAAAACTTTTCCCACAGCTGATGTAAGACTAATAGGTCTGTAATTACTGGGAGAATTTTTATCATTTTGCTTGAAAAGAGGCGTAAGCTTAACCAATTTTTGATCCTCTGTCACCTACACATTATCCAAGAACTTACAAATATACTAACAAGTGGCTTACTTATCTAGTCCTTAACCTCTTTCAAAACCCTTGGGGAAATAGTGTCTCGTCTAGGAGCCTTATGCTCCTTTAAATTTCCCAATTGTTTTTTTTAACAAGCTCAGAATTAAAGTGATCATCTTGTTCAACCTTGTTTCCATCTATCAACTGTTAAAGATGTGGAATATTGTTTTAGTCTCCATCAGTAAAAACTAAATAAAAGTAGAATTTAATAACCCAACTAGCTCATAATAATCAGATATGAGCCTTACTTTATCATCTATCACAGATTCTACACCATCTGAATATTTTGTTTTTCCTTAATGTATTCAAAGAAATCCTTAATATATAAATTGTTATATTTTCAGCTAACCCTTTTTTATGTTTCAATTTCCAGCTTGACCAACATTCTTGAGTTTGTATAACCTTCTACATCTCCTTTCATACCAGTCAATTTAAATTTCTTAAATTTGTGATCCTTTTCTTTAATTTTATCCTTTATACACTTTGTTAGCCAACCTGTTTTTTCTTTTTTGTACCTGCAGTCAACTTTTCTCTCTCTAAGAAATATACTTATTTTAAATGTTTAAAAAATAATCCTAATTTCATCAGTGTTTCCATGTCTCCCAGCAAGCAGTTTACAAGAGGTAATCATACAGTACTTCAACTTCTGCTTTTTGTGAAATTTGTAACCAAAATATCATTATTCTTGATCTCTATATGCAGCAAAACATCGAACCTAATAGAGCAATGATCACTTGCACCTAAATATTCCCCACATTTCACCCTCATGCCATTTCTATATTAGAAGTTAAAAATAAATCTAAAATAGCATTCTTTAGTAGATTGCTTGACTAACTGGTGAAATTTGTGATCCAAAAAACTTTTCGCCCTCATGGTTTGTCTTCAACGTTTCCCAATCTATATGCTTGAAATTAAAATCACTATAAAGTACGACCTGTTAAAAATAAAATCTTTATCCCTCCTGCAAAGGTTTCATTAATTCCATCAATATCATCTGGTGGTCTTTAACAAATTTCCACTAAAATTTTTTTTCCTTATATCCGTCAAAAGGAACTCAAATTAATTCAATTTCTTTACTATTATCTTTAATATCCTCAACTTCAGTAGGATGTATTTCACATTTTACATATAAAGCCGCATTCTTTTTAGTAATATTCTTATTAAATAACCTATAACTATGCATTTCAAATACATTTTTGTTATCAAAATTGTCTACATTCAACCACGTTTCAGTTATTCCCATTATTATCAAAATATTTCATTCATACCAGCGCTGTAAAGTAACCTATTTAATTTACTAAACTTCCAACATTACATTTGTAAAAATTATGTCTGCTGTTAGAGCTACTTCTATACTCATGTGCTATGCTAAACATTTCTCTTGTTATTATTTTTTTTGTATTTAGTTTATCTTGGCCATCACCGATGTCCACTCCCACTTTAAACCTTCTTTTACAGCTGAGTTGATAGCCCTTGCAAAAGGGATACTCCCTACCCTATTTAAATGTAAACCACCCATTTCAAAAATTATCCTGCTATTACCGTTAAGTTCAAGTTACAGCCAAGTCCAATCTCAGTCTCTCCCTCTCTTCCTTTGTTCTCATATCACGACTTTTTCCGTTTGCTGTACAATATTTATATAGTTAGTCTGTTAGTATTAGCCACCTTAATAAGTAATAATTAACAAATGAAAGCTTAAAACTATCTCAGTATGTATCATACCTGCCATGTATTTTTCATATTTTTCTATCCCCAGTATGATCTAGCCTTAACTAGTAGTGGGGCTGAAGAGAAACATTAGTTTCTGAGCGCCCTATGTTCTCCTCCTCGGGGCTTATAAGATACAAAAAATAAAGTAATGCTAAGTTACTTACTTACTCCAAAAAGCTTCCTTCTTCCACAAGTTTAAACAATGATTCTGCTTATCCTTACATATTAATCTAAGCCTAGCATTCAGTTCATATTTATGATTTTATACCCACAATTAATTATCGGAAGTATACCTGACACAATTAAGTTATAACTCTTTTCTTTAAACGCGTGTATCAACTCCTTGTACTTAACATTTAGCGCCACAGACAGACCCGGCATGGCCAGGTGGTTAAATCCCTTGACTTGTAATCCGAGGGTCGCGGGTTCGGATCCCTGTCACACTAAACATGCTCGCCCTTTCAGCCATTATAATGTGACGGTTAGTCCGACTATTCCTTGGTAAAAGAGTAGCCCAAGAGTTGACAGTGGGTGGTGATGACTAGCTGTCTTCCCTCCAGTCTTATATTGCTAAATTAGGGACGGCTAGCGCAGATAGCCCTGGAGTAGCTTTGCGCAAAATTAAAAAACAAACAAGCTCCACAGACCAACCTTTTCTTACATCATGAAGTAGCTATTATCATACAACAAAAACTACATCATTGCTCGTTCCCTTTATTATATCTGGCCTGGCATGGCCAAGCGCGTAAGGCGTGCGACTCGTAATCCGAGGGTCGCGCTAAACATGCTCGCCCTCCCAGCCGTGGGGGTGTATAATGTGACTGTCAATCCCACTATTCGTTGGTAAAATAGTAGCCCAAGAGTTGGCGGTGGGTGGTGATTACTAGCTGCCTTCCCTCTAGTCTTATACTGCTAAATTAGGGACGGCTAGCACAGATAGCCCTCGAGTAGCTTTGTGCGAAATTCCAAAAAACAAACAAACAATTATTATATCTCTTACTTTTTCTATTACATCCTTCATCTGATTAGCATAATATAATGTATTTGTTTCGCAATTAAATTTAGTAATGTGTGCATTATATAACATAAATATATTAATAAAGTAGTAAAAAAAACTTTTAAAATTATGTGATATTCTAGATTTTGACTGCTTCGCCGCCTTTCAGTTCATAGTCGAGTTACCAATATCTTTGGTGGAGGTCAAACAGTTATATTACAGTTTGGAAGACAATAAGAATTAATTGTAATCGTCCTAACATTATTTAACATTAACAACATAAGTCGTTATGAATTATTCTCGCGTAAGTACAAAATTTAAAGACAAATATTTTATAAAAATGTAACTTTTGTAGATGAACTTTAAAATTTAGTTTTTCAATATATAGGCTTCGTTTAACTCCATAACTTAAAATTTTGAGTCTAACCCTAAACTAAAGTACAGAGTTGTGCAATTTGTTTCTACTTTACAAATTGGGGGATAAATTGGATATTATCATAGTAAATAGTAGAGGAGATAAAGAGGAATCTAAACTGTGGGAAATGGCAGCAAAGTTTAACGTGAAAGGGAGGCTGATCTTGCACTAAATAACATTAGCCAATCACTTCACACGAGTTCCAGGAAGTTAGAGCGTTTATAATTTGTATTAAGGCGAGATCTTAGAATTAGTTGATGTAATTGCAATTACCAGGCTCTGTTAAGTAACAAATTTCAGCCTTGCGGAGGTAAAAAGTTATATGCTGAAAAATAAAATTTAAGAAGATAACTGAAATTGGAATGGTAATGAAAACTTGAGGCTGATAGTATAGGTGATTCTTTGATATGGTACATGGAGAGATTGGTTTGCAGAATGTATGAAAAATAGATTATGCTGTGCATGTAAAGTGGAGGAGGATAAAACTGATAGAACAAGTGATGTAGTAAGGGGTGATAATGGGATTTTAATCTTTTCAAATTTATTGTGTACAAAGGAGTTAATGATGTAAAGGATGGATTGATTAGAGGAGTTAAATGATATGCACAGTGGGGTTGAAAAGGACACTTAAAGAAAAGCTGTAACTTAAATTTGTTGGGAATTTTGTCAAGATGTAACTGTGGCAATGAAATTAAAGTAGATTATTAGGACTGAATGTTAGATTTAAGTTTGTTTGTAAGGACGAACAAACTGGTTGAAAAGTAAAATAATATCAAATTTTCATATTTTTTTTAGATCCAAGTACAGCTTAGTTACTAAGTTTGATAAATGCAGTAAAATTCTGTAAAAGCTGAAACTTAAATTTGTTGGGAATTCTGCAAAGACTTAACTATGGTGATGAAATTAAAGTAGATTAATAAATGCAAGTACAGCTTAGTTACTTAACTGTGGTGATGAAATTAAAGTAGATTAATAAATGCAAGTACAGCTTAGTTATGCAGTTAAGTCTTGGCAGAATTCCTAACAAATTTAAGTTACAGCTTTTACAGAATTTTACTGCATTTATCAAACTTAGTAACTAAGTGGTACTTGGATCTGAAAAAATATGAAAATATGAAATTAGGACTGAATGCTAGATTTAAGTTTGTATGTAAGGATGAACAAAGTGGCTGGTTGGATCTGCCAGATGTGTTTGATGGAAAAAGGAAGACATTTGGAATGGATTGTTAAAATTTAAATAAGGTATGGTTGGCTTGTTTGCAAAATATATTAATTTAGCTGGAAGAACAGCTTTAACCTAGGACTAGATTGTGGTGAGAGCCAGAATAAAAGTAAGATGTGGAGGAAAGTGTGGTATTGGAATGACATACAGAATTATTCTTGAAGATAAGCTAAACTCTTACTATTATAATACTAAAAGTAAAAGAAATAATTATTTTAGAGCCCTAAATGGAATGGGGTATTTTGATGTAATTAGAATAACTTAAACTAGGTTATTTTATAAAATTTTTATGACAAAAATTTGTTTGAAGTGCAAGTTATTTAATAGGGGGTATAACTAAACATAGGGAGGATTGATTGTATTTTTAAAATACCAGTTGCATCTTATTGAAGTTGAGGATATTAAAAGTAGTAATAAGAAAATTTGGGTTTCTGTTAATGAGGATGGAGGAAAAAGGATTTTAGTTTTAATTTCTTAGAGAACACCAGATGCAACTGATGAAATGAGTAAATAATTTTAGAAGTCAAACTCAAATTTCAGCTGTTAATGAAGTCATAATTATATGAGATTTTAGTTTCAAACATGTAGACTGGAACATTTTAAGATTCAAACCATGTAGAAGACCGGTTTCCAAGAGACTGTTCTTGGTGAATTTCTTCAACTGCTCAAGGATCCTGCCAGGAACATTGCTATTTTAAATTTGTTTACTTCTAATATAGAATTGGTTGAGAGGATAGAGATTTGGCAACATTTCTCAATTAGGTTTCATGTTTCCTTGCACATGGAGTTCAAGAATAATGAGGTTTTGGTTTCTTGCAGGTTTTAGAGTGGATAATTTGTTAGAAATTGAACAATAATTATCTGTTGTGAATTGGACAACTGGATTAATTAGAGATACTGATGATAATATATTTTAAATTATCGAGTTAGATATGTTCCTTACACATGGAAAAATGGTAGTTGAAAGTAAGACTGTTGGATTGCAAAGATTGAGGAAATAAGCCTCAAAAACATTAAATTTAGGTTTAAACTGACTGTTATAATGGCAAACTTGGAGAATTATGGAATATGAAGAGTTGAACATTAGGAAATGCAAGATATATGGCAAAATATTGAAAGTATTAAAACTAACAGTAGGAATTCTTTTCAATACATTAAAAGTAAGCACAATGTTAGGATAAAAGTAAGTTTTTTTTTTTTTAGGGATGATACTCATTTCTGATTGAGGATGTTTACTATTTGATAAGTTGAACTTATAAACAGTAGGTGGCTTTTAATTATAATAACAATAAGGTAATGCATTGGGATTATCATGTTTGTCTTAAGAGTAATTTTGATAGGAATAGTCTTAACATTTTTTATGGAAAAAATAACTGGTATTTTAGTTGACTACAGAAGCTACTGATGGTTGGTCAAACAGGATTTAGTGGTATTTGCAGAAATATTATTGAACACAAGTCTGAAGAAGTTATAATTTCATCATGTAAGTCACTGATTAGGCCTTGTTTGAGGTATCTATCTTGTATTAAGTTCTTTATTTTGGAAAGGACATTGAATTGTTGGAAAGAATTCAGAGAAGCTTTACTAAGATAATACCTGGATAGAAAGGATATCATAATGGAATCCCCAAAATTGTTTTGTCTTGAATAAAACTATAGGGATCTGATTGAGGTGTTTGGTTTAAGGGAATTGATAGTGGTGATGCATTATCTTTTTTTACCCTAATCTCTTAAAGGAAGATCATTGCATTTGTAGACTTGTTAAAATTTTATTGACTTGCTATTTTATGAATTTATATCACGAAGTTTGGTATCAAATTGTAGATTGTAGTTTAAATTTTATTATGATTTGTTAGGAAATATTTTGATTTAAAAGTACATCTTACAAAATAATTCCTAAATATTGATCTTTGGATGTCATAAGGGATGTTGTATTCAGCTTGTATCACTTTAAATCATTGTGATGCCTAGAAATAAAGTCTATAGTTTTTGTGAAATATGAACTCAAATTACTGATATTTACATGAAAGAATATCAAATAAAAACCTATTTTCTATTTGTTGAGATAGCTGCAAGAACTGAACATTGAGGCCTACCCGCCTGTTCATTTTTAGAAAGACATACTATATACACTTCTAAATGTGTGGAAAGTAATCAACCGTTCAAAATGTCCCTTAGTGACTTTCTTTTAAACCTTGAATTTGAAAAGTAAAATATCAAATTTTCATATTTTTTTTTAGATCCAAGTACAGTTTAGTTATTAAGTTTGATAAATGCAGTAAAATTCTATGGGTTTGATACAGTAACTTATGATGTTTGGTCATTTCAAAATGTATATATAAAATTAAAAAAAAAATTTATTTCACATCCTCCAGGTGCAAATTTTGATCCCCTTGGTGTGGATTCCTGTACGTGGTGAGGAGACCTCACAGGGAAGGTTCTGTTCTTTCAGTTTTTCTCCTTTGGGATCTAAACATTCACCTACATGTTTGTGGTGTGTGGTGACCCATGAAGGGGAGGAGAGGATCCTGGTAGTTGAGGAGTCCAACTCCAATACATCACTTTGGCCTTGAATTCCTGTAGACAGGTGGTCTTAGGGTAGTCCCCCAAGATCATTCGGCTACTCCATTTGAGCCAAATCCAACTGAGTGCCAGCATAGGACATTCTCAGCAGGTGTAGTGGACATTATGTCTGATACTGGTGTTTGGGTATAGTGTTCACGAAACCCTGGCATTGCTGCAGTGACCTTATATGACACTGTAGTGTGTCCCCTTGTAGGACTTCCTGTTGGGTGGGGTCAGTGGACACAAATATTCTTTTTTTATTATGGATACCCCTCAAATAAACTAAACAAGCATGACAGCATAGAGAAAAATCTAACTAGTGGCAAACGACCAGGCATTGATAACTCTGTATGGTCAAACTCACAACTTGAATCTCTCCTGCGATTTTTAATTATACATTCTTTAACTGAAAAACCTTTAGGGCAAATGTCTCCATTTTTTATTCAGAAGGGTTTGGAAAAGCTTACTAGCTCTCCTAAATCAGTAAAAAAATTAGTCTGGGGACATTTTAGTGGAAACATTTTCATCACAACATTCCAAAATTCCTCTTGAAGTCAAAGGTCATTGTGGATATACCCATTGAGGTTACTTCTCATTCTACTTTGAATTCTTCCAGAGGAGTTATAGTTGAGAGGGATTTAAAAGCCAATTCTCTGTCGGAGATCCTCGCAGGATTCACCAGCCAAGGTGTTACAGCTGTGCACCAAATATTTACTTGTAAAGACAGGATTATGGAGCCAACAAATATTAAATTTTACAACATCACATCCTTCCACCACAATCAAGGCTGGATATCTGAATTGTAAGGTATGGCCTTATATTCATAACTCTTAGATGTTTTCATTGTCAATGATTTGGTCATTCGAAAACATTTTGCTGTTGTTCCTTGACATGTGCCCATTGTGCTGGTAAAGACCATGATGCTTTTGAATGCCAATTAGAACCAAATTGTATTAACTGTAATGGTCCACATCCTTCCTATTTTACTTTTTGCCTTGAATGGGTAGAAGAGAAAGAAGTACGTGTAAAGACAGTTCACAATATTACTTACCCAGAGGCTCGAAAATTACTATTTCTAATTCCATCTTGGACTTATGCTGCTGTAATCCGCTTCACTACTACATAGGAGTCCAGACAGACCTTTCCGTACCTCCTAGAGAATCCTTAACAGCACATCTTAACCTAGTACCCTCCAAAATCAAAAAAGTTAATGAATCAGTATCTATTTCTATCTCTGTCCCTATCATATCTTCCAGTTATTGTACAACTTCATCTTGTTCAAGCCCAGATGTTTTCATGGTGTTTTTCTCTCTTGACACCCCAAAAATTAAACCATTTGTTCATGCCCTCAATCACTGGAATGTATGCCTACAAACACCGACCTGCCTACTCAATCCAGAGCAGGATCAGTAGAGGGTGACTGACCCACATCCAGTAAAGAAAAAAAAAAAAAAAAGTGGCCACAAGTAGAAGGTATTTTTGCCATATTCTCCTCCAAAATAAATAAAATGGCCATGCTAATCCAATGGAACTGTTGAGGTTTTCAGTCAAATGTGAATGACATCAATGATTTGACTTTTATCATCCCAAATGTCTTTCTTTGCAGGAAACATTTTTAAAATCTACTAATACAGTCACAATTTGATAGTACTCCTCATACCGAAATGATGTAGGACAAGGACATAGGGGACTAGCACTGCTGGTTGATTAGCATGTGCCCACCCAGTACTTGTCATTGAATATGCCCTTGGAAGCTGTAGTCATCCATATCTCCTTGGGTCATACCATCAATGTTTGCTCTCTGTACCTTACCCTGGAAAAAAAGTATAAGCTATAAGACTCTGATGCCTTCATTGAACAACTGCCAGCCCCCTTTTTAATTTTGGGGGATCTTAATGGGCATAATCCCCTCTGGGGTGGTTCTAGTATTGATGTGAGGGGTTGCGCTATAGAGCATATGTTCTTGAATCACAATTTCTCTCTTCAATACACTTGTTTTCATGCTTCTAGTCAGTCATTTACTGCTATAGATCTTTCTGTCTGCTTCACTTCACTTTTCACTTGCTTTTCTTGGGAGGTTGACATCAATCCACATTTTCCTATCATATTAAGAGAGATTGACTATGATCAGTGCCAACCGACGCGTGTGCCTAGGTGGAAGTTGAACCAGGCCAACTGGCCCTCTTTCAGTGCTCCCTCGGAACTTGATCCTGCCATCTTATGTAAATCATTGATAGGCGATTGTGTAGCAACACTAACTAATTGTATTGTCCAAGCAGCTGCTCATTGTATCCCCAAAACCTCAACATCTTTCTCACGGCTTTCCCGCCCTTGGTGGAATTCTGCTTGTTATATAACACAAAAAGCTCAGATATGCTTGGGATAAATTTCGTAGATATACCACGCTTTCAAACTGCATTGGATTTCAGCAAGCCTGTGTACAGGCTTGGTGAGTTAGACATCAAAGCCAGAAGGAATCTTGGTTTAAATATACCTCCAGCATTTCTTAAACCACCAGTTCAAAAGTCATATGGGACAAGGTTTAGAAGATCAGTGGATGGTATACTACTGCCCTCCTCTCTATCTTAATATCCAATGGCCATGAAGTTGCTAATGCTCAGAGCATTGCCAATACTCTTGGTGAATGTTTTTCTCATGTATCTAGCTCTTCAAACTCATCTCCTTCCTACTTAGCTATTAAAACACGAGTTGAACATCTACCTCTTTCCTTTTCAACTGATCATCCCTATGACTACACTCACCCTCTTACACTGGTGTAACTCAAACTTGCCATTCATTGGTCTGGCAATACATCCGTTGGACCTGATGATATATATTATGAGATGCTATACCATCTTTCTCCTGCCTCTTACTATTCTCCTGGCTGTCTTTAACTATGGCAGAAGAATGTCTTTCCTGATGCCAAGCTATTATACTCCCTATTCTTAAACCTGGGAAGGATCCAAAGATTCCTTTGAATTACCATCCAATTACTTTAATGGGTTATCTCAGTAAGATCTTAGAGAGGATGATTAATGCTCATGTTTGGTTCCTTGAGTCAAACAACCTTCTCTCATCTGCTCAATGTGGGTTCTGAAGACAATGCTCCATGATATACCACTTAAGTTGCCTTGAAACATCAGTCAGAGAAGCCTTTTTGAAGTGACATCTTTTATCTTTTTTTTATTTATTTAGAGAAAGCTTATTATACAACACGGAGATATGACATCTTGTGGAACCTTCACTCGTATGGATTGTGTGGCAGTTTGCCACTTTTTATTAAGTATTTTTTAATGAACTGCCGATTCCAGGTCCATGTGAACTCGATACTTTCCTGTTTTTTCCTACAGGAACTTGGAGTCCCTCAGGGTTGTGTTCTAAGTGCCACACTTTTTATTATAAAGATTAATGCCATCAGTGAAGAGCTACCCCCTACAGTGGCAAATGGTCTTTTCATTGACTTTCACATCTCATTTCAGTCATCAAACATGAGGTTTATTGAGCAGCAGCTACAAACTGCAATCAATTATATACTTAAGTGGACCACAGCAAATGGTCTTCAACTTTCTCTCCCTAAAACTGTTTGTGTACATTTCTGCCACCAACAGGGTATTCATCCAGAACTTTATATTGATGATGTCATACTTCCTGTCATTCCTGAGGCAAAGTTTTTAGGTTTTATATTTGACTGTAAATTAAACTTTATTTCCCATATCAAGCAACTTCGTGTCAAATGTATGAGAGCACTGACCATCCTCCGTGTCCTCTTTTTCACTTTTGGGGAGCAGATCGATACTCCATGCTTAAAATTTATCATGCCCTTATCCGATCCAAACTTGACTATGGGTGTATGGTTTATGGTTCTACCAGAACCTCAGCACTGAAAATGCTGGATCCTATACATCATCAGGGGTTTTGGCTTTGCACTGGGGCCTTTTGTACTTCTTCAGTCCATAGTTTGTATGTGGAGTCCCATGAATACCCTCTATATATACTCTGTTTACAACTGTCTCTTATGTATGCTTCCCAACTTCACTCTTTACCACAGCATCCTACTTGGGGTTGTATTTTTCATCCTCAGTGGGCCACACTTTTTTATAATAGAAAATCTGCCATTGTTCCTTTTAGTCTTCTTATCCAGGTACAATCAGAAAAATTGGATCTATCTTTGAATAGCCTAGCAGTATCCACAGATCAAACTCTTCCACCATGGCTAATTACTATCCCCAACTGTGACCTATCTTTGAGTCAACTGAGGAAGGCAGATACTCCTGATTGGAAATATCACTCTTTATTTGTTGAACATCTTTCAAACAATCCATCCATTCCCATATGTACAGATGGTTCAAAATCAGGTGATTCTGTAGACTGCCATGGTTTGTTACAGTTTGGTTACAGCACACAGAATCCCCTCTACAGTTCTTGTATTCACTGCTGAATTGTATGCCATTTCTCTTGCTCTGAATCATATTGAAACTATGCAATATACGAATTGTATGATCTGTACTGATTCACTCAGCTGTCTTTTGGCCCTGACATCATTCCATGTTAGTTACCATCCTATTCTTATCAATATCCAAAACAAAATAGTTTTTTTGGATACCAGGTCATGTTGGTATTTGTAGGAATGAGCTAGCTGACAGAGCAGCAAAGTCCATCTGCTCTGGCCTATCACCACCGTACTTATTCTATACATGGACTATGGTCCAGTTATCAAAACACAACTGTACACCAGTTGGTAGTCAAGCTGGATTGAGGAATGAAATAATAAGCTTTTTCAAATCAAGTCTTCTATAGTTCTTTGGCCATCTTGTTTCTGTAAAGGTCAAAGGGAGGAAGTTGTTTTGGCTAGGCTACGCATTGGTCACAGTTTAACTCGCCACTTCCTTTTGTCTGGTACTGATGCACCAATGTATGGTCTGTGTGGCACTTAGGTCACAATCATACATATTTTCATGTCGTTACAACCAAGAACGACAATGCCATTTTAAACATATTTTTAAGGTAGGTTTGCCCTTGACATTAGCCAATGTCACAGCTGATACTGCCCACCTTACTCATGTTTTTACATTTTTAAGAGCCATTGGTCTTTTTCACTTAATTTAAGGTTTTTATTGGACTATATACTGTTTTAGCATGATTTCTTTTACACATTTTAATTTTTATTTTAACCTGAACCCAGGACTGGAAAGGCTAACTTCAGGTGACTGACAGCAAGTTTAAACTTAATGCTTTAGTCTTCCTGGTGGGTCTTAATTTTACACATTTTGCATATTTTTACCTTAATTTCCATATACCATTATGGTATACTACATCTTGTTTGGCACAGATAGTCTAGTAGCTTTGTGCCAATAAACATGAAATACCTACCTACCTGGCACTATCACTGGTGTGCTTGTTCCATATATGGACTATGGTCCTGTATTCAAGGCTAGGCTTTGTGCCAGTTGGCAGTTGACTTGAAGTGAGCAACATGAAAACAAGCTTTTCCAACTAAAACCCTCTATTGGACTTTGATCATCTTGCTTCTGTAAGGATTGGAAAGAGGAAGTTGTTTTAACTAGACTATGCATTGGTCACAGTTTTTTAACTCATCGTTTTCTTTTATCTGGGACTGATGTACTAATGTGTTGTCTGTGTAACACTCAGGTCACAATAAGCCACATTTTACTTTCTTTCTGTCGTTATGACTCTCAAAAACTGCACCATTTTAAACACGTTCTGTCCCAAGGTTTATCAGTAATGTTAGATGGTATTATTGGTGATAGTGACACTGTTCACCTTAGAAATGTTTTTAGTTTTTTAAAGGCCATTTATCTTTTTAATGCTATTTACGTTTTTCAATTTATACATTAGACATTTTTTTTAATGTGATTTCCTTTTAAGAATCACAGTCTATCTAGTTCAATTTGAAATTAGAAAATGGCCATAATGTCAAATAACTTGAAACCAGGACTGGAAAGGCCAACTTCAGGTGACTAATGGTGGTTATTGAACTTACGTGTTAGTGTCTTCCTGACAAGTTATAACAATTAAAATTATGCTACAGAAGTTCTTTACAACTTTTATTATTGTAGTTTTTCTCTTACTCCTGTAAACTAGATATAAAAATTGGTTTTAATGTTTGTTTTTAATTCAAAAATTAAACTTTGTTTTGTTTTACCTTAATTTCCTTTTATGAATTTTAATGATTTTACTTTAATTTTAACTTTTACCAGATGTTTGGTGCAGATAGCCTTGTTGCTTTGTGTCATAAAACACCAAACCAACCAATCAACCAATTCTACTTATCTTTTACTTGGTTTATATTACCAGATGTAATTTTGGTTTCCATTTTTTGTAATAATCATATATAAGAAGGTCGACAAACACTTTGAGAAAACTAGTTTTGCAAAATGTTTATTTTTAGCTAATTTTGGAAGAGTAGGAACGTTAGCCAATTATATTTTTCATATTTTCTATTAAAAAGCAGTTTATTTAGTATGTTAATTTGCTTACTTGTATATGGAATAAACTTTTGTTGTAATGTTGCTTTTTGTAGGTATGTCATGTTTAATGTCTATGTAAATTTCTGAATACACAATGTAAATATGGCTATATTCATTGGTTGTAAAAGGTAAGTATATTTTATTTATAGAAGGGTAGGCCATCATTCCTAATTACTTGTGTAGTTTATTTAAAAATTATTTCAAAGTTAATAGATTAAAAGAAAGGCTTGGATAACCTTCTTTACCTGTAGACAGACAGGATGCATAAAATGGCTAAATCTATTACAATGCTTCTCCAGATGAGTAAATTCTGTTCAGGCTCCTAGCATTGAATATGTTTTCCATCAATTGCAAGTTAAATTTGAAGTCTTGAGATGTGTTAAAGAGTGTATTAATGATTTTCCTACCAGAGATTCCTTTAGGTAAGAAAAAATATTTTGGTAATCAAGAAATTCTTGAAACATATCAGGCTACATATATGTTTAAAATAATTCCACATACTATATTTTGTTTGCTTTTAAAGTGTATTAAGGTTTAAGTGATGTTTGTATATATTTATATCTTCTCAGGCTCTTGCTCGAATTGCCCAACAGAGTCGGAAACTTACTACAACTTCTAGTTGTCGTGCATCAAGACAAGCCAGAATCAAAGAATTGCAGAAAAAATTTCAGGTAGAATGATATAAACAAAAGACAAGCATTTTATCTTGCATTACAATACTCCATTTAGAGTAACTTACAAGAATAATTATACCTCTTTTTACTTGTATGTGATTTGTTTTAATTGGAGCACTCCAAATTCTCTGTCTGTACTTTCATACTTGTAATGTTTGTTAAAAGCTTGTCAAGTTTTGTGAAGATATGCTCAGTGTGTATAGCTGCAGAATTACATTGTGATGACAAGGTTGATTAAGTTCACTGAATGTGTACATATATTTAAAGATATTCACAAAATATTCCTCATTGAAAAGATTTGAAGATCCTTTCAAAAATAGTACACATCTTCAAAAATATATTTTTAACTTACAGAAAAAACATTCACTTTCATCTTTTTATGTTTATTGGACAGGGATTTCTGGTATTTTTTTAGTTTTTCTTCTAAACTTTGCATCTTTTCATTAACTATTTTAGCAGCTCTGGAAGCCTGGTCTTACAAAAGCTGTTTTTAAATGTCAAGATTTTATGGTAGATTTTATCAATAAAAAGATGCCAATTTGCACATATTGCCTGAATTGTCTCCAAGAACATTCAATTTACCAAAATGTCTTACTGTAACGTAGGAGGTTATGAATATTTTTTCTAATTAACTTTCTAAATTTGGTGGGATTCTCCGAACCAAGTGATGTATGCATCCAAAGGATTGTAAGAGTTTGTTTGGTCTTTAAGTATCCACCAGTTATATCAGCAACAAGCTGATATTTTTGGTTCTAGAATATATGGCTCTGGCAGTTAATGGTTGATTCAGTATTAGCTTAGATTGTATCTATGTGCATATCTTTAGTTCATCTTTGTTTTGTCCTCTTCTCTTCTCTAGTTTTCTTTACATATATAAAAAACAAGTGTTGCTTTTCTTATGCATCAAGACTTTATTTTGTGAAATTGTATGTATTTTTGATACTTCATTAGAATTTCAGAGTTCACTCATAGGTTAAAAAAACCCCAAAACATTGATATGTACAAGTTTTGTTTAAGCTTTATGAAACTCTTTAAAACTGTAAAATGTCAACTTTACTTTCATTGCTTTAATGTTTTATGAACTAATACCAATCGTAGAATAGTTAAACGAAACAAATCGTGTGTCACTGAGATACAGGTTGGCTGACGTGACCTTTTGTTGTTGTTGAGTCTGGGCCACAAAGCACAGTTAATGTTCCAGTAAAATAATATATAGCAAAACAATAAAGACCTATTTGTTTCAGATGCAAAGTGCTCCTTTATTGAAAGTCATTCTTTTTAACCCAGTTTTTATGAAAATTGCTTGTTTAAAAATTCTGATTCCACTTTCTTTAATTACCTTGAACACTTTGTGAGTCCTGTGGAATAGTATATTGCTGACTGGCAGTGTTTCTTTACCTTTGTTAATATTGTACAGAGAATCATTATCCCATGAATTATGATTTAGTTTTTATTTCTTCTCGGTACATTCAGTTTCGTGTTATTTGTGACAGATTTCATCATGTAGTTTTGTGTTATTATGGTAGTATTCTCTCCACTTCTTCATTCTACAGAGTTTTCTTTATCTTAAGGTTCTTCATTTTCTGCACATAATTTTTACTTTATGGTTGCCTGATGTCACCTTTAATGATTTCAAGTTGATGAATACACGAGTTGTTTTTTTTCACCTTGTAATTTATTTCCAATACTTCTGTCATATATAAAATGATGGTGGGATTGCGATTACTTAATGTATGTCCTATGTCCGGTACATTTGTCATTACATGACAGTAGTATAATCGGTTGTACAGATGTATAATCATTGGCTGAAATGTAGAAAACATTAATAGATAATTCTGTATTTTATCCTCTTGTTAGTTTAGTGGATGTGTGATAAAGAAAAAAAACTTGTTCAAAAATATTTTGTTGAAACAACACAAATTTGAAAATGTTCACAAAATTTGAGTGTACTTCTAATTGTACTTTTCGATGGCTATGATTGCATGGATTGTTTGATAAATATTTTAAGAGTATTTTATCAATCATAACTTGTTTCATCTGCTCCATCTCTAAAAAGTGCTTTGTTTAGTACTGCTTGTTTGCACTGTTTTATAAACTTCTAGAACATTTCAGATATACACAACATTTAAGAAGTATCTAGAATTTTCTACAGAAAATAATAAGAAACTTTATTGATTATTCCATACTGTTCTATAATAAGAATGGTAAGATTCTGAAATAACCTTGAACACACAGTAAACATGGAGTATGAGCAAATAATTTGTAACATCACATAAGAACATATTCTTACCAGATATACTGTCAGTTGGATTTACTCTTAAGACATAATTTCTTGTATGAAAGAATATATATATGTGAAATTATCCTTGTCTGTTAATAGGCCTGAAGTTACTCCAGTAAAATGGATTGCTGGAGACCCATATTTGTTATTCAGAAGATAAAAGGATAATTTTGAAATTATTTTACAGGCCTTTTCAAGTTACAGTGTTATTGGTCAATGTTTTTTTTTAAGTATTTCTTATCAGTCAAAAAGAGATATTGGTATATCTTTAATATTCAGTCCAAGTAATGTGCAATCAATATATTTCATGTGAAAATGGGTGAGAAAGTTCTATTAATAGGAAGAAGTATATAGTGTTAACACTAGTTTATTCAATATCAACTGAGTATTTTACATATGTATTTTCACAAAAGATTATTTCAAGCAGCTTTAACAAAATGTTGTTTTTGTATGAACTTAACATTAATTCATGGAAGGACTTTATATTTTGTAGTGAGTTTGAAATTATGGTTTGGATTTTCCTCATTTCAATCTATTTGGTTGTACCTGCACCACTAAGTTTCCCTGGTATTGCTTATACAGACTGAAAGAATTAATTTAATTAAAACCTATTAACATATTTTGGTGGTTTAATTTCATCAGCTTATCCTAACTAAGTTAACAATCTGTATTTCAGGATGGCTGGTATGGGTATTAACACTTTTATTAATAAAACCGAGAATAACGTTTTGACCTTCTTAGATCATCTTCAGGTTAACAAAGAGAGAGTTTGCAACTGACTGCTAGTCATGTCTTAGGGACAAGAATATAAATGGATACAGGATTGTAGGGGGTGTTGCAGTTAGATGTTAAGTTATTAATTAATATAGGTATAAAGGTGTTCCTTTATAGTGCATTAATTTTGGTTTGAGTTGTTGTATAAGTAAGGCTTCTTTGATTTTGCATTTGAGTGTTTCCTGTGGTAATGTTGTGTTTATTTGATTTGAAGTGTTCAAAAACGTGTGGTGTTTTTTGTTTTTTTCCTGCATTCTTTGAGTATAGTTTCCATTTTTTGCGTGTTTCTCCAATATAGAAGTCATGGCAGATGTTGCATTGTATTTTATAAATAATGTTGGTGTTGTGTTTGTCAGTTTAGTTTTTACATAGTATGGACTTCAGTTTTGTACCTGGTTTTTGAATAAACTTGGTGTTAACAATCACATTAGTGAACTAAGTTTCTTATCTTGCATGGCTGAAGCTTGATAGATTTTGTGAACTACTGTATTCTTTGACCATCAGATATGATTGTTTGTAATTGGTTCCCAATCCCTGAGGGAAAGTTATTGATTTCTAAACTGTATACTTACACTATAATACAATTGTTCCTCTTGACCCATTGGCACAGTCAGTACCACTCTGAAAATGGATCATTGTCTGAAGTTTGTAGAATGCCTTAACTTTGAAATAATAATAATTATTAATCAATTATCACATGCCTAAAGTTGTAACCTGCACTTTAAGTTATAAAAAGTAGATTTAAAGCATAAACACATTAGTTTGGAACATGTATGTTCTGCAGTAGTTAATTCTAACTTTTTCTTTTTTAGGTTGATGATGGTCAACTTGTACATGTTAAGGGAGGAACATTTGATAGATTGATGTATCATGGAACTCTTGGACTATGTGTTTTTGCTTTGTGCTCTTGTATTTATACAATAGTAGATCTTTCTTTCCCTCCAAAACAGCAATAATTATGTAACTTTGTTTCATATCAAGAAAGAAATTATAAATTGGTAGATATGGTTTGGTCAATGTAAATTACCACCAGATCAAATACAAAAATATTAGACACCAGAATGTAATAAAATTAGAAATGATTGATGTTAAAAATGATTAAGTTATCACTAACCAGAAATAATGGAGAATAAAGTATAATAAAATAGAAACTGTTTCCAAACAGTTTATTTGCCTGATTTTCCAAACTTCACTGAAGAAAAATAAAATCTAATTAACAGCACTATATTAAATTTTGTGTATATAAATATTCAGACTATTTTGGTAGAAAGTTTCTGAAGTTTGCATTATGCAGAAGGTCACTTGTAAATGGGAATGTGCCAGTAGGTTAAAATTTACTTGTTAGGTGTACAGACATCTAGTGAGACATTATCAAAAATACAGCCAAAAAACGTTTCTGAATACACAAATTAATTGAATCATACAATAGATAAATGGGATATTTTCTGTAATGAAAATATGTAAATCTAACAATAGATTTCCCATACATGGACTGCCCACTTTAACTAATCTGTTATTTACAAAACATATGCAAGTAACATTTAGATCTTAAGCCAGAATGTAAACATAAGCCTCAAGATAGTTTGGTAATATTATTATTACCTTTTACAACAGTTGTAAATATGGCAAAGAAAGCAATTAGAAAAAAAGTTATATAGCTATTGTTAACTGGATATACTTAAGAGTTTCAATGAATGGGAGGTAAAACCAGTAGTATTCAAAACACTAAAGGTGTTCAATATTATCCTAAACAATTAAGTATTTATGATATTCAATAAAAGAAACCTAGTTAGTGAAATTAGTGATTTTATGAGTTCTGTCTGAGAAATCTTTAGCTGTGAGACAACATACATTAAGGACTTCAACTATTGACACAAGATGCTAAGGTTTGTTTGGTTTGGTTTTTGGAATTTTGCACAAAGCTGCTCGAGGGCTATCTGTGCTAGATGCTAAGGACTGAAGCCATTAAAGAATACACAGTAAGGACCTCAAACATAAACACAATTTACATTTATTTCAGCCATTACTAAATCTGTCAATCAGTTTAGTTTTTGTAATTTTTTCCATATTTTTAAAATTGATTGTTGATTTAGAACTCACATTTTAGTTTTTCAATCAGTATAAGAACAGACTACTGTTTAAAAAACAAAATAGCAAACTTTTGTGACATTAAAATATGTAAAGTTGAAAAATAAATTTTAAATTAAACAACTTTCAAAATATTAGAATCAGAAACAGGAAACCAGATGTATTAATCCACTTCTCACATTTAGGTGATAAGGAATTTACCAATTCTTGTATAATACCTCATATACCTGTCAAACTTCCAAAAACATTATAAATACCATTATGAAACTTGGCAAGCTTACCATATGATCCATTCTTTTGCTTGTACTGTAAGCTGAGGTCTAATATTTATAGTTAATGGCAATATTTCATAGTGAAAAATACAGTACAAATATTCTAAGTCTTAAAATGTTCAATATATGTTGTGTGTGATTAAAAATAAAAGTATTATCCAACTTTCATGAGACTAAGCAACTGACACAGACAGAAATCAAAACATTTTTAATGAGATTTTTATTTCAGAATAAATAGCATTTTACACATTAAAAAAAAAGTACTTACATCCTCATATACATATGAATTATTGTTATTTGTATGAGGTATTGAATTACTGGGTAACACAAGAACACTGGGCTGGGGATTCATTAAACTTAAAAATAACTGTTCAGAATGTAATTTCAATAAAGATACATGAAACAAGGTGGAATAACTTCATTTCCTAAGTCTTGTAAACATGTCTTCTTTATAGTAGGAAACAATCTGGATTTGGTTTTTGTCATCAAAATAATACAGTGGTGAATGTTTAGTGCACACATGCTGTTTCTTCAGTGTTCCACGTAGCCCTCTACAAAAGTGAAAGTATGGATGTCAAACTAGATTTTATCTTATGTGGATCCCAAAATGTACTATTTAAAACAATGTGATATTAAAAATGGTATTTTACATTAAACTATATAGATAATGTGAAACTCAAACCTGTTTTAAATGTCCATTTAAATAGTGGCTTATAAAATTGCTTCCTAACAATTTAATAACTTAATTAAATATACTTTTCCTTATATAATTCAGTTTTGTTTTCAAAACAAAAGGATACACAGGATTTGATGTTTTTGTTAACCTTGTTTTAACTAAACTTACATACATTAATGGTTAGTTTGGTGTGGTTTGAACAGAATGCAGCTTGGTTTTGTACACAGCAAGCAACATATAATATTCTACTAGGCCAGTCACACTACTAACACAAGAAAATTATTATATACATATGTACAAGCTTGATGAAGTATCATAAGGCACTTGAGAATTGCAAACTAAACAAAACAAGAGTTATTTCCCGTCTTTTTCTCGTTTTACTGTGGTTAAGTACTGTTGGCTGTGGAGTCTATTTGCTCCTGAGGTAGTCTTGACAGTTGATGATGAACCATTCTGGCTGAAGCTTTGGAACAACTGCTACTATGACAATGGTACAAGAAAGATATTAAATACAACACATATTTACATTATTACAATAATATGGATACAAAGTGACACTGAATATAATATTACCATATACACAAATATAGAAGCACAGTAACACCATCAGATTTAGTCAATTTTCTAGTATGCTATAAATCTTAAACATGTATCCATACGTGCACTAGTATAAAATGGAGAGAAAAGAACTGTTGGGTAGTAATCAAAATAATTCCATTTGGCAAAAATATATAAATAAATAACATTAAAAATCTAACATTTAAAGTGGTTTTTAAACACAATTATTTTAATGTACAAAGGATGGCTGTAAGTTTAGTGATATTACTGATAACATGGAGTTAAAACAGTGACTAAACTGACCTAATGAACAATGAACCCACCTGTTGCTGAGCAGCTGTAAGTGTCACTGGCACTGGGATTGTAATGAACTGCTGACCACTAGCTGCAATGTAACAGTCATTTCAAAAAACCTTTTAGCTACTTTTAGCTTCATATCATCCACTGATAAATAAAATATGGTAAATCCAAAATGTCTCACTTAAGGGGGATATTTAACCACCATTGAGGGATATATTTGTCAACTTGATTCAAGCTTATTAATTCATTTAAGAGGAATTTTGACTGTTCCTAAGGGATATATTAAACTGCTTGACCCATTTGTTTTTTTAAGGAGAATTTTGACCATTACTAAGGGTATACTACACTGTCTGGCTGAAGCCATGTTTTCATTTAAAGGAAATATACTCTTCAAAAAAAGAAACGCAAAAGGCAAAATATGAGACACATTGTTAACAAGTTTATTCCGGGTAGTTCTGTATGACGTGTGAAAATTTGCACATTCACTGCTGAACATCCAAAGTCTGCAAATGCGAAGTCCACGCTCACTAGGTGAAGTTTAACGTCAATAACGAGTATGCCCCCCATGAGCATCAATAACTGCTTGGCATCTCCTGCCCATGGAAGTGATGAGATGACGAATCACATCCTGTGGAATGGTTGAGGTTGTCGCCCTCGCAGACGTCGGTCCAACTCGTCCCAAAGATGTTTGATGGGGTTTAAATCTGATGATCTGGAGGGCCAGGGAAGAACGTTGATGTTGTGGTGTCTCAAGACAGTGGTGATTCGGGCTGTGTAAGGATGGGCGTTGTCATGTTGAAAAACGTTGTTGACGTTCACCATGATGGGTTGCACATGGGGCCTAATAATCTCAGTTGCGTACGGTCTGATCAGAAATCCTACACAGCCCTGGTATGGTTGAGGCAGTAGACATTGCAGTGGTGGTCCTATCCCGAAGGTGACATAACTGGATGTTGCGATCTTGTGCGGGCGTGGTCACACGAGGTCTGCCAGATCGTGGATGGTCACGAGTTGATCCATGTTGTTGGTGACGATTCCATAGCCTTGTGATGGTACTTGGGTGGACATTCACAGCTCTGGCAACATCTGATTGAGATTCGCCTGCTTCCAAGCGATCAATGGTTTTGTTGCGTTGTGCTTCAGTCAGTCTTGGTGTAACTGTATTGTGTGTTGGTGGCTTAACACTGAGCTATGGAAACCGAGAACCTGTCACTTTTATAGGGATTTTGCACATGTTGCACTTGCAGATCTCTCAAACAAATTTATTGGACACGCATGCGTTTTGGCGAAAAATCCGATGTTTTCCTCCGTTTTCAAAGTGCACAACTTTTATTGTCATTTTGGTCTGACAATCAGTGCCTTAACACGTGTAACATCACATACTCTGAGCTTGTAACATTATTACATATATTTCTCTTTAAAATAACAAAAATATCCCTTTTGCATTTCTTTTTTTTGAAGAGTATATTTACCATCAATGAGGGATATATTTGCTTGACTTAAAGCAAAATGATTAATGTAAGAGGTGATCTGAATTATTGTTAAGGGATACATATGACAACTTGGTTAAAATCAATTCATTCATTTAAGAAAGATTTGGACTATTAACAAATGACATATTCCCTGCTTGACTGAACCCCATTAATTAAAGATACTAATTTTTATGAGAAAAAAATCTACTAAAGTAAATACCCAGTCATTGTGCTATTGTATCATCACAAAAATTAACATTAAAAGCTTGCTAATACCAGAAATATAATAATAAACATGTAAATGTTCTTAAGTTGATTTAGTGTAATTAAGTTCTATCTAAATTATTCTTCTGAAAGAGATACTTTCAGAAATGTCTGAAGTAAAATATATATTAACAGACAATATTGTTAACACAAGCATTATAAATACCTGAGAAGATAAATTAATGTTGAAAACTGAATTTATGGTTTTAAAAGAATTTATTAATAAAATTCAAATGAGATTGTGATGACTGAAATAAGTTATAAACATGATAATACATTAAGCAACTTTTTGACAGCTCTAAAAAAAGTTGTGATAATTATATAAACAATGATCTATTAGTTATTGTATAAATCACAGAATAATACATATAACCTTAAAAAATTAATATTTATTGCTATAATTCAAAGATTTGGTTGGTTCACATAGTATGTTGTAATGGCCTTTTTTACTTAAAAAAACCTACTGAAACTGAAAAATTTTTATGTGAAAGAATTTGTTTCTCAGGTGAAAGAACACTTCATTTTTGAAGTCCAATGACTTCAAGTTATTCTAATAAAACTGCAGTTATTTTCACATGCTAACTGGAACACTCAAACAACAACTTCCATGTGCTAAACTTTCAAAGTTTATTTATTAGTTTCTTTTGTTTTTGAATTTTGTGCTAATCTACAAAACAGCTATCTATGCTATCCATCCCTAATTTAGTAGTGAAAGACGAGAGGAAAAGAGCTAGCTAGTCAGCACCACCAACAAACAGTGGAATTCACTGTCATATGACTGAAAGGGCAAGAATGTTTGGTTGGGTAGAAATTTGAACCTGCATCCTTCAGATTCCAAGTTGAGTCCCTGTACTTTCTGTCCATACCAGGCCTACCTTTAAAGAGCAACAGTATTGAAAAACTGTCTAACTTTTAATCATACAGTAGCAAGGCTATATTAAACAACAGGCAGAAAGTTTATTACACATTCCAATAAGGAAAAAGGATGAGAATGAGGTGGGTGATATTAAGCATTATTTTGTGTTGTAAACAACTGGCATTTGTCTAAAGCACCAGAATGTTTTGAACAGAATTGACAACTGGTTGCATACACATATATTTGCTCATAATGCTGTTTAACAAACATCTGTTGTTAGGTTTACATATAACTTGTCTATGAGCACCAAAAACAACAAAAGTTTATAGAAATATGTCAGAACATTATATCAACAAAGACTAATGAACAACAACTAACAACTTTGAGGCAAAGTTGTTTTTAAAAAGAAACAATAATCTAGTCTGATAGTAAAAGATTTAAATAATGTGTAGGTGCATCTACACTAAAAACATATGAATTACCTTGATTCTGTGGGACAGTAAATGCTGTTTGAGAAGACTGTCCAAGGTTTAAAATAATCTCTGGTAAACTACCACTTGCAGATGTAGCATATACAACTCCATGCTGGGCATGGTACATGACTGTGCCTAAATAAAGGGAACAGGAAAAAAAATATGCATTTTATTGTTACAATAACAATGTAGTGTGGATTCTGTAATAGATAAATTTCCACAATCTGTTCTACTAACTTTAGTAATAAGATGAATCATATTTCTAACAGTAAAGATCAGGAAAAGGGAAAGACGTGTAGTTAACCCTAATATTTATTGATAAGGTAAGTTACTTGGGAGGCTTAGACATTTGGGATAATTTAATGATGAATTTTTCTTATACTGTATGCCAAAACGTTTCTTGTATCTTTATACCATGGGCTGCAAATTCTTTACAATAACAATTCTTTTACAATATGTTGCATTTTGCTCACTGCAGCTGGGGTATGAATTATTGCAGATCTCTTCTTGGATGGTTCTTATGCTTCATTTGATCCACATTTCTTTGTTTTCCAATGCTAGTAAGTCACAGGCATATGTCTATATTAAGAATTCTAAATCCCAAACTGGAAAACATTTTTTTTAATCTAAACATATGTATATTTTTAGATTAGAAAGGGCTCTCAGTTACCTTTCTCAAAAGTGATCAATTTTTGGTGGCATCATCTTATGTACAAAGTGCCACATGATGCCAAAATTCAGTTTTGATACATGCTGTTCTATCACTTCATACTGGCTGTAGTTGTTGCATGACTTGCTAATTTTTACGTTCAAACTCACTTTAGCACAATGCACAATCCTCTGTGATTTGATAGTTTCCACTGTTGAATATAACATGTAGCTCAAGAGAATTCTTACTTACCTGGCATAACTGAAAGTTCTTGTGTACTGGGAACCATTGTAACAGCAGTAGGTTGTGATGCTCCTGAACTGGAGGCTTGACTATTTGATGTCCGAACTCCTTCGTTATGTGATAATGTGTAAAAAAGGAAGAAAAAACCTTTTAATCAATTTAACCCCAAAACAGAAATATTAAATGTATAATAATTAAGATCAACACATATAGGGAAATATGGGAAGTCTTGAATAGATATTGGTCATTAGTTGTACAGTGGAACCCCTCTAAAGCAACCACCTTTGGGACTGAGACAAACTGGACTGATTAGAGGGGTTCCACTGTACATAATTAGGGATTATGTAAACAAAAAAAAGGAACTGTGATTGAATGACCGCTTTCAAGGGGTGACCGAATCTGAGGGGTGGCCACTTAGAGGGGTTCCACTGTATTTGCTTCTTGATTAATTGATGGGCCCATTAACAGATTAGTAAGGTGTTCTTCAAACTGTAGTGTACACTCCTCTGCTCACACATCCTGCTATAAGGAAAAAAGATAGAGAGTGAAAAAGAAAGAAAGAAAGTACCCCATAAGCTGAAAGGTGGGTAATAGCCACTTACCTTCTCTCTGGTCAGCAGACATTTTTAATAGCTTTCTCATTACAAATATAAGGTAAGTAAGTTTACTGGAGATGGATATTGAACCTGTGATCCATGAAACACTACGTCATGCTGACCCCAAGCTGAACATGTTTGAATTTTAAAAAACATTATAATGGAAAAAACTGAATTTCAGTACCTCCAGTGAGCAGATCAGATAGCCCATTATAAAGCTTTGTGCTTCACAATAGCCAAACATAATGGCAATATTTTAATTAAATGGATAGTTGCAATAACAAAAATAGTGACAACTAGATGATCTAGTTTTGATCAGTTGTTTTTGAAACATGAACCAATTTTATCATAAAGTTTTAAGAAGCTATTAATTTATGGGATGCTAATAAATGTAATCAATTAGGTCACTTGGCTCAACCCTTGACCACATGGGAGGCTTGACCTATCTTTGAGTTTTCTTGGTTTTTTAAGAGATGATACTGCTTACCACTTATAGGAAATTATCAATACTGTTGAGGCAGAAAAATATCAAAATGTGGAGGGTGTGAGTTATGATACTGTTGAGGAATTCATGTATTTATTTTTTCTGTTTGAAAAGTATTTTCAAAAATATCTGCAAGATTACAAAGTAGCTTATTTCAAAAAACATAAGAGTTGACTTGCTATGTAGAAAATGGACTGCCAAATATTGTAAAGATAATAATGGAGCATAATGCTGTATACTTAATTTTCAAAATGGTCACCTTGGAAGGCTTAGTTATGGTCATGCTTCCCCCACCTAGAATTTAAGTTGCTGGAAAACAACAGTAGAAAAGGAGTTATGAAAACCAAATAATAAAACAAGAATCTCTGTAAATTCTGTGTCTCATAGTGAATGTTCAAGTTGTGTTTCTTTAATCTGAATGAAACACAGGCTAGAGTTTTGCAAACACATAATTTATTCAAGATAAACATATTCTAACTCTTATTTGTCATTTCAGAATGATATTCCTTCAGAAACCAAAAAGGCAATGTAAAAAACATTCACCAGAAAGAATGAAGTTTGCAATTAAGAAAGTAGTTATGTAGGATTAACCATCAGAGCTGCTGCCATGAACTGTGCATCACATAGGAGTGTGATGTTAAAATATATAGAGATGACATTTGAAAATATTTAGTGAAGACTTCAAAGCTTTATGACAGGTTTACATCTAAAACTACTTGCCAATCTATGTGCCTGTATGGAAATGCAATCAACATAAAAATACCAACAAAAAGTGGGAGGTAGGTAAACTTGCCAGCTGTGGCTCATTCAGATGTTCATGTGCAGACATAAGTATCTGTAACTGAGAAAACTTGAAGCTATCAGACTGAGAATAGCAACCAGGTTCAATAAAATAAATGTTAGATTTTTTTTTACCAACCTTAAAAATGATATAGAGAAATGCAAGTATAGTCCTGAACCAATATATTAGTTAAAAGAGGTGTGAGCAAAGTGAACAAACTTGGTAAAATAATTTCAACAAAAGGAGAAAACAGGTAACTGTATTTACATCTAAGAAGCGAGGTACCATAGTAACAGTGTAATTTTCTACTACTTATGTTCTTCCTCTTAGGAAGGACATTGAAATGGGAGATTTTATTCTTGTAAAACTTTAAATGAAAACAAATGCATTATATTTTGTTGCAACAGTGACTATAAAAGAACCAATCCCAAATGAATATGAAATTATGTTTCTGAGAAGGTATACATCAGGTTATTCCTTACCTTGAATGAAACAATGTGTCTTTAAAAAGATATTATCAAGTAACCCATTCAATTTGAATTTCAATTCTTTTCTTTCAAGAATGTAAAATAACTACACATGAACCTCAAAGAAATACCTCCACATGTTGAAGTTTCTTTTCTTTATTTTGAGAGGTTAATTAGTGTATAATTTTTAGAATTAATATTTTTCTTTGTAACATGCATAAATGTTCAACTTTGAAATAAAACATTTTAATTCCCATAAGTTTTTATTGTTCAACTTATTATTTTCAACTTGGGTTAAGCCTTCCTAATTCTTTGTCAAGACTGCTATACAAAAGGACAAATGGTATACAAAACTGCTTTCATCCTTGGATAGGAAGAAAAAATAAAAAATTAAATATTTATTACAAATATGGACAAGGTTTCCCAGATTTCCATACCTTTTATAAATGACTAAACAGAATTCAAAACCACTGAAGATACTGGATAAAATTTTGTAACAATATAACACTGACATTGTAAAATTGTGATATATGTTACAAAAAACAGATGTACAATAATTCATACCAAGTAAAAATCAGAGTAAACATTATTACATTATTAGTATACATGTCAAAAATTAAAACTGTTAGAAATCCAGGTATGTACCCAAACAAATTAAAATGTTCTCTCTAAAAGGATTAACTTTGTAACAGAGAACACATATGACAATAAATTGTGATAAAAGTCAGTATGCATTCTGATTGTAATGTAGCAGATATACACAATATATTGTATAAATCTAATTTAACTTTTGGCAAGAAATCAGGAAAGATCTGCAAGGATGGCTCTTAGATTGGAAGGGGTTATTATATAAGGATAAGCTAAAATCCACTGACTTGCTTTTACTTGATAAAACAATAGCTGAAAAGAACAAATAAAGTATTTTAATACTGTTTAAGTTTTGGAATTCACAAGTCCAGATGTTAGTTTAAAGTGTTGAAGACTCAAATTTCAGATACAAGACATGACCCCAGTATGCCTCTAAAGAAGAAAGGTCCACCTTTCAAAAGTGCTCAGCTTATAAGGTTTTTATCATTTTATATCAACACTTATTGAACCTATATGCTTTTTCAACACCATGAATGACTCCAGTTAAGGTGGTATTACTTTTCTTAAAGGATGTTTGGCTTATTAAAATATTTTGCCTTCATATGTAACAGAAGCTCCAACATTGATAAAGTTTAACAAAAGTCTGCCTAAGCATCTCAGATATAAGGGTTGTATATACTGGGTTTCTTTATGCAGTTTGGAGTACAGTGGTATTAGAAAATGGAACATCTTAGATGGGATTAAAAGCTCCTCATTATCCCTTGGAATAAACAAATAAACTGGGATACTTATAAATAATAGAGAGTACCTGCAATAGAGGCTACTGAACCTTGAGGAATCCTGTACACTGTCTGAGTCTGTGAACTTGAGCTGGTTTGCTGGCTTGTGCTGTTCTGAGTGGTTGGTTGAAGATTACCCAGCTGTAAAGCTGTACCTGAAGGCACAGTCCCACCTAAAGCAGTTTAACTTAATCATCAATACTGAATTTTAATTAAACTACTACATCTCAAATGAGAAGTATTGAAAACAGTTGCTTCACAAAAAATGCATATTTATTCTCTTTTCATTTGCACTTAATTTCACTGAAGCCTGCTGAACATCTTTGTACTTATTAATGATAGTTAAATTACACAAATACTATACTCCATTGTCCCTTAAATAAGAAGAGTTTCTTCCTAGTAATGGACAGAAAATTGTGCTGGAATATTTTATATTACATTCTTTAAATAGCAAATACAAACAGGACCTTAGACTCAAATTTTCCTGAAACATCTATTTCAGATTTATAGCAAAAACTTCTTTAAATTACTTGTTTATTTATTCAATGTACACAAATCATGTCTCTGTCTCGTTTGAATTACAAACATACCTTGTCTGCTTTGATTAAGTCATGAGGTTAAGGAGGTAGTGTTGATACTGTATTCTAAATGGTTTAGCCTGTGTTAGAGAAATAATGCTTTTTTTTTATCATTCCTGAGAATTTATCACACTGAACAACTGTCAAAGATCAGGGGTGTTGTCTGTGTGAGAAATATAAACTAGTTGTTAGTCACCTGGAGCCAGTATTGTTGCAAAATTGGCTGTCTGGGGGAGTTGCATGGAAATAGTAGGTGAAGTGGTCCTGGAGGAAGAGGAACTTGTAGTGTATGTTGTTCCTAATGATGAGAGTGCACTCTGTGGTAGGAGAGGCAATGAGGTGATAGGGATTAGACCTGGCATTGAGGATGCAACTGTTAGCACAGGAGGAGACAAGGAGGCATTTGCACTGCTGCCACTAGATCCTCCACTCTGTACACCAGTATCTGGACTCTTTTCTGAGCACCCAAGAACTCCCTGCAATGCGAGTCAAAAAATGTCATTGTAATTTTTTTGGTGTCATCAAGTTCCTTCTTTGTAAAAAACATATTTTTATAGTTAAAATAATGTATTGCAATGCAATACAGAGGCTAATCTGTAGGCTGTACTAAAAACAGCTCTTGTAGGTAGTTTGAAATTATTACTTTTATACAAAAATGGAGCTTGTACAATATAAAAAATACAAACTTTGAACTCTCACATACTACAAGGGTGTAAAAAAACAAAATATCATTCTGTAATTAAATCATGTGGTAAAATATATTTGTATAATCAGAAACCAAAAAAATCTTAAAATTGTATATCATCAAGTTTGAACTAAAACAGAATTTTTCACTCCTTACATATGAATTAAATATTAGTATAAGAAAAAGAATTTGACATAGACATTAATAAAACAATATTCAATGAAGTGTGATAAACATTCACAAACTAAAGGTTTTGAAAATTATTCAATATAAAAAGTAGGAAAATGATAAAAAGCACAAATATTTATATAATAAACATCAAAACTATATTGACACAAAAAAGCCTAAAAAATTAAAAACTGTATAACTTTATACATTGTGAAAATGAAATATGTTGATTGTGAAACTGTATTGACAGGCAAAGAGTTATATAATGGGCTATCTATGCTATATGTGGGTATCTTAAACAAAATATTTACATGACAAAATAAAAACAGTATTAAAACTAGATCATATAAAAAGGTGTGAAAATTACATAAACAAATACAAAAGAAATTTATATATCAGAAATATAATGCATAAAAACTTGTAGTTTGTTGTGTTTCTTCATAATGTCATTATTAAAATATTTTTCTTAAAAGATACAACACTTTAAGCCATCTGAAATACAACAGCAACAAAATTGGAAATACTTAAAATTAAATTAGCAATCACACAGCTCACTTCAATGTAAATTTGCTGTTACTTCACACATAATTTGTGCAGCTGAGAAATATAAGCAAAATTTAATTTTTTTACTAATGCACAGTGATATACAAGGACTCATACATGAAAAATTTGTATACAAAGGTTCCTCTAAGTATAAAAACAATTATTTATACCTTTGTTGCAGTGCTAAATCATCCTACTTATTTGAAGGATACATTGTAAGTGACTAAAGTCTTATTGTTAAACTCGTATGTAATCCCATTCTCAAGTCCTTATGTATCAGATACAAGGGTAGTACCCACTTCAAACATTTCTTCTAACAAACACTGATAGTGAATCTGACTGAAGTCAAAATATATTTTAAAAGAAAAACAACACACATAAATAGCTTAATGGTTTCAAGTAGTATACTAACACTGTAAGTATAACATATTTTATTTATGTTTTCTTTTCTATGGTGGCTGTAAAAATTCATTTTTTGTTTTATACAATTGTCCATGAGATACAGTTATTCAAGTCTTGACTTAATGTTTTACCTCACATGTCATAGTGATGAAGTGATCAGCTTTTGAATAAATATATTCTAAGCATAAATATCTAAGTCAAAGCAAATTTGTTTCTAGCTCTGTGTTTCCCACATCACACGAGTATGCCACAAATAAGATGGTAATATGCCACTAAACATTCCACTTTTCTACAGACATTTTAATAAAATAACCAATTACAGAAGTATGTTAGAGGAACTCTAATGAGGTAACCAAATGAAAATATAATTACAAATCAGTTTATTTATCACTGCTTACTTTGCTATGTTTTGTAGTTTCAGGTGTGCCTTGGAAAAAAATATGTTTGGAAAACACTGAGTTAGTTGATACAGAAAAGAATTCACTGAAATGTTTTTTTTTTTGCTTTGATTAATATATTTAATGATTGTTCCAAAAACAAATTAAATTTGATTTTCTTATTTCCAAAGTATCAAACAGATGCACATGGCAACATGATTTACACTATGCCTTTCTTGACTGTTTAAAGTAATATGTAAATAAAATACAGGGTGTTCGGAAAGTCACTGTGCAGTTTTGAAAGCAGTGATAACAACATTCATTCAGTCTATTTCAAGCCAGCAACTGATAGCAGTGTTTAGAAACAAAATAAGAAGGATCCAGGCCTGTATTGATGCCAATGGGGTTTACTTTCAACATTGTTTATAATTGTCATACATATTTACCTCCTGTATTCTATATTGAAACATGTCTGTTAATAAATATATAAGTGCACAGTGACTTTCCAAACACCCTGTAGTTTCTTTGACCATTTTCTTCATGAAAAAGCAGTTAATTTTGAGATATGACTAGAAGCTTCAGAGTCTTCGTCAACTTAAAATCTTTATTGCATTAATGATATGTTCAAGAAGATATATCCAGCCTCACTGCAATGACTAATTTTTGGGCTGTGGGGTTCTCTAACTTCACCGAAGCCTCTTCCACATTGCAGAAGAGAGCATTTATTCTGTCTGGCTTGGGGTGTAATTACAAGTTTGTTGTTGCTCTAAAAACCCACTGTGAAACTTTTTCACTTCCATGGAGATCACCAAAGACTCCCTTCTATTGTCCTCTGGTTCTACACAGTTTAGTAATTTGGCTATATGAATATTTCTCTTAGGACAAAATGATTACTGACCATGTTTTGGGATGAGATTGGTCAATACAGTTCACTTTACATCTGAAACAGATTTATCACAGGGTATGCTATTGAGCTATTACATTATTTGAGGAAATCAGTAGTTACAGATTCACCACGTGAGAATTGGAGTTCAATTAAAACCAGTGGCACCATAACAAAAATTTTAAATATATTTATTCAAATCACATCAAAATCTACAGACTTCATCATCACCAATCTGCAAAAATAAAAAAAATATGTACAATGTGTAAAAATATATATTTACAAAATGTATGGAATAAAAGAAGTATACAACTGTTGTTTCTGTCTTTGTTCAAAACCAGTAGTTGACTTACCTATATTTTTGTCATCTGTAAACAATCCTATGTATTTAATATTTGAAAAATCAAGTCCCAAATTTTAGCACTGGTAAGTCTGTAAACATATCACTGTTCTACCAAGGGGACAGCATAAATGCAACATATTACTTATTTTAGCTCAATTTTTTAAACAAAATGCTGCTTAAAATTACACATTTTGTTTGTGATACTAGTACTAGCAGGAATGTTTAAAACTATGATCATGCAAAAAAATTAAAACTATTCAATACACTTTATTTCTATGCAGAAAATACAAGCTGGAATTGTTAACTTTTCTTGGTTATAGTCACCGTTATTACACATTCTCAAAAATCACTAAGGTAAACCACCAGGACCACTAGACTCATAACCTGAGGGTTGCAGGTTTATATCCTCATTACATCAAACATACTCACCCTTTTAGCTTTGGGGGCATTACAGTGTGATGATAAATCTCATTATTTGTTGGTAAAAAGAGTAGCCCAAGAATTGGTGGGTGGTAATGACTAGCTGCCTTCCTACTAGTCTTACACTGCTAAATTAAGGATGGATAGCACAAATAGCTCTTCTGTAGGTTTGTAGGAAATGAAAAAACAAACGACCAGAACACTATATTACATTTACCTTAAAATATTAATTAGACGAGCAGTAAATTTAATAAAGTTGTGCCATATTGTTATTAGTAATAATATTTCCTAAAATGCTAAAAAGTTCATACAGAAATGATGTAATGGTGCCATTTTAAAAAAGAAAGGAAAGAAGTTGCACTTCTATAAACAAGAAATGATGCTAGTTGTGCCATCTTGTAATCAATAATAACTTAGCAGTGGATTCACGATGGAGAAACTGAATATAACATAATGATTGGTTTATTTTACTTTTTTATGTTATATTGTGTTATAGTTATAGTAATAATCACCTCTGTAACATAATTTTCAGATTTTGCTGATGATAGAATAAGTTATCAATAATAACTTTAAATGTTTAGGTATCTGTGAAATACAAACAAGAAGCACATCTGTCTCAAGGAAGACTTGTCAGTGGTGTGTTCTGTGATCAGTAAAAACATTTTCTGAAAGAGAAAGTCTGATGTAAGGTGTGCACTGGCTTATATTTTAGCTAAAATACTTTAATTACCCCTCAGGTACTTTTTTTAAATTACTTTTAATTTTGTTATTACCAAATCACCTAAGAAAGCATTATATTTATTGTAGTATACTGAGATCACCACAGAATTGCTAACTTTATGGATCAAACATTACAAAAGAAATAAGCCAATGAAAGTAATGTAGAAGTAGAGGAACATATATCGTATTCCATCAATAAGTAAACAGAGCTACAAGAGTAGATAAAGCTCTAAGATACATAACAAACTGCATGCTAAGAACTACTTAGCATAAATGTAGATTACAAATCAACTTTCATCTGAAACATTTGAAAAAACTTGATTCTTTAAATAATTACAAATTCAAGTAGCATACAAGTTAATTTTTTAAAAAATCATTTAAACTAAACTTGTATTTCATAATAACAAAAACTATGTTAATATTGCTTAAAGAACTTAGAAAAGTACAGAAGAATTACATATCCATTTGAAAACTTGCCATATATGAAAATATTCTCAGAAGTTTATTCTCAAAATGAGAAATTGACATAAAATATCTGATTCTATGTATGTGTCAATTTGATAAAACAAACATGTATAGAGTTAATTTGCATTACTTGTTTGTTTGTTTGTTTTTGAAGTTGAGCACAAAGCTATACAATTGGCTATCTGCTCTGCCAACCATAAGTATCAAAACCCAGTTTCTAGCACTGTAAGTCTGCATGCACACTGCCGTGCCACTGGGGACATTTGTCATCAGTTAAATTATATTTGAATCATGTAATATTATTTTAAAATTAAATTCATGAAGCATTATGAGTATCACTAAATATAGGGCAACATATAAAATGGTCAAATCCATAAATTTTTTCAACATGTATATGTGTGTGTATATATGTATGTATATATTTTAGTGAAATTAAACAAATATGTGTAAATTAAGTTAAAGTATACATAATCATGAGAAAGGGCTGCATTATAAACAACAACTCCCAATCTCTGATTCATTATATTATAACCATAAATTTTTAAATGCTAAAATAAAACACATTACAATTAAAAAATTAAGCAAAACATGCTGCATTTAAAAAAAAATCCTTGTACAAACTACAATGTGGGATTACAAAGTGTATCCTAGGTTTTGAAGGTGACTGAAAAAGTAGGACGAACATTGCAATGGGAAGACACCATTTATCAGTCTTAACCTCCAATTTGCTAGTCTCACATAAGAAATATACACAATTAGACTAGAAATTTTAGTGCCTCTACCATATTGGGAGCAGAAATGCTAACATAATGAGGTTTCATCTTACTTACCACCAAATGGTAGTACCTTATTTCCCTTATTTTTATCTTTCTACCTTTATCTTTTTCTTATTTTTATTTTAACTTGGGAGAGTAGTCACCTTTCCACAATTGTGATATAGATGTGGGACATTGTGGGCTTAAGCACCCACATCTCACTCTCCTAATTTCTAATCTAATTGTGCCTGTTTCTCATGTAAGACTAACAGATGGTGTATCCCCACCTCAATGTGGGTCCTACTTCTCAGTCACCTCCAAAACCTAGGATACACTTTGTAATCCCACATTGTAGCTTGTACTCAAATAACTTTTTTAAAAAATGCAGGGTATTTTGTTTAATTTTTTAAATTTTAATGTGTTTTGTTTTGGCTTTTAAAAATTATGTGTGTGTGTACGTGTGTGTGTGTATATATATGTGCGTGTGTGTGAAAATATATTTTTATTACGGATATGTACATCAAGAAACAAATAACTGCACCAGCAAACCTTTAACAAAATGATGTATATATACACTCTTTATACTTTTCTATAAAGTAACTAAACCATGACTTATACCTACAGAAGGTAACTTTATTAGCTCAATATTTCGCTATTACAGCTTCATCAGGTGCTACCAGTACCATATAAATTTACTAACTAATCCAGCGGATGAAGGTGTAACAGCGAAATATTGATTTAATAAAGTTATATTTTGGAGGTATTGATCCTGATTTTATTTACGTTTATAGAAATGTTTTATAATAAACTCCAATTTGCATTAAACAAAGTTAAAAAAAAATGCATAATTGGTCTACGGCCATATCATCCAAAAAACTACTGGTGCTACAATCCATAACATCACAGATCCTAAGCCTGGCATGGCCAAGCGTGTTAAGGCGTTCGACTCGTAATCCAAGGGTTGCTAATTCGAATCCCGGTCGCACCAAACATCCTCGCCCTTTCAGCCGTGGGGACGTTATTATGTTACGGTCAATCCCACTATTCATTGGTAAAAGAGTAGCCCAAGAGTTGGCGGTGGGTGGATATGACTAGCTGCCTTCCTTCTAGTCTTACACTACTAAATTAGGAACGGCTAGCGCAGATAGCCTTCGATTAGCTTTGTGCAAAATTCAAAACAAACACAGTTCCTAACTTTTACTGAATTTCTAGATACTTTTATAATTTTTCATCTGTTGCTTTGATTATGTCTTCTATCTGCTAGACAACGTACCCCAAAAGCTTTTGGCTGTTTTGGCCAAAAACATTTTCACTTTTGTATAAATGATATAATTTTACATTGTTTTGTTACAGATTTGCTGGTGCAATCATGTATTTGTTGGTACGTATATCTATTATAAAAATGTTGTATTTCTATGACTATCTCGACATGGTTGTGCAGTTCTCAGTAATCTCCTTACACCTTTTGATGCAATACAGATAATTGTGAAATACATACACAAGCTTTTAAAGTGTCTCTCAATTCTTCAGCATCTTAAAATACTTAACATAATATTCATTTATCCCTCAACGTGTTATAAAAGCTTGACATGTTCTTCAACGCCATCTGTACACAAGAATTAGAAGACTGATCAGCGTAAATGCCAAGTACGTATACTTGTGTGAAATAAACCACTCTTGTACTTCTACTTGGCAGAGTTACAGTTACACTACCATGTGACGTAAATAAACTATCAAGAAAATACGCGAGGAATCAGAGCATGTAAATGAAAACAATTAACGATACAATGAAAACTAACAGTGCAAGCTGATAAAAAGAAATAAAACCAAAAACTAATGTAAAACATGCTTAATTATTTATTTACTAGTTTTGAAAACTCTTAATGTAGAAAATAAATGCATCGAAGCACATACTATGCACCAATCCATTTATGTAGTTATTTATGGAAGGGGAGCTACGTAAGTATTCGTCGTAAATTCACTTATGAATTATGCCCACAATGAAGACTGTTGAGACTGTCCAAGATACACACTTCAAAAAGTGTTAGCTTTTTGCTAGTAAACTCTGACTCATTACACGTGATCATTTGTTCTAAGCACGTCTCCTAGACAAGGTACCGTACAACTTCACTGTTAACATGACACCCAAACGTTTCGCACTTTTAGCTTGGGCGGTACACGTGGCCTTTCAACGGTGACCCTGGCAAAGGTGTATCTGGTGTGTTCCAACCTCATTTCGCAGACAGAATCCATTACCACAATGCTTTGAATGTGGGGTGAGAAAGTAGAACATGTAATTATCTATTACTAGATGTATTTCCACAGGGTATCCGAAAATGCTTTGTTTCGAGAGTAAATAAAACCAAAATTAAGAGTAAAAATGCTTTTATTTCTTGTTTTCGAGTTAATACGTCATGCTGTGTTGTAGCCTACAAAGAGTATAACTCCTCTCGTGATTCATGGCATACGCAAGTTTTACTGACAGTACAAATCGCAACGGAAAGCGTCTCTTATGTGACGGCATTTTATTAATTCGTGACCGACTTGTAGACAACACTTTGTTGCATAGTGGTGCGAATCGTTAAATAGATGATCACTCCCATGCGACCTCAGGCCCTCTTTCAGAGAAATAAAGATATTCTTTGTTATAAAATAGGTTTACGGAATACTTTATAAAGCAATCACGCTAAACGAAATATTCAAGAAAGTTAGAACAAATTAAAAAAAAGAAACGAGAAACACCTCTTATAAGAAAGTTACTTTTTTAATAATCACGTTCTTGAAAAAAAATATATATATAATGCTGAATATGCTTGTCTTGGTGATGATAAACTGAATCAAGCACATTGACTAAAGTTATCTGTTCTAGCTGTCCCTAAGTTTAAACTGATAAGACTAGATTTTACCAGTCAAAAGTAACCAATCATTATCTCTTGGTATACTTTAATCAAATAGTAGGAATTTACCGTCACACTTATAACACATAGACGGACCAAAGGCGTGGATTATGATTTTTTGGTAACGGAACAAAAACCGCAAACCGGTATGCCAACCACTTGATCACACCCAGTCCTTCATCTTATTAGAATGGTGATATCACGTCTTCATTTCCTCTTTTCTAGTCAAAGTAAGTTACACTTATAAGATTTGACTGATGTAAGAGCTTTGAAGACTATGTTTACTTTTTAATATACTAATCACACGTACATATATAACTATCTATATATAAACTTATCCCGTTTCGTATCATACAAGTGAATATGTTAGTTGGTGCTTATTTTATCTTGTAAAGCCTACTATGCGTTTAGGAACGGCTAGACTAAACTACGCTATCATACTAAATTTCGCATTCCTAGCCAAAAAACAATATAAAAAAGTAACATCCCCCCACTGCCTTTTAAAGTTTAAAATGTTGGGGCCACTTTCGATACTGAGACTCTTCGCTCTGTAAACTCCGCAAAAATTGTTCAAGGTTAACTTGTATATATACATCTGTCTTTTGTTTCAATATCCACTTTCTTTTAGCAGATTAATTATGTCTTTTGTTGTTATTGTTGTTTACTTCAATGGTGTGATAATAATTTCGCTTCTCCTTGTCCTGGTTTTGGTCTTATAGACCAGGGAGGGTCAGATTCGCTTGGACCTCTTCCTCCTGAGAGGATGTAACACGATTTGGGACGAACACACGCGCGCTAACTTAATTAATCTGTTAAATGCAAGAGAAAGACAGAGTCCCTCACCCTCAAGGTGACATCTCAGAGTTGGTAATAATCAATCTAGCGTTTACACTATAATTGCGTATTCACTCTTATATCCTGGTCGAAAAACTGCATCATGATAATAAATTAAAATATTTCTTTAAAATAAGTTAACGGTGCTTTATCAATGAAGATTTCGTTTTGAGGTAAATACAAATAAGCACTAAAAGTTATGCGTTTGCGAAGTGCTACGTAGACGTATTCGAAACTAGAAAGTATCGTCATTAGACAAGTGAAATATATATATTTATTATGAAATACAAAATAGGCCCTTCCATAAATGGAAGTCAAAAAACGAAGCACCCATATATTTGTTGTTTCTTTACTAAAACACGTGCCAGATAGCCCGAGAGAGGCATCTATGACTCACGTTTACCAAAAACGTTCCTTCCTTCTCAAACATATGAAGAGTTTAGCTCTCCAAATAGGCTTCCTTTCGACGTCAAGACTGTGACTGAAAAGAGCCACTGACTTTAAACTGTGTTACCTATTTTGGGCTTTCGATGTGCAGGAGGGTTTTTATCCAAGTCTACTGGTAAATGTATAAACGTTGATGACGTCTGTTCTTTAAAAACACAACACCAACTTTGTCTCACACGTCAACACTAACATCTTTAGTCCAGAAGTGCTAAATTAGATCGGTAAGTCTATTGAAAAATCCTAGAGAAACAGTGTAGGTTTACAAAATCAGAATTAGAATGTACAGAATAGACAATAAGTGGAAGCTCGCTCGCTACAGCCCCCCTCCCACTAGGAATGTGCATGGGTTATACCAAAACGTAGTTCTTACGTGTAAGATCTTCATTTCAAACTAGAGCCGCGAGCTTAAATATAGCCTTTTAAGACCTGGATCTCAGAATCCATATTTAGAAGATCCCTGCTGCATGGCAATTAGAAAGGGGAACCAGGTCGCGGAGCTACAGTGAGGTAGTTTACATAAGCCCATACAACACTCGGGGAACAATATTTAATATATATTTCTGAAACAGGTTCTTTGTTGTGGCTAACCCTAGACTTACAAAATTGATAAGAATTACAAAATACTCACTTCATATGCATAAAACATAAAAAATATTTAACTATGTGTTCGTTTTGTTTTAGCTCAAAGCTAAACAACGGACTATACACGTTTTGTCCATCGTGGAGAATCAAACCACGAATTTTAACGTTATAAATTCATAAACTTATTGCTGACACACCAGGGAAAGGACTCTAATAGCAATAAAAACAAATAAGAATGTTTGTTTTTAGTTTCTTTTATCACAAAGCCACACAATGAACTATAAGTGGACTGTCCACTTCAGAAAATCAAACTCCGGATTTTAGTGTCACAAGTTCGTTAGCTTACTGGTGACCCACCAGGGGACTCTTATGAAAACTGTTTGCTTTTTAGCACAAAGCTCACAATGAGCTATTTGGGTTTTGTCCATCGCAAACGAATCGAACCTCGGTTTTTAGCGTTATAAGTCCGTTAATTTATCGCTGACTTACAAAACGACAAAGTGTGAGATAATATTATAAATGTAAGATAAGCTAGATGCATTTTTCACGCACGAGACAATTATGAAGGGTTGTAGAATAAATAATCTTTAAAGTACAGATATCAAAAATACGAATGAATACCGCTGTTAGAACGTACAAGAACTAAAAATATGTAGATAAAAACCATAAATAAATCTACAAATGTTAAAATCTGTTGCAGGTTCATATAACCCCACACTCAGTTGTTAAAAAGCATCATTACTATTATTCACACACTCACATTATACGGCTATTTAGCTACATTATTATTCGCTTCTTCTTTGTGGATATTTGGGTATTTTTAAATACCCAGGAAGGTCAGGTGCACAAAACCTCTTCCTCGATCCCTAACTTTCATGTCGGCTACTACTATGTTGTTGTAGTGCTTTTGGGTCAGAGTAACCCACAGTAATCCGGCCCTTTTTGGGGCAATGTCTATGTATTGTCTTGATTTGCCCTTTTTTTCTTTTTTATGTATGTTCTATTTTTTTCCATTATTACTTTTATTTTTTAAAATTATATATATATAACGGAAAAAGAGAAAGAAGAAAGTAAAAAAGAAAAACATATTAATAATAATCCACATTATTGTCCTTACATCAGTTTGGTTTGTTTTGAGCTTCGCGCAAAGCTACAGGTGGGTTATATGCGCTAGCCGTCCCTGATTTTGCAGGGTAGGTAAGACTAGAGGGAAGACAGCTATTCATCACCACCTACCGCCAACTCCTGGGCTACTCTTTTACCAACGAACAGTAGAATTGACTATCATATTATAACGTCCCCACACCTGAGAGGGCGAGCATGTTTGGTGTGACGGGGATTCGAACTTGCGACCCTCGGATTACAAGTTGAGTGCCTTAACCACCTGGCCATGCCGGGCCTTTTACATTAGTTTACTAAAGCAGTCCAAATTTCATGAAATAAAAGATCACCAACACGAATAAAACACTTGAGATTTCAGAGTGGGCGTAGCTTCTAAAAGTCGAGGGAATATGGTATAAGTCAAAACGCTCACGTTCCAATCAAGCACGATGAATTATACAATCTTATAGGTCGTTTGATACATGTGAATCTGACAGTAAGAGATCCCTACTTGTATTTCAAAGCACCGGTTACAAGTAGGAGTTGATAACGCGAGTAAACCTCAATAATCTGTTTTTGTTTTTTAATCATTCCTTTCTAAGTTGAAAGTTAATGTTCTCACCTAAACATAACAAAGCAGTATCTATTTTAATTACCTCTCATCTGTGAATACGTGCATGTAAAAAATCTGGAAGATCATATACAGTGATATTAATTTTCTCAGTTGTCGAAATACTATCAGTTTGGTTTGAATTTCGAGCAAAGCTACACGAGGGCTATCTAGTCATCACCACCCATCGCCAACCCTTGAGCTACTCTTTTACCAAATAATACTGGGATTGACCGTTATATTATAACGTCTCCATGGTAGAAAGGGGGAGCATGTTTAGGAAGACGGGGATTCGAACCTGCTACACTTAGATTGCAAATCAAGCGCCATAACCACCTGGCCATGCCGGGCCCCGGACTGTACTATAACTTAATCCAATTCGTACAATTTGTGTACGGAAAATTAGTTAAAGACTATTTCAATACAAAACTGCTTTTCGTGCTTCAAACCTGCACGACGAGTTAGTTATAATACTACACAAACGACTTCGTCGGAAACTTCATGAAATGTGTGGTTATGTTGCTTTTAAATACACTTTTTCTCGAAACGTTTCTGCTAGCTCAGCGATAAGTCTAACTGTTTATAACTCTAGAATTCGGGATTCGATCACCGCAGCAGACACAGCGACGATTACCCATCATGTGGTTTTGCGTTAAACCAAAAGAAACCTCGTTTATTTGTTTTTTTCTGTACAGCAGATTTATCTCAGTCCAGTCCGCCGACGGAAAGGATTCCGCGAGACATTAAAGCTTCTTAAAAATCGTGGGGTAGCATCAAAATTACAATCAGTCTTATCAAATGAATTTACATGATCACATATGTATCTAAGGTAAAAAAAAAAGGAGGGTGAGAGTTTAAAAATAATTGTATATTCCTCTTTACGTTTTGTAGTGTTATTAATATATTTTATATATATTTCCGTATCATGATTTATATCAGCACATGTTAAGCACGTGCTACTTAAAATATTATTACTATACTACGTGTTGACTAAATAAACAAATATTAGTGTAAATTCTTATGTAAATACGATTATACTGTGTTAAATCACTTCTGTTCACAATCGTCAGTTACCGCGTGCCAGATTTCGCTACAGATATTTATGTTTTAAAGTGATTGGCACTTACCCGCCAGAGCGTTTTCATTTTAAAAGATTTCGTATTTCTCGAAATGGTCGGTTTAGCTAAGGCATATAACAAAAAACACAATAAACCGAAACAATGCTACATACACCTCCTGAGTTTTGTTACTTATGAATTACAATGATACCAACAAGCGCAAATCTTGAATGTTTTGTTCTTAATGATACAATTTTATTTCGTATACACATTGCATAAGCTTTGGGCTTAATTACACTTTTAATTGTAACGTACTGTAAATACGTAAAAAATTCAAGAATAACAACAGCCTTTTTAGTAATTTTACATTAACTATAGGTTAGGCTCAGGTTAGGTGGTTAGAGTGCTCAGCTCAGAATCTGAGAGTCGTGGGTTCGAACCCCCATCATACCGAACATGCTCGCCCTTTCAGCCGTGGGGGTGTTATAACGTTCGATCAATTCCACCATTTGTTGGCAAAATAGTACCCCAAGAGTTGGCAGTGGGTGGTGATGACTAGCTGTCTTCCCTCTAGTCTTCCACTGCTAAGTTAATAACGGCTTGCACAGATACCCCTGGTGTGGCTTTGTGTGAAATTCAAAAACAAAACGACAAAAAACAGAGAATATTTAATTGCAGCTTGTAAAGAAATAAAAGCTTCTTTTAAGTATTATGTAACTTCCCCTATATTTATTTCATAAACAGCTACAATTAAATAATGTATCGTTTTATGCTTATGTACTGTTGTTTAACTTGTCATTTAATACCCATGTTCTAATAAGGATGAATCCATTAAAATGATGGGTTTTATTATGAACAAGTTACATGGAAATTATGGCATTTTCTAGAGGCTTGACACTTTAAGTTTTCTTGTAAAATTACGACCTGATGAAATAAATGTTGACAAATTATTATGCTCAATATTTGATGTTTCCCAAAACAAACCTTTCTCATGTCTAAATCTCACTTCATCATTTCATAATGCATGTGTGCATCCATACACAATGGGCAAGACATAGTTCTGACAGACCACAAAGATATCCTCGTTGATATATTCTTTGCAAATATACCAATTAAACCCATGGAAATTAGGGATTACCTGACATTACTTGTGGCTGTATCAGTGACAGTGAGGATCAAACAAAGTACCAAGAACAGAGAAAACCAGCAGCAACTTCTACAAATGCATAGTTTCTAGAGATTAACAAACCTTGGAGACATCAAGCCAAGCTCAATACACCAGCAGATGTAGCATCACAAGAAACTTGACATCACCTATGGGATAGGAATATCAGTATCCTGCACATTTTACTAGATCACAGGTGTGACAGAATGGCTATTATTACCAGCATATCATAAAATTGAGGTGAATGTTTCATCTGTGATTATCATAAGCACTGAAAACAGACCAGTCCATGTCAAGTTCCTTTTCAGACTAGGAAAAGGTATAATCCATTTTGTCTCAATATCAGGCCCCAAGTTCCAAGTTGAGTATGGTCACCAATCTGGACGGAAGGTTAATCTTCATGTCAATAAGTGTAATGGTATGCTATGCACAAACTAGTATCTAACTTATCCTACACATGGATGCATGGTTGAACAAGAAGAGTGTTGGTCCATCTTCTTACAGTTCAGTACTTTCAGTAAAACCATCATTCAACCTAGTGAGCACCAACACTGAAAGAACTGCACTGATATTTGTGTTTCTCTTAGTTCAATATGTTTTGTATATGACCTTTAAGAAGTAAAAGAATTTACTATGATGGAAGTATGGATGGTATGTCTGTTTTTGACCTTTAGCCATGCAGAAGTGTATCATAAGACAATGATATGGATTCTGCATAGCTTGTTTCATAGTTTACTGTTCAGAGTACAAATGGAGACACATCTGGTACTAGCCACAGCCTTGTAGATCAGGAAACCAAAATCAATAATGCTGATACCATTGACTTACAAGTACCTATGTAATTCTGGTTTATAGTTTAATTATCTGTATATTCACAAGAAAGAATGAAGTATGGCCCACTTGCTGGAAGTGGTATGTCTGATGATAATAGGAAGAGAGAGGAAACTTCTTGCCATGAACAAAACATAGACACATTTGAAGTTGAAGCACATAAGTGTCAAGCCATACTTCAAAATAAATAGATGTTTTATAAGAGAGAGAGGTGACAAAAGACACTGGAATTACACTAATTCATACACATACCTGCTACATACCTCAATACAGTTCCACTGAACTTTTGTACCTTTGTTCTTTCCAGGTCATCTTGGAAGTTGTAGCCCACATAAGTAGAAGATCTGTGAATAACTTATGATGGATGTATGATCTAAGATTGATATTGATTCCTTCATAGAAGAAAGCTATTGAATTGGGCTTGCAATGCTCTGTAATAGTGACATCAGTTGTGTGCAACCAATGATGGAAGTAACAGTTTCATAGAACTTGAAGTATCATTTTTATAATATGTAATTAATATTAAGTATAAATCTCTGAACATGTTGTGATGGGTATTATTTTCCCACATTATCTGCAGTGTATATTTCAATGATCAGCAGTGTATAAGATGATGTACATATAACTAATAATAATACTATATACATATATAGAAACAAAGTTCAAAAACACAAATTCTTAAACAGTACTCAGACTACTAAGATCTTTTGCTATTTAACTGTAGCAGCAGAAAGCAAAGTTTCACTAGTGATAGTCTATACAGTAAAAACTACGTAGCACTGAGAGAATTACTGTGACAGTTTCATATTTTCAACACCATCTACATTTTAAAAGATATTTATGTTAAATTATTTAAAACAACTAATGTATTGAAAATTTTTAACTAACATCATACTACTCATAAAATTATCATGCCAAATTTTGGGTGTGTTGGTGTTTTTACAAATACAATAAAATTTTCATGCAGAACTTTGATTATGTTTTATAAGCACTATAAATTTCTTATTAATTTATTCAAAGCTTCTGACTAAAAATTATACATTTAATCTTCTGTTTTAAAAATTAAATTATCCAATTTTAATGAAAAAAATTATTTTTTTTCCACATTACTTAATCCAAACTTCAGAAACATTATAACAATATTTAAATGACAACTATCACAAATACTAAAATATACTGTTGCAATTATAAAAAACATAGTAATAAAATAAGAAATAAATGTTTAATTTATAAACATAACATTTTGGGGCAACATGAAACATAGTGGTCTGTTTGGTTCCACATTATAACATTAATCTATTTTGATCAATGTTATAATTATTCTGAAGTTTGGATTAAATAAAGTGCACAAAATAATTTTGTTCATCGAAGTTGGATAGTTTAATTTAAAAAAAAAAAAATTTATAATTAGTCAAAAGTTTTGAATAAATTAATAAAAACATTACCAAAGTTTCACATGAAAAATGAGTTACTGACTTACTTTCACATTCATTAAGGCATTAGTGTAATTTTGACACTGCAACAAGTATTTTATGGGAGTGAAATTCCTCTTGTGACAACACTATACAACAGTACCCTGAAATGTACAGTTACGACAGAAAGTGTTCGTTCCACTGTACCGTGAGTAGTTTTTTCCTCATAACTTAAAAAGTATCACGATTAGGATAATGAAAGTACAGTATATTACAAATATTATACTAACATACATCTACATAAATTTTTATGTACATTGAATGACAAATTATGACAGTTATGAGCAAAAACCACTCAGGACACAGAGGTATGAACACTTTCTGTCTAACTGTATTACCAGCATCCCATTTCTAAAATGCTATCATAGATGCTTAGGTATAAACTTTATTTCTGTGGGAGGTACCAATAAAAAAACTAGTAAAATAAGCAACAGCCATTTTAATTTAAATATACTTACCAACCTGGTCATTTTAAGTTTCACAAATGAAAATAAATTGTGTAAAATAAGTAAATTATCTTGGATGGTTATTCCAGACTTTGTAAAAAGCTACACAGAACCCACCTGCAAATACTATCTTTAATTCAAAATCGATATGGTTTGGTTTGTTTTGAATTCAGTGCAAAGCTACATAAAAGCTACTTGTGCTTGTTGTCTCTGATTTAGCAATGTAAGACTAGAGGGAAAGCAGCTAGTCATCATCACCCATCCACCAACTCTTGGACTACTCTTTTATCAATGAATAATAGGCTTGACCATCAAATTATAGCACTTCCACAGCTGAGAGGGCAAGCATGTTTAGTGAGATGGGGGTTCTATACCACAACCCTTAGATTATGAGTTGAGCACCCTACCTCATAAGAGAAGGGGAAGATAGCTAAATGAGAGCATTCACTATCAAATCTTGGGATATACTTATCAGATCAAATTGTAGGATTTGACCATCATTGTAACAATGCATCCATGGCCCCAGAATTTGAAATGCATTTTTGCATCAATGTTATAAACATTAGTCTCCACATTCACAGCCTGAGTACACTAACCACTGGGTCATATCCAAACTACAAATTATCTTCTGAAGTTAATAACCTCACTTAACTGCACTCTCAGACTTGTATCTGATAAGGTACTTAAAATGTTGTCTGTGGATTATTCTTTTAAAAATTATGTTTTGCTAAAAAAAAAAATCCTCACAAGTTCTTTTAGAATATGGGCAAAAAGAATTTATTATTGAACAACAACCATAAAATTATAAACAAAATCTACTATCATTTCAACCTATTTTTGAAATATAATCATGATATCTAACCTTACAAGCAATTCTGTTTTTACGTGGTCTGTAAACAGTAAGAAAAAAAAAAAAGGTGTTCTATGTAATTTATAGTATGTAAAACAAATTAAATGTTTCCTATGACAAACAGTTTAGGAATTTCAACTTTATTAAAGAAGTCATGTAACAACTAATAGCTTGTTGGCTAATGTAGCAACATTATAGTAGCATTTGAAGAGACCAGACATTTTTTATTAGGTTAATATATTCCTGCTGATATTTCTTCGAGCTGTATTTCTGCATGTATATGTGTTCCATTGTTCATTCAGAAAGCATTTACTCACTGACACTCAAATTGTCATTATTTTAATCTTTACATGTATATATTTTGTATTTTTTTTAAAAATGTTCATCTCACCTGACTGAGTACTCTACTTTTTTGAGAACTTTATCCCTGATTCCAAGTGTATATTCTGACATAAAAGACTTCCAAGAACAAGAGCTTTCTGCATAATAGTTACTTAGCAAGTAAGTATCCAAGGGAAAATAGCCAAAATTTCATGAAATTACATAGTGCAAAGTAGCATTCAGAATAACAGTGCTTGCTACAGAAACCTCTTCTAGTAAATGTAGAAGTACATTATTTAACATCATTCAAGAGCATGAAAAATGTAATAAATCCTGAATCACAAAAATTACTGTAAAAATGTGTTTAAGACAGAATGACATATTCCATGTAACATTCCTTGTTTTTATTCTAGTTTAATCCAAAAGAAAAATCAACTTGAATTCTACTAAGTCATAAGTATATTTTTGACTCAACCACCTTTCTGGAAAAAGAAAATGTTAAACAATCAAGTAACAACTTCTTGAATTTCCAAAAAAACAACCTCTCAATAAGTGAACAGGTGAAAATTAGGATCAATGTGCAGCTTGCTCTAGTGAGTTCTAAGTATCATAACAGATTAATTTAGCTGTTAGTTTCAATTAGTTGATATGTTTAAATGTATATATGAATGTATAAAACTATCCCATTATTATTATATATATTAATACACAAATGGTTGTAATTTTAACAGTGTGTAATATTTGTACTTTCTAGCAAATACAAATTATTTTTACTTGAATACTCTTTCATTTATTTTTAGACATAAATAAAATGACCATTACAAGAGATGATGATGAAATATAGTCTAATAGACCAGTGCAGCTACATCCAAGTGCACAAAGATAACTCTTGCTAGTTACATAACACACTATACTGATGATATGACTAACTTTGAGATACAACGGAACATCACTTTATGGAGCAAGCTTCTCAGTGAAGTTAAGATGTGAAACTGGGAAAACACTGACTTAGGGAGAAATATTTTGAATCAGCTATCATAACAAGTGCAGATCCTACCTCACATGAAACAAATCAACAGAGCCACAACTATAAAGAAATCAGGATGTTGAAGAATGATGTTGGACTCTTCAAACCAGACAGTATGCATATGAACAGGTTTAAACATACAAATACACAGTAATACATCAGTAGCCCAAGACAATGTAGGCTACTTACCCACCACCGATGGTCCCAATAGCAAAGTAGTAGTCCATGGCAATGTAAACTATCTGCTTATATTGACACTCCAGCAATTAGTATGGCAGCTGTGTATAAAATTTTTGTCAGACAATCCAAATTGCATATGCTTTAATGCTTAATGAGATTGCGTGTCTCTGATCAAGTTACAAATGCAAAAGCAACTGGCCATGTAATAGTGTGAAAGCACCATTACCAGTTCAACAGTGTTGTGTGGTGGCTTTGTATCTTTCACACAGCTTGTATGCTTTTGAGATTTACTGTGAAATGCTTTGTTGATGCTGGGTTTTTGCCTAGAAGTGGAGGTAATTACAGAATGATTTACTTCAGCCATATTTGAAAGTCATTATTAAAGTCATTCTGTAAGACTCCACAGTTCAATGCATGAGACATTTATGATGTTAGTTTAGATTGAATTTGTACTTTGGATTCTCAAAAGCTATCCTGAGAAAAGTCAACAAGATTATCCCATGGTTACAATCATTGCTTCCAAAGACTATGTGAATCCTGAATCATTCTCAAGTATCATCAACACTGACTAATTTCTATTTATTGCAAGGATAATTGACAGAGAGCTGAAAACTATCTCCTGTGACAACAGCAGCATGTCATCCTTTTGGGTGCCATGTACTGACTATGTTGAGATCTTCCTGAATCTTGTTCATGCATAAAAGAAATTAAACTGGTCTCTGCATCTTGCATCAGTTAGTCACATATATTGTAAGGGTTTGCAAATGAGCAAATCAACTATGTAAAATATCTCCCACAATATCTGGTGGACATGATGAAGTTGCCAAACAGTCATTCAGAACAGGATAGACAACTCAAAACAAGTAGCTTTTCAATATAGTTCAGATCTTAGAATTCATTTGGAAAGATTCCAATGGATCAAAATTATGAATGAAATAACTAATCATGATACATAAACCCCAGGAATCACCAGCTGTTTCAGTAATAATTTAGAACTGTTGGGAGGTACTGTATGACTTCTGAATACTGAAACACCTGTATGCACAATTTCTGAGAAATTATTTGTAAAATCAAAGATACATTTAATCATCTTGGCACATGCTAGGATTCTCATAGATGAATCAGATAAAAAGTCTCTATTGGACATGTTTCAAAATAACAGAACAAACTCATTAAAAACTAACATGTTGCACCTATTGAAGCAGATTTATGAAATGCCTACTCAGCAAGTTTTTGAGAACAAAGTATATAACAGAACAAAACATACGAGCTTCATGTTCATCTACCAAATCTGGAGTTCAAAGCATTCTTTAGCTAAAATTAACTGCAATAGTTACGTCAAAGAGGATTAATGTAATGCAATAGTAGAAGTTGACAGCAACTTATTTAAACAGCCAAATATAACTGTACAAAGTCACAAGCTAATCATGAGAGAAGCACTGGAAGAAGGTCTACTGGATGTTCTATTTGGGCTTCTTCCTGGAACCTTAGTACTTAAGATGACGCTCTAAGAAAGACCAACAAGGCAACACACATACAGAAGGGTGCTGCAGTTCCCAACATCACTGCTTCCATTATTGGTGCAATGAATATCATTCAAATAGCTACAGGAAATCAAAGCATGTTTTCTTTTCTAGCAGACATCATATTTAGAATGGTAATGCCACAGGGTTTTCACAGCAGAAAGGTGATACTGTTTTTGTTGTATACTGAGATGCATCAATAAATAATACAAAAATTAAAAGAAAATAAGATGCAACACATTTCAAGAGTATTTTGAGCAACAGTGAAATATATATGGCTCTCAAAATAAGATGGGCTTTTACTTTTCTTATGCAATGAGTGGAACATAACTATGTAGAGAACAAAGCTAAATGAAAAATGATGTAAACAGCACATAAACAAGAATGCTACAAAGATACTGAAAATGATGTAGATTTATTTACAGCTCTGATGTGTACACATAAAAAAACAAACACTCGTATAGTTTTGCAAGCTTGTCAAGCAGCTACATTGACAAATAGCTACAAAGGAGCCATCATTCCTCAATTTGCTGTGAATACTGCTGTAAGATACCTCTTATTCTGAGTCAAATGTAAAAATGGAAAATTGTAAAAGGTACATGAACACTGGGATACTTACACAACATTAGTAACTGCTGTATTTAGTGCTTTGCCTGGCCTGCACATATTTATAAAATGGTGGCACTTTTGTAAACCATGGAATGCTGTCTATGCTGAAATAAGCAAATGGTATTTCATGAAGTTAATTACTATTTGTCAGTTCCTGAAGAACTCAAGTAACAAGAGGCTTTCTTTGATATGCTCTATGCTCAATATAAATAATTTATGTTATCTTCATTTTTGTACTAGAAGGGGTAAGGTTAAAAGAAACGGTACCATGACCATTTCTATAAGATTGCTATCCAAGCAAATAACCAGGCTTTCACTTGGCATAATTCTTTGTCCAAGTGGTCATGGGTAGAAGACATCAAATAAAGCAAATCAGATTATACTGACTGGATGAGTGGACTTTCATCTCCTCAAACAGTGCTGTAACTGCTAACATGCATATGCTTCAAAGTGTAACTGTCTGTGCAAAACATTTTCTCAAATGGAGTGAAATGTGTCACTTGTAAACATGTAACACAATGCTCAGCCAATGAGGAGGGCAATAATTTTATTTTTTATGAACACATAACAGACATGGATAACATTGAGAATGAGTAGCCTCCTCTGGTGGTAGGAAAAGAAACCAAATCAATAAATTATGCAGTTCATTGCTGAATGGTAAGATATATTCTGCCTATACCTGAATATTGAACACCTGTATACAGTAATATTTGAACATAAATTATATTAATGAGACTGGCTGCTATCTTTAACAACTGCAGAAATGTAATAATAAAGCATTATTTGCATTTTTGAGAATTTTTCAATTTGTGATTTTTTTCCAAGAAGGCTACAAGATTAATAAAAAGTCTTATAATTTATTACAGAACCAAGTTATAAAGTTTATTTTTCTTTTGAATTAATAAGAATAACAGATAATTAAGGTACTTGTATAATATTGTTATAATGATAAGCAAATCTTTAACAGTAATAATACTGCTAGATTTTTTAAAAAACCACCAGAACATTGTAAGTTTAAGACAAATAACAATTTTATGATGGGAATACTTTATTTGTTTCTTTATGCTTTCTTATGAAGTTAAGTTGTATAGGTAAGCATATAACTGCAACTTTCTGTGTTCCTAGAGTTATTATTCAGAAAGTTACCTTGCATTATGCAACTTTGTAGGTGTTTTTTAACCATCTTTTATTTCCTTTGGCATTTATTTTTGAAGTGATTATTTTGCAGAAAGCTGTATCTTTTTTACAGGAGTCTATCAGCTCAAAATGTAAATTTAAAATAATAACCTACTAATTCTGATTAGTCACTCCACATGGTACTAATAACTTAAAATTTGGGGTTCAACACCTACAGACATGAGCATTTGCAGAAATGTTTCTGGGGGGGGGATCAAAGTAGTGTGAAATTGTAAACTGAATAAAAAAATTCATGAACATATACTGAATGAATAAAGAAAAGAATGTTTGTTATTTTCTGGGGAGGGGCAAAATTCATAAATAATAATAATACTTAAATAACAAAATAATCAAAAGCAATAGAAATTGATTTATTTTAATTGACTGTTGAGTATTAATATTCTATATATAAATGTGTGTGAATGTATATATAATAGGAAAACTACACTCAAAGTAATTTACATACACCATCAAACAGTGTCACAATATGTTTTGAAAGATGTACAAGTATGTATGTATTTACATACAAATAATATGTATGCACACGTTATTAGCTACAGGCTTAAGCTGAATGTAAAACAATTTAAAAGGATCAGTTAAAAGTCCTGCATGAAAATAGTTTACATTTGAGTGAAGTACAAGAATAGCATAGATACATCCTTTAATTTCATACACCTAGAATATATATATATGTGATCTTTCACAAATAAACCTGAAATATTGTTTCAACGCCTTTTATAGTCAACTACATTGCAATATGTTTCAGAGTTGGTTCATTGACAAACCCTAGTAACTGATTTAACCAAATCTGGTTTCTTAAACCATTAGCTTATGTAGCCATGAGTCATCAGACCTTGTGCAAGGCCTCAGCTACTGATACCTGCCTTGCGAAGGACAACAGGCTACAAAACTGGTTAACTTTATTCATTCCTATTACCTTATAAGGTCATGATGAACCCTGAGGACACTCTTTCTCTACTATTAGCGTTGTCCCATGAAAACAATATATAAGACAGTAGGATCATACGAATATGACAATAATTTATTTTGATATAGATTGTACTGTACTTAGGCGTGAATATGAACTAAAATATAAGTCATAAATCAACCCTAAAGTTGGCCACACACTGTGAACAGGTGGCTACAGGGTTGTTAGAAGTAATAAATTATAGAGGTGAGCGAACTCGTACTCTCTCACCTACTTCCCAGACCACCAGCACCGATTCCCCTTACACAAGTCGAAAGAGGCTAAAATGTATTATCAAAGTGCAAGCAGTAAGGGATTAACTTACAACCTTACAATGTACATACAAGTGATATGGACAATATACATCATCTTATATATCACATCGTTCATTCTCGATATATTTAACATGTATATTTGTTATTAAGCAAAAAGCTTTACTATGAACAATCTGTGTTATTTCCATCACGAGTATCGGAAACAGTTATAAGACCTCAGACATACAACTAAGCTGTCGGAAGGCTAAACAAATTTAGGCCAATTTCTTTCCCTAAATGTACGGTTTGTTCATAAAATCCATAATTTAAACAGTGCTATTAGCGAAAAGAGCATAATGTGAACGTTGTATATTGTTGAAGTTACACACACACACACCTTGAATATGGATGTTGTGGGTTCAAATCCTATTGCCAAATATACTCACTCTTTCAAGCGTGCCGGTAAGTTCCACTATTTGATTAGAATAACTCGAGCGTTAACGGAGGGCGGTGTTGACTAGGTGCCTTACATCCAGTCTATCACTTAATATTAAATTGATTACCAACGATTTACACGCACGAAGTGGTTTATTGCTCCAAGTTTAGAGATAACATACTACATTCTTAACATAGTATGTTCCCTAAAAATAAACCATTTTATTTTTACAGATTTTACAGATTTATACAGATCGTTGCTTATCAAGTTACTGTTATATTACCATAATGTGCTTCCACACACAAATCGTCTATTACTTCTAACTTAGGAACAGCAAACGCAGATAACCGTCAAGTAGCTTTGCTCGAAATTCAATACACAAGCACGCTGTAGAAAATGTTATCTATACGTAAATAAATTTGTGGCTTAAAATGGCACTCATTTACAGTGTTGTGTAACTAATCCATCTGATTAATTAATATATTAATATATGAAACTTATTAATAAATCATACTCAAGAAAATATATCGTTTATTTTATAAGGTTTAGGTTAAAAATTAACTCAATGCGAAAAGTGGATTTACATTTTGAGACATTATTGTCATTTCTTCCTATCAGAGTCCAGCATGACGAGATGGTTACGACGATTTCAGCCGTGGGAGCGTTATAAAGTTACCATCACCCGCTGGTAAAAAAAGAGTAGTCAAAAAAGTTGGCGACGGATAGTGATGACTAGCTGACTGTTTTCCCTCTAGTATTTCGCTGCTAAATCAGAGACGGTCAGCGCAGAGAACCCCCTTATAGATTTGTGCGAAATTCAAATCTTCATATTACTGAGTGAAATAATTATTTTCATTACAGAATACACTAATTACATCAGCATACAGAGTACCTAAAACCACTTCATCAAAGTTCATGCATAATTACTCAAACACACAAACAATACCAGATAGACTTCTACAGAGTACAATAAAATATTTTGATAAAAATTGGCGAAACAATGAGTTGTTATACGAACTAGACAGGTATTGCATATATGATGAAGAGAGACCTAAACACCTTTCCCCGTTAAATCTATACATTAGATCATTAAGACAAAATCATTTAAAATAATAATAATAATAGTATTAGAATAGAGATAAAATAAAACAGGCCACCTACGTTCTAGACTTATTAATTTAAATAAAATAATAATAGTATTAGAATAGAGATAAAATAAAACAGGTCATCTACGTTCTAGACTTATTAATTTAAATAAAATAATAATAAAATCAAAGAACAATATAAATGGACATTGCCCTGAAAAGGACCTAAGTTTATGATATTACTCCATCCATTCTGTATTTAAATCGAAATATATATTAATCTGGCAAATTATGCGCAATTATTATGCAAAATTATTATGCGCAAAGCTACACAGTAGGCTATCTAATCTGTTTCGATGTTTAGCGCAATACGCTTCCAAATTTACCGTTGAGCCACCAGGAGGTTTTGTTCTGTTTGCTGGTTAGTTGTTTTTAAGCGTGCAGCTACACAACAGGCTATCCATGTTCTGCCCAACATGGGTATCGAAAACTGATTTTGTGTGCTCTAAGTTTAGACTTTTAAACTGAACCACGAATGTGTATCACTGATAGAAATAAACTATATCAATGTTGTTCATATAACTGGCGCTATGAGCCTTTAGGTCACCATGCACCTCAAAACAACTGGTACTGGTATTAAAACGTTTACTGAAATGAAGTATAAAAGAACGTTTCGACCTTCTTAGGTCATCTTTAGGTTAACAAGGAGATTGCAACTAACGTTGCCGGGCACACGACTTGAGGACGAGAGCGAAAACGGGTACGGGATTGTAGCGGGCATTGTAGTATATGTTAGATTATTAATTAGTATAGGTATAAAGGTGTTCCTTTATATTGGTTTGGGTTGTTATATAAGTAGGGCTTCTTTGATTTTGCGTTTATGTTTGTTTCCCGACTTACTATCTGGGTGTCTTCTATGGTTATGTTGTGTTTATTTAATTCGCAGTGTTCAAAAACAACTGTCATAACTTTAATCGCACCAGCTAACAGTGGCAAAATCTATATAGTAACTATATAAATCACATCAGCTTTGTGAATTGGTGAAATATTCCATTTACCACAGAGCCACTAGAGTAAGAAAGTTTCATGAAATACATAAATCGGACACACTTCAACAATTTCTGCTGGTACTTTATGCAACAAGGTTTGAGTCATAAGATTATGTTAGTGAGACCTTGGATTCCTACTCATTAAAAACAGTTGTCAATTTGTGTGTGTAACGCTTATACTATGAGTCAGTTTTAATTTATACTGCATCATTCCCATTGATATTTTGAGTGTCATTGAAAATTTTTATTTTCTAAATATTTGATTGTTTATGTTTCATGATGAAGAGGGAAGTTTAGTGAACAAAGCTTCCTAAAGGAAGACTGCTCCCCTACCCGGCTTTTCTTTACGCAGCTCTAACCTGTAATTTTTTGACGAGTAAGGCAAAACGCCTACACTACTACTGTGTCTATATCGACCCAGACGAGCCCCGGTATTCGACGAAAGACCTCGTCGACAGTAAATATCGCAGATGTAGTGCGACTGATATCAAACATATTCTCCTTTGCTTTCGTTATGACAAGAAACCCAGTTGAAGTAAAAACGAATCCCAGGACGGCTTGTATGGGTATTAACACTTTTATCAAAATATAGCAGAGAACAACATCCCAAAATACACATCTTATTCGTTTTGTCTTATCTGTTCGTAAAAGAATTCATACACATTTGTTCGCACACAAGGTAATTTCCCCACATTACTTGTGTGTTGTTTGTGCATTTATAAAACTTTGAAAAATTAGTTTGTGTTTGCACATAAACACTTTTAAAATTGATAAATAATTTTAGAAAATGATAACACGGAACTCCATGTCCTTCACCTCTTCACTAATGTTATCACTTGTTCTGTCGTTTATTTTGAAGCATTATAAAAAGTTGTAAAACAGCAAAATAACCAGTTCACATACTCTTACTGTGGCTAACCTATCTGAAATATAAGCATATCACTCAGATCAAATGATTAAGGTATTGAACGAATGTTTCACACTAATATCTGTTACAGCAATAATCAGATTTTGTTTGTCCTGAAAAATGCGTGCCTTCTTTATTATTGAAATGCGCATGCGCACGCACTTAATTTCGTCGGATGTAAATATACTTTCAGTAAACATATCGTACAACAATATATCAAGAGTTTTAAAAAGGGTCTAACGTTAAATCGTAGAATAGTATTATAAATTTATTTACTGATTGTATTAAGTAAGGTAAAGTTTAGCCCTAACCAAGCTAAAGCAAAAATTTACACAAGTTAGTGTTAATTTACCTTTTATCAAATACAATACGTACTTAAAGGTTTAACTAGCACTAGGCTTAAGAAAAGTGGACTTAAGATTTCGGTATTTGCGATTAGAATTCTTTTGGATTATTTTTTATAAGTCCCGTATTTACAAAAAGGACTATTATAATAAGGTTACTAATGTGACAACAAATGTTTCGCAGGTCTCTGCTAGTATACCCATATTAGACACAATATGCGACTGCAGTAAAAAAAAAACAAAAAAAAAAACAAAACGTAAATGATTGTACACCACACCACTACGATGAAACCAAGAACACAAGTTTCATTCTGAGTTTACTTGCTGATTATAAGTACAGTGAGAGCACCAACTTTTAATAAAACAATAATAATATCATATTGGAGTATTTCATGTAATGATATTAAAAGTTAGTTCTGATAAAATTTACTGTACGTTTTAGGAGGTTATTAGTATTCTTTGAGTGTATGCTCTAGTATACACATTTAGTGCATGGGTGGGCCCGTAACATGTGCGGTCATAAATGTGGACTCTGTTCCTCATACAGCTTGTGCAATCATCAGCCCACATGCCAATTCTCTCACAACATTAGTAGCAGTACTTTATTCGCTCGTTTTGAAGTATTCTACAAAATGGCAAATTGTTTACATATGTTAAAACATAGACACTTTTGTATTGAAACACCAAAGATGATGAATTTGTCGTGAGTGTATAAGAAGGGATCTAAAAATGTAAATTCATATTTTAAAATTTACGAAAATGCAATATATAAGTTTCTTATTATTCTTTCAAGCTATTTATTACATGGGCAAACATATGGTGATTTTCTGACTGGTTTACCTAATAAAATTATTAAGAAAAAAGTATGTCAACATAGAACACAAATGAGCTTAGTGGTAACAAAACTTTAATGGACTTTCTTCCTAAAAACTAATCAAATAATGAATACCAGCGTTATAAAATAATTATAACTGAAAACAAATGAAATCAATGGTGAAGTATTGAACAGTATTATGCTGAGTGGCTAAAGTTTGCAACTGCATTAATCACAAAGAAATAGTACAAAAGATTAAAATGATTGATTATCTGAACGTATACTATATCTTATTGCAGTTCTGTCTGTAACTTTAATATCACTTTTTAATTTTGTTTTCAAAAGTTGGCACCTGAAAAAATAAACTGCCATTTTAAACACTGAAAACACCTGAATAGTGATTTATATACAAGATGCACATACATGTATTCTGTAGTATATCCCTTGCAGGGGCATTCTATCAGTGCTTTTTTTTTTGCTTGTATCTAAGTGCAAAGCAACACATTGGGGTATCTGTTCTGTGTCCACTAGTTTATGGTGTTATAAGTCTGCAGACTTATCGCTGGAGGGAACTATTAATGCCACCTCACTGAAAACCAAAGAATCTTAGTTCTCCACTATGTGAAAGAAACAATCTTAGATGCATTATATGAGGCTATTGTGTTTGATTAGTTGCAGTCAACCATTTCATGACTCGCCTTAGTCATCTTCGATCCACAGCAAGCATGTATGTTGACCAACCCAGTCTTCTTTGCATAAAGCATTTGTTTCCTCTAAACCGTGGGACTCTTTTAATTCCAGCATGTACATGATACACCGCTTTGGTCCTGGCAGGTACAAAAAACACAATAGGTGTTCATAGTACACATAAATATTGGTTCCAGTGGTCAACTGTTCAGAAACTGTTATATGTAATATTTCCTACATAATTTTCACTTTCTTATCGCTACTTTCCAGGGCCTTGTTTTGCCAAACCCAATTTTATGGGTGCTTTCTGCTTCCACACCCTCAATGCCGCTACATGTATTGCATAGTAAACTTTAATTTCTGCAGGTAATTTAACAGACATCCATGACACCCCTATGAAGAAATGTGTCACTTGGTCCTTAATCAGCTTTCATTATCACAACTGAAGTTGTAAAATATATATATATATATTTTCTGGTTACAACATATATTTGTTTTCCACATCACGTTTCAATTAGTAAACATTTCAAACATTCTTTGACGGTTGTTTTGGGTCTGTTATAATTTCACATGGGATACATGCAGATATCTAAGACACTGCCATTGCTGTTTTGTTTCTTTTTAAGCACAAACTGAAGTTATGGGCTATCTATGCTATTTGCACCACTGGTGTCAAAACCCAGTTTTCAGCATAATGAGCCCTTAGATATATTTCTAAGCCACCGTGGTGGTATTATCATTGTTTTCTAGTGAAAGAGCTATATGCGAATTATTTCTTGTCACCAGCTACAGAAGACAATGACTGAATAAGTCAGTGTTAAAAATATTTGCCATCAAAAACATCAGGGAAAATTCCACCACACAAAACATCAAAGTCTTCTTCAACTTTCATGACTTTCATCCGAGGCAAACTGAGGGTCATTCAGTAAGCTCACTTTTCCAAACTAATCTATACGAGAAGGAAGTAAGATGTATTTGCAATTGCACTAAAACAGGAAGGCTGAGCTTACCAACTACACTGCTGAGGTTGTATAAGTTTAAACATATCCATGAGAATTTTCTGAAAGACAAATATCTGATTTTCACTTTAATAAAATGCTCAAAAATCAAAATTTATAATATGAAATGATCCTTTAGTTTGAGAGTCAGCATACAGGATCATACACAAGTTTTTTTTTAAAAAATGAAAAAGAATAATACATTTTATTTGTTGGCACAGAATCTTAAGTGTTGCTTTGAAACACATTCTTAAATATTTCAAACTCATTAAAAAAAACAAAAAAACATTACAAACATATCAGTATATCCATTCTTAACATAAAATTAGCTATCACAATCAGATGCCCTTTTTGAAAACTGATCTTTTTTCAGAATTAAATCTCAAATAATGAAAAACTTATTTTCTGAAAATTATTGGGCTTCTATATGCACATGGCTTTTTTAAATTATTATTTTGTCCGTTCAATTATTAGCTATTTTTCTACAGTCAAATGCATTTATGAAATTTTAATATAGTTTCCTGCAAACACAAAACTATGTATAATTATGTGAAATATAAGTATTTACTTGTTCCAAGAGCACATTCACTAAATACATGAATAAAATTTATAACATTAAAAAAACTTCCATTCTAGACTAATAAATTATGGATGTAATTATTTTAAAAATAAAACTTCCAAGTTTCCATAATTAATTAAGAAAGTGTACAATTGACAAAGTGACTCGATACTTAAACAACGTGATGAAACATTTTTTTCTAGGGCAGATAACTAACCTTAACTTGTGTCTTGTGAGGATTAGATAGCTACCATTATTTCAAATGGGAAAAAAATGTCATCTGACCTATGCTGTGGTATTGTTCGTTTCACTTTTTCATGAAACAAAACATATATAATTATGTGACAGATTTCTTTCCTTTTCATTAAAGGTAAAATTGAAAATATAAGATGTAGAGGCCTAATATATTATTTCGTTTGTCGTCCCATCTGCAAAGGTTCATTAGTACAACTTGGACCAGAAATAAAAATACACATATAAATCTTGCTCTTTATTGAATTAACTATTTTGCTACTATTGTGTAAAAAATTTGATGCAATATTAACAACAAATAACAATTAATAATACATTGCATCAGTCACTACTGAATAGATTTTTAGATTATGTATTTAAAAATAAGTTCTCTGTTGGCTTAAGTTAAAATACAGATACAACAAATTAAATATAGAATTTCTAATTGCTTCCAACGTTTTTAATAATAAGATGATCAACAACCATAGTTTAAGAGCAAAGCATATGTTTTAGAAAGTATGTTATGTGGTAGCAAACAGAAACTTAAACTAGTCTTCATATTTTTATTTTGTAAGAAGTATTTTGTAACAGAGCACTGCAGTGCATCTCATAATTTTCCTTTATCACCTAACAGAAAAAGTGAAATATAAGATGTAAGAATATGGAAATTATTGACTATCATAATTTTTGTTTCAAAGCAAAATTACTTTAAGAAACCTTTACTCTAACTTATAGTGTTATAGATACTATCAACAAATGACTATCTACTTTTATGACTTGATGTAATAATTCCAACTGTTTCATATAGTACCTAAGCTACAGTCACATTTCAAAAGAGTTCTGTAATGAAGGTGGGATTTAAATATCATTAGCATTTAAAGCTGTAGAAAATGGCATGGCATGTTCCTGCTTGTTTGTTTTGCATTTTGCACAAAGCTACATGAGAGTAATCTGTGCTAGCCATCCCTAATGTAGCAGTGTAAGACTAGAGGGAAGACAGCAAGTCATTACCACCTAACATCAATTCTTGGGTTACTCTTTTTCCAATGAATAGTGGGATTGAACACAACATTATAATGCTCCCATAGCTGAAATGGAGAGCATGTTTGGTGAGACAGGGATTTAAACTTATGACCCTCATATTATGATTCAAGCACCCAAACTACTTGACCATGTTCCTGCTTATTTCAATTGCTTTACACAATTGTAATCAATTTAACTTTGGGTCACATAAAATTAAAAGATCAAAGAAAAAAAATGCGTACTTGTTAAATCAAGTAAAACATTTTCTACATAAAAACTAAAAACTACAAAATGATTAAAACATCTCTTTGATGTGTAATACAAACTTTAGGTAAAATTTTTATAATATTGAAATTTTTTTAAACAGCCATGTTATGGTGTTAGAAGTACAATACTTTGAAATTCAGCAAATTTATAGAAAAGGTAATAAATCATACTTTTTTATAAATAGAGTTTTCATACTAAAATTAATTTAGTACAGTTTTGTTAAAACAAACAAATTTTAGAAACAAAAACCACTATTAAAAGATATTTTCAGCCTGTAAACCACCAGCAGTGAAATCAATGCATTATCCAACACACACTGCTACATATGGCTGAGATGCTAGGGAAATAGTTCAACAATTCCAGACCTTTGCAATTTCCTATTAACATGCCATTGTATTTTGTATACCAAGTAGAGGCACTTAAAATATAAAGAGTAAAAAGTGTTTGGTTATGATACTTCTAGATGTATCAGCCATGTAAAATATTTTAGTAAATTTTGAAGTGAGAACAAAGTGATGCATCTATCACCACTGCCCAAAAAAAGGGGCAGAAGGAAGGTATGTTGTTTAGCTTCCTAAAACAACCAAGTTACTGAAGTTAAAACAACTGTGCTTCAAAGACAAAAGAACAGTAGCTGGATAGTAACACCTTATAACTGAAACGTGACTGGTTCTAAAAACGATATACAAGGCATTATTCTGTTAGGTTATTGGCATACTGTATTACATTAAAACATGAATAATCCTACTATATCAGCCAGATCTTTTCTTCTACTCCGGAAAAAAAAAAAAGAAAACCAGGGAAATCTTTACTAGCTAGTGTGACAATAATAAAGTTTGGTGGCAGAACAGGAAAACATTCCTGGTGGAATTGTCTGAATGGTTAGCTACAGTAGATGCAAAACCAAGTTACAGCTACATCCATACTGAATACATATATTGTAGTTTGATGGATGGTCCTAAAAAAAAAAAAAAGAAGGAAGATAAGCTTGTAAGAATTAATATCTAATGTGTCTCTTCATATTCCCACAAGAAACTTTCACTAAAATGTTTTGTAAATCAACAACACAGATCAAAAGTATTTCTTTCTATATTAGCAATGGTGAAATATAGCTATTAATGATAGACATTCATTGTTATAGTTACTCTCACTTTGAAGTTTTTTCAGTGGCTTTTACTGAAAATCAGGAGTAAGATTGATCTAAGGTTAAACTTGTAAAAGGAATTTCTAAGTAAAAAAATTGAAGAATTTTCATAGATTATTATTAATAGAACTTTGTGTAGACAGTAAATAATACACTTATGCATGATATCAGTTTTGTATTAACAAAGAAAAAGATAAGAGAAATCACTTTTAATTTCTGGAAATATTTTTTTTTGAAAGGAGTAATTCTTTTTCTCACAAAACTGCTGTACGATAGATATCATTTAAATTTTATAATTCAATAATACGAGGTTATTGAACTTCTGGTCTATTCTGAAACACCACCACCAAGTCTGTGAGAAGAGGATCACCACAATGTGTTACACTGAATATAACAGCAACATTACATGAACAGCAAAAGTAAAACTGTGTGCATGTGTGTAAGGATATAATTGATTTCTAGAGTTTCATTAAAATAATAATATATGATGTGCACAAATTTCAGTTTTCTTAAACACTGCCAAATGTGAAAAGTTGTCTTTCACCTAAACAGTATATTTCTCAACAACTGCACATACTATTTAACTCAAATGTTACAATTACAGTGCATAAAAAAAATATTTATTACCACAAGTGTTCACTTGTTTTTAAACTGGTTCACACCATAACAGTTATTATTCACAAAACTTTATATATATGATTTCACTTGCATTAGATTTGACATATGTAGTACGTATGGTTAATATATTCTCTTTCAGTAAAGGGCTCTTAGGATTACTAATGTAGTTTTCTCCCAGTGATGTAATAGTTGGAACAGGAAGGCTAGCTTGATATTTAATCCAATGTTATGAGTGATAGTAAAGTCAATAATAATAAATATAAATAGAGAAATAACTGATTGGTGTTAAAAATAAAAATAGTGTTTTCGTATTAATTCTTACCATAAAAATCTGGTTTGTACATAAATTAAATAAAATTGATAATTACAATTCACTTGGTTAATATGGTTTGCATTATAACAGTTGCTCACAGAAACTAATGATACTATCTAGCACCTAGACTACTGCCATGTCTGTCCTATCCCATTCAAACTGGTAACACCTAGTATTGGGTGGTATTGTTGGAATTGGATATAGATGCAGTGTGATTGACATATTATAACATACTTTCCTTTGCTTTCAATCATGGGTTCTTTGAATGTAACGGAGATTCCAAAATAAGCATGGCTGTTATTAGTACTTATTATGAAACAAATCAGAATATTAGTTTCTGCTTGCTTCTATTTCACATAAATAATGCACACCTTAACACAGGTTCAAATGATTTATTTACTGTATAAAATATTTAGTTTTACAGAAATGTAACTTTCTCAACAACTCTCTCCTTCTAATATTGCTCTCAAACATCCAAAATTGAAACTGGAAACCAGCCAGTTCAGGCAAATATATATACTGAATGTTTCAGTATGCATCTGGTACAAAAATATGGCTTATAATTTTATACTAAAAACTAATATACCAACATGGTTCCCTAATTGCAACTTTAAAGCCTGCTACACAAAAATAAAGTGTTAACATTGTTCTTGATAAAAAGTGGACATGTAACATAAGATCAAACACAAATGAAATATCTATCCCTAGAATCTACTAAAATGGCACCAGTTGTCTTGACTGAAACAAATCAGGTTGGAATGTTTATTATTTTATATTTAGTTTACTGGTTACACATACACACAGCGCTAAGTTGATTGTCACCTTTAAAACACCACGAAATTTAACGGTATTTTATAAGTATTGTAATTTTTAGAGGTCACAAATGTACAAAAATCTAAACTAATTTAGGTGAACAAGAGAAACAACTAAATTAATTACTCGAATGACCTACTTTGGACGACTTTTTAAAATGTTATCGGTCAGGTAAATCTACCGAATAAGTAAAGTATAATCCAAATATAATAAAAACATTTTATATTAAAATAAAGTAAATCTTTACTCTTAAGAATAATAATTATACGTTACATATATAATTCTAATAAAATATCAGTTCTGTCAAGTTAAACGTTTCCTAAAAAACTATATTGTTCTAAATGTTGGCGAAATGTTAAGGATAACAAAAAGTAATGGTACTTTAACAACATCCGAGAGTGAAAAAAATACTAGAAATAATGGATTAACTATTAAAGTTCACGAAACTCTGTAAACAAAATTATACTAAAATTTATTAAAATAATTTTTGACCTTGTTATAAACGAAAACTAACAAACCATGCTAGCCACATAGTTTAATTCCAAACCGATAAAGTGAGAGGAAATAAAAACCACTGCCGCCCTTGTCTAATTTATCCAAGGGTATTTATTAACCCAACTTACACCATACTACATTTTATTTCTCCTAAGCAATTGAAAAACAAATCTAAATAATACGGAAAAATTATAAAGAACATTTATTACTGAACGTAAATGAACATCGAATGTATAATGTCAAAAACCAGCTTCGACATTTTCCATGTTCAGTACATTTATCAACTAACAACAAAGTCTGTATGTTTAATCCACCAATCGTTGAAAACTTGTAGCTGCAGAGATCATGTGATTAAGTACGGTCCAGCCGACTTCCTAGTAAGGAGAATCTGGTCTCACACTGGATCCACTGATACCACAGAAAAAAGCCGGTTTCCATTTTAGGGCACTTGGCCTTTCACATGGCCCCTCCAGCAAGGCCGGCTATGACTAATAAGGAACGAAGACAACTATAAAAGGAAATGGATACACCCTCCCTGGCCATATATGGAAAGACGTCTAAAACCCGCGAGAGAAAAACCATTGACAAAATCTCAAGGACAGATACAGAAGCTGAGGTTTTCGACGTCGTGCCTGAGAACCGCGGCGCCCGGCGCTACATGTGCATCAGGTCCGGTGCTGAACTGGTAGCTGTTGCTGCGTCTCGCTGGTCTGGATGTCAAAGGTTGTCAGTCGAAGGAAGTCCACACTAAATTGTATAGAAAGGGGGTAGTTTCTGCATGTTGTATTCGGGAACCTGGGCGAACATTTGGGGCTGGTGGTAGGACATCTGCAGAAAGGAGGGAGGAGAAAACAGAAAGGGGAAAAACATGCATCAGTGCAAACGTCTAATGTTCAGGTCTCTCTAAGAAGTCAATAATGGTGCAAACTAGGGCTGGCCGATTTAACCCTTTGGTTTTTTGTTGAACATTACTTATTCAACCAAGCTTGTTTTAACTAACGGCCACTGCTCATGTACCCTGGTGAGCGGCCAACGCTAATTGTGCACCAATATGACAACCAGACATCACTACATCGTTGATTGAATAGAAGCAGCTCACAACTAGCAGCACCGGACCTTCTGTTGCTTACTTTCTTTAGTTTACTTAGCACTGCAATTAGAAGAAATGTCTTTCTTCAAGTAGTTCATACTTAATTAATTCCTGTAGCACATACACCTTGAATAATTATAATATTATTACTAATAACACAGAAAATAATTCTTAAAATTTATTCAAGTGAATGCAGTAAAATCTTTCTTACTGCCATTAAAATGTTTAAAAATATTCAACAATGAATCTCCAAGTCAACCATACCAAAATGGTGTAATTTTAAGAGTAGGGTCCATACGAGATTCTTGAACATAAGAATAAAACACATGGATAAGTAGGGTTTCATTTGAAGTGTTTTGATGTTGCTTTTTCTACAGATGTAGTGGTTGTGGGTATTTTATATCACCACTCTCTCTGCTCTGGTTATAGCTGTTCATATTTTCTCACAATTCTTTAGACAACATAGTTGGTAGGAAGATGTGCCTTCTTCCTGACCACATGGCATTTTTCTCAGCATTAAAACAGAAATATTTCTCTGGTCTCTTATTTGACTTGCTTTCTCTGCAACTGGTAGTCTGTCATGGTCATATACATCTGTTAAACTGGATGCACACTTATTTGCTATCTTACTCTTGCTGAATCTGATACTTCTGGTATATATTCAACTTCAACAAAACCTTCTGTTTTTTTCTTCATGATTACTGGTTTCATAAGAATCTCTACAGATATTGTATTACAGTAATACCAAGACCTCAGGTAAACTTTATTAACACAGTTCTTCCTCTATCAAAATAAAGTCCTTGTATCTCTTCTAAATCATTTTTTTGGATAGAGAAGCACAGTTGAATCCCTCAAATAACAAACACAAATTAAAATTTCCAAGAGTTGATGAAATATGAATGTGTGCCCCCAAAGGTGAAACACTGTATATGGTCTAGTTGATTCAGAGATTCATGGTTTTAAAAATATACTATCAGTTACAAATATACATTTTAACAGTTGAGTAAAACTAACTAAATTGTATGTTTCAAAAATCAAATATTATTGGAAGAATAAAAGGTAACATGCTGCACACTGTTATCTGGTTTTGTTTCCTTGGTGGCTCATGTTCACAGAAAATAAACTGAACCATTATTGTTACATTGCAACGCCCACCAACCAAAATATACAACATATACGATGACAAGAAACCCACTTGAAGTAAAAAATGTATTCAGAAGACAGTTGGTATGGGTATTAAAACTTTAATAAAAATAACGTACAGAACAATGTTTTGACTTTAGGTCATCTTGAGGTTAACAGAATTTACAAATGAACATTTCTGGACATTTTTTAGGACAAGTGTGTGATTGGCCAAGATATTGTATGGGGCATTACACTTGCATATTAGGTAGTAATTAATATAGGTACAAAGGTGTTCCTTTATTTTCTTTTCTATGGTTATTTTGTGCTTTAGAATAAACAACATACTGAGTAGGGAAACAAATGCAAAATAGAAGAAGCCCTTCCTATACAAGAACTCACACCAATATAAAGGAACACTTTTATACCTATATTAATTAATAACCTAACATATAACTGCAACACACCCTACAGTCTCGTACTCATTTACACTCTTGTCCCTAAGATGTGTCCAGCAACTGTTAATTACAAACTCTTTGTTAACCTGAAGATGACCTAAAGAAGGTTGAAATGTTGTTCTGTATTTTATTTTAATTAAAGTTTTTAATATCCATACCAACCATCTTATGAATACAAAACATAACATACATTCAACACCACAATTATTGACCTTCAAGATAATTTTTTTCTGAAGTGTTTAGGCATAGACATAACATTGCATCAACTAACACAGACACTTTTGTTTTCTACCTCTCTAAAGCCTAACTTTAAAGATAAAATATTTTTTAAAATTCCATTCATTTCATAAAAAACTTTCAAAATATAACAAATGATTTTTCTGAAAAACAAATAAGTTTTTATATCCAATAAACTAAGAAACTATTATTTGAACATTAAAAACAATTAACTTGTAGAAATCTAAAAGGCAGGATAAAACCTAAGTTATCTTCCAATCTACTAATGATTCCCAAGGACAAGTAATTCCTTCACTCAGCATTCAGTGTTTACAGGCTTAGAGACACTTTGAAGTCTAGCAATTTACAGTTGAAATTTTCCTCAAAATGTCTTTACAAAAATCAAACGAGGACACCAAAATCAGTTGGCGAAAGTTGACTGCATGCATTTGTTTACTAAATACATTTATATATATATATATATATATATATATAGTGTTTTATCTACCACCTTACATAATTTTTTTCTCACCCATGAAACTTAAGCACAATAATTTTCTTAATGTGATATACTAAACCTTGCTATTAAACAGATCTACCCACAATAAAATACCACTACACTGTTATTAATACATAATGATATTTTACTTACTTTGTTTTCTGTATCCTCATTTACACTGTAAACAAGTTCAGTTTCTTCAAAACCAGTAGCACTCATCCTCTGGTCAGGTCCCGAGCCACCTGGTCCAGCCGGGGGGATCAGGAGAGTTTAGACAAGTTTGGATTAGTGCTTTTCCAGCCTCACTAGTGATCATAGGTTGCAATTTTCTAGTAGCAAACGTATAAACATGTCCAGTTTCACTAGCTACCAGAAGCATCACTTGTGTGCCTGTCAGTGTTGACAGCTCATAGGCCTGACAATGGAAAAGTAAACCAATGAGCAATTAAAACCAATATTAAATAGATCACGTCTATTACAGTATATATGTTATAAAACCAAATGTGTACTTCTACTCAAACATGTTGTTTACTCTGCAGTTTAAACCATAAGTAAAGATTCTGTTGGACTAATCAATATTATAAAAGTGGGTTAAATGCCCAGTTGCTTAAAAAATAAAAAGTACAAATGTTTTTTCTTATAATCTGGAAGGTTACATAATATAAAGTATAATTAATCACAAAACTTAAAGCTGACTAGCATGCATCAGTGAAAATTTCATTTCTAGTTTATTTTTGACCTGAATATAATATTTATTGTATATTTTTACTGCAAAATTTGGTATTACTAAAGACTGTTCCATGCTTTAAAAAACCAAAAACGAAAAAAATTTACTTATGTAAAATAATAAAACAAAAGTCCACATAGCAGGATAATCGATGCTTTGAATCAACTCTATCTCAGTAAATGTCTAAGTTTGTCTGCTACAGTTGGAGACAAGATACCACTAAGAAAACATTTACACATTCAGAAAAAAAATAAATAAACAAGGAGGGTATTACAAGTATTGCTTCATCTACCTAATAATGCTTTTAGAAATGCTAGAGAGCCCTTTTAACCTAAGAGCTAAATGTATAGTGTTTAGAAATTGTAAAATAATACAAATTATGCTTAAAACTAGTATTTTCATGTCAAGATTAATTAAATAACAGTTGTAATTTGTGGACATACTGGTATTAATATGTACATCATGTTACATGTACAGTAATTATTAGATAAAACTGGAAAGATGGAAAGTCATTAACAGATTGAAATGCACATACAGATATTTGGTTAATAATGTAAGTGGACAGATATTAACAAATCTCAAGACCTAACATGGAAAACAAAAATATTTTATTATCAAATATCATAGTTATAACCTCAAAGAACTAATCTCATATTCAAGTGTCTAAAAAGAAATGAACTGGGTCTCATTATACACGATTAGACATACATTTTACAATAACAAAATGAAGTACATGACAAGAATATGAGGGAGGAAGGTAATGGGATAGATGTAGGGTGTAGTTACAAAATTAACTTTAAAAAGTTACAGTATTATATATTTTACTATTTTTAATAGTGGGTGGTACCCACCTGATGAAGCAATACATTCTAGTATTATAAGCAATATCATTTGAACATCATATTTAATTATTCTTAGTACTAGGTATATATCTTTAGTTTAGATATACACAGTTTACTTTGATCAGAAGTAAATATTCATAAATGCAATTTGTACATTTCTGCCCTTCACATTTTTCATTTTCACCTATATGATTTGGTTCACTTAATAACTATTACTTCTCATATATTTAACTCTACAAAAAATTAAAGCCACACTTGCCAACTCTTCATGAGCTTGTACTCCTCTAACTTCCTATACTAAAAAATATAATTTTGAGTTAAGTTAAGCATACATTCTGGAGCCGCTTTTAACTCTGGTTGAATATGAACAAAATGAAAAGCATTAAATACAATTTCTTCATAGCTTGTTTCACAAATGAGCTAATAGTAATATTAATTGTATTTTTGATCCACATAAAATAGTTATACTTCTATTAAATCAAAGTACAGTATTTAAGTTAGAGAAGCACAATTAACTCAATACCAAAGAGCACTGAGCATGTTGATAAGTGTCATGTATAATAAAGTTATGATAAAAGTTTTTAAATGTCCTGAAAATAAACAAGTGGCTGAAATATGCAATTCCAATTATTACATTATTATCATCAGAATATAACCATTGTGATTCTTATTTTTTCTTTATTACTTTAGGGTTATTCAATTTAATAATTAAATGCATATAATAAATTACTAAGCCTCACAATTAACAACTAACATTCCACTGATCACTCAGGTTTTGTTAAAGTTCAAAGATGATAAACCCCTTGATAAGGTGTTCAGTACAACCAACTGATAATTTAACAAAGTTTATATGACAAGTTACACAGGATACATGGTTTTGTAGGGTTAAAAAGAAGGGTTTACACAGATTTATCCAAATATTTGGCAAATTACATTTAATTATATTAATTGCAAAGTAATGCATTCAGGTTATAATTTGAATCATGTTAAATACAGATAATATAATTACATAAAGTATTTACAAACATATTGAAGTCAATAGAAGTAATCATCTCCATAGGAATCACCAGTTAGGCCTTGTTTAGAATACTGTTTAAACTTCTGGTCTCTTTTTCTAAGAGAAAATACTCACCAAGAGGAAATGGTCAAGGAAGATCACTAGGATATTTTAGGAGTAGAAGGGTTATACCATAGGAATAGGTTAAGGTCTAATTTGTGCTGAATTATGTAAATAATGATATAAAAGGATCTAACTAAGTTTTGGAAAAAAAGCAAGCTATGCTAGTATTATAAGATAGTATTAATTAAAGCAAGCTATGCTAGTATTAAGATAGTATTAATTAAAGCAAGCTATGCTAGTATTATAAGATAGTATTAATTAAAGCAAGCTATGCTAGTATTAAGATAGTATTAATTAAAGCAAGCTATGCTAGTATTATAAGATAGTATTAATTAAAGCAAGCTATGCTAGTATTATAAGATAGTATTAATTAAAGCAAGCTATGCTAGTATTATAAGATAGTATTAATTAAAGCAAGCTATGCTAGTATTAAGATAGTATTAATTAAAGCAAGCTATGCTAGTATTATAAGATAGTATTAATTAAAGCAGCAAGCTATGCTAGTATTATAAGATAGTATTAATTAAAAGCAAGCTATGCTAGTATTATAAGATAGCATTAATTAAAGCAAGCTATGCTAGTATTATAAGATAGTATTAATTAAAGCAAGCTATGCTAGTATTATAAGATAGTATTAATTAAAGCAAGCTATGCTAGTATTAAGATAGTATTAATTAAAGCAAGCTATGCTAGTATTAAGATAGTATTAATTAAAGCAAGCTATGCTAGTATTATAAGATAGTATTAATTTTGTAACAAAGTGAATGGCTTATGGATCAAGTAAATATTGCCAACAGTGGAGATCTACATTTTATAGGAGTTTAGGAGGGAAGAGGGTTTGATTTTTTTTTAAAGTAACAGGTAGGTTGAAGTTTTTATTTTTTCAAGGTTGCATGCACAAGGACAGCCTAGAAAGGTCAACAGGTCCTTCATGGTTCATAGGTTACGTTATGCAAATTAATGAAAAATTAAAATTTTAGCCTAAACAATTAAACTTGAAAAATTCTTACTAACCCAAGAAAGAAAACTGAAAGTAAACATTTCATATTAAAAGCCTATTCAAAAATGAATGACACTAAATACTGTAAAATAAGTAAAATGTCACACTTCTAAAAGTATGGAACTTGTTTGTAAATTGATAAAATAAGATCAAATATAAAAAGAAAAATTCTTAGGCCTTAAGTAGCTATGAAAGTCTATTAACTTAAAACTTTACATCTGACTTAAAAAATACTTTACATGGTCTTCAAAATCATTTATTGTTAATACTGAACTTTTAAAGAATTCACATATACATAATGTAACTTGAAATTAAGGGAAAAACACTTTTATATTATTACTAGCAAAGTGTAGGCAGAATTGGCTATAATAATGATATAGAAGCTGCATTTTGTTTTTATATAGATGTTTGCTAGAGGGTGCTGGGGGCTAAGACTTACTAAATGCAACTAAGAACTAGGCAGACAATTAGTTACAAATATGAGCAAGCAGTTTGTGCAAGTGCCAGCCAATTAGTGAAGCACAAAGTTTAGCTCATTCAATGATTGAGAAGTTTTGTTTGTTTGTTTGTTTTGGAATTTAGCAGTGTAAGACTAGAGGGAAGGCAGCTAGTCATCACCACCCACTGCCAACTCTTGGGCTACTCTTTTACCAACGAATAGTGGGATTAACCGTCACATTATAACGCCCCCACGGCTGGGAGGGCGAGCATGTTTTGGCGCGACTCGGGCGCGAACCCGCGACCCTCAGATTACGAAGCGCACGCCTTAACGCGCTAGGCCATGCCAGGCCCGATTGAGAAGTTAATAAATAATTCAAGTTGTTTTTTATTGCTTATATTCAGTTAAGCTATTAATTATCTGTGAAATTGTACAAGTAAATTTGCTTATATGCTAGTACTATTAGTATTAGTAAGGAATTTTATTAAAATGTTACTTGTGAACCTAAGCCGACAACAGTACATGTATCAAAGTGAATACGTTTCACAAACAATGAATTTATTAGATGAGATTTGAATTTTGAAACTTAATATATTGCATATATTAACCTCTCATCATTAAATGTTGTAACTATAAATTTTGTATTGTTTAAACTGTAATATAATTTACTAAATATGATACACGTATAATCAAAACATTGAGGTATTAAACATTATACATCTTTTTTACAAGTGTCAAACATTTTTTGCTTTTTTACTTACCGTTAGTTTTAATAACATTGTTACTTTTGTTCACAATCACGTTTCACAGGTGTGTAAATAAAAATTAATTGCATTTAATGAAAACAAACTTTTCATCTATTCTAAACGTCGAAAAGGTGAAAAAAGGGTGCAAATAACTCACTCAAAAAATTATTTATATACAATTTCAAGTCTCGCCAACACCCAAGTTATACACTTATCAACGATCTCATAAGAAACACACAACACTGATCAACTTAAATTTTTAATTGGTAAATACGCAAACCTTTTTCATAATTCCAGTCTTTCTTTTGCTGAAAGTTGTATATCGTCGCAGTTTGTTATCGATAAATTCCATTTTTATTTTTACACGACCCTTCGTTTTCTTCCCATTTGGTGGAGTTGTTTTCTTTGATTTGTCCGTGTTTCCGCCTTCATTTTCAGAACGGCCAGGAAGTCCAGCTGCCTCAGCCGTTCGTTTTTCGCCACCAGGGCTACCCGCATCTTCTTCCCTTGAATCGTCTTCGCTGTCACCACTAAATCCTTGTGTTAAAGAGTCCACATTTTCTATCATGAGTCCAGTGTGATTGGTTTCGTGTCCAACTGATGAAACTCTCTGCATTGCTACCACGTCACTTTACTCCATTCACTCTTTCCCTTTCTGCTTCTACTACACAAATAACATTCAACCCTTACACTAAATTACACAATACGAGAGCACGAGGAAAAAAAGAAAAAAGCGCATGCTCTAACAGCTTCGTGGAATTATGTGTTCATGCATAACAAAATAGTTCCACGTAACTATTAGAATTTCTATTATTGTTTCAAAATAACATTTTAATTTTATTAATACGAGTCAATAATTAATTACGAAGATAAAATATTATCTATAATATAAATAACGCATTATAAATAAATCTATGTTAAAACGAGTAATGATACATATGAAACATGTTAACAGGGGAGGGCGGTGTCTCCATGTTTGGAAAACCATGTTTCCGTATAAGGAATACGTGGCCATATATGGAAGGCGATAAAGAGTGCAAGGTATTTGCTTAATGTTATTAAAGTTGTTGCTGGACGACTGCCGCTAAAGCCAAAACAGCTAAGTAATATAAAATTAACAAATATTCTCAGTGATGTCGAGAAACCCACTTGTTGAGAAATTTATATGCAAAAACGGCTCGTTTGGGTTGAGAAAATATTTTACATAGAAGAGCGAACAACGTTTCGACCTTCTATGTAAAATATTTTCTCAACCCAAACGAGCCGTTTTTGCATATAAATTTAACAAACATTCTGTTGAATATTGAAGATAGTAAGTATTTTAACTTACAGTTCTATAATTTCTTCATTTAAAGTTTGATATATTCTTTAAAAATACTTTTCGAATAAATAATTCTACCCTTAATTGTGTCTTTTTTATTTTATTTTGCAATTTGTAACTGTTTATGCCCTGTGATAAATAAGGTGTAAGTAAACTTTGTGTCTTGTATAAGGACTTTAGAATCGGGAGTTTTCTTAATGTGCAGTTGTTTACAAATTGTGTATCTGTAAACATATTTGTGTAGTTAAAAATTCACCTATACATATGAAAAGTGGATAAAAAAAACATATTTAAGATTATCATATTCCATTCCATAGTTGATAAATACGTGTATTTAGTAGAATATTCATCATTTGTTAAAACTACGCTTGTGTGTATGAAGTGCTATAAGGCGTCAATTATTAAAAAATGATGAGATTAAAATATAAATTTGCAGTTGGAAAAAATCCTTACGCAAAACTCTGTTTAGAATTATAAAACAAAACTTTTCAAAGTTTTGTATTTCCCATACACTGATTTTACTTAGAGTCAAAAGTTAGAAACAGGTTCGAAAGATAATAAGTTACAAAGTGCCTTTCTGTGTATCTATTTGATCATTCATCGAGTTCGTCAGGAAGAAATAGTCGAATCACGAATAAGTATAATAAGAGAATTTAAGAACAATATAAAAGCACAATAATAGTTTCTAATTCAACACAAAATAAAACAGGAACAGTGGATCTGTATTAGACTAGCAAGAGAGAAATATTTGCCAGCTCTCTTTCAACAAATAGTCCAGTGTATGGCCCTACCTCTCCCCGTAAGCCAAAGTAAGATAAATTTGTAAAATAAAAATAGACTTGAAGTTAAAATAAGATATAAAAATTACGAAAGGTTTGCCTAAGGTTCAGTAAAATGTAAATATTAGCAAAAGAAAGTAATAAATAAAATTTCCCATTTTTAGCAAAAACAACTTCTTAAAAGTTAAGTCACAAAAACATTTCATCAAAATATTATGAACTAAGGAAAAGCTGACTTTTAATACAAAACTTAATAACTTAAGCCAGGTTTGCACGTGACCTCTGTCCACTTATGCTAAAGTGCTGAGGTAAGGGTTTGTTTGTTTGTTTTGAATTTCGCACAAAGCTACTCGAGGGCTATCTTTGCTAGCCGTCCCTAATTTAGTAGTGTAAGACTAGAGGGAAGGCAGCTAGTCATCATCACCCACCGCCAACTCTTGGGCTACTATTTTACCAACAAATAGTGCGATTGACCGTCACATTATAACGCCCCCACGGCTGAAAGGGCGAGCATGTTTGGCGCAACGGGGATGCGACCCTCAGATTACGAGTCGCATGCCTTAACACGCTTGGCCATGCCGGACCCAATGAGATGAGGGAATTCCCAGATCATTACTCATTTAGTTGACCCCTAAGATAGCTTTCTGTTTTTGGATGTCGCATGCTATCTTCCTTGCAAGAAGCTCGATTAATCGCCAACTAGTAAAGACCTACAAAAAGATGAAGCTGAGATGTGTTTACTGAGATGATTTTATAGTTGTAAACTAAGAAAAATACATAAATTCCAAAAAATTGCATATTAATCAAGAGAGTATAAAATACACAGTGTTGTCTTGTTCTACAATGTACTTTGTCAATGCAGATATCATGTAAACTACTTTATTATTACTTTCTATTTTAGATTTTGTTCTACAAGTACAAATGAACTAAGAGTAGAAGGAAAACTTGAATGATACTTTTTATTATGTATTTCTTGGTGATATATCAATGATTACTTTCATTGTTATACATTAATTACACTGATTATTGTTATGATAGCTTTGCCAGTTTATCATATTATACATTGGTTCTCATTTCACCAAAGTTAACACAGAAAGCATAATTGTGATGTAGAGTTGTCTGTTTATATGGACGATAGATTTACTCCTTAAATATTAATGTTTTTTTTTCTAACAAATAACAACCTTTTGAAATAATTCTTATAACAATCCAAACTTTCCCTAGGTTTTTGTACACATTTATGATACTCGTATGAGGACAACAGTGATCTCCACCTGGAAATTTAATATGCAACATTTTTTTTTCAATTCAGTTCTATATAACCAAACATTAGTAGAAATGTACAAGGAAACCAGTTTTCAAAGTTTAGGTCACTAGCTTTTAAGATAGTGTATATGCATTAAATGTGCATATAATGTGACTTTTACACATCTCACTTTTCAACATTTGTGTTTTACATCACTGATATAATCATAACTACAATTCGCACTCAACTTCAAATTATTTTTTTATTTTTCTCAAGGAAGTTCTAATAAAATACACTATATAATAAATAAAGAAAGTTAGTAATTATATTTTCATTTATAACAGCTTGTATATATAGTTCAAGTCACTGTATTTACATTCCGGTTCCCCTTTCCATCTGTCCTAACACCTACCTGTATAGACCAAGTGTACAAACAATACACTTCAACAGACTTCTGTTTCCAACTTTTGTAATTCTTTGATTTGTTGCACTGTCTGCTGTGGGTTGCAGTTTCATCTGTTGAAAGCTCAATAACATTCTTTAATAATTACATTACAGATACCGTTTATTTTCACCAAAGGTAAAATTGAAAATAAATATGTGACATAGACGCCTAATGCATTCTGTGATTTTCTGTTCTGCTGTGGACTATAGTTTCGACTATTCTAGGCTTATCAGTGCAGCTTGGGTCAGCAAACCAAAAACATACAAAAACAATGAAATCTATATGATTATTGTAATAAGGGCAGAAAAGAAAATGTGACGTATTGATTATTATATATCTGTTTTAATATCGATATTTGTTTAAGTTAAATTTATCTTTAGAAATGTATATAACTTGTACTGTTAAATCTGTATTACAAAATTCCCACCTATTCACTAAAGTCGTAGAAAATTCTCGAGAGTAAGAAACAGCATATGTGTGTGTACGTAAACACTAGTGTATCGTCTTTATTACTGTTCAGGTAGAAATTTCTAGAAACTCTCCTTACAGGTATAAATGAAACTAATGCGACTCGCCAAGAGATCGTATATATTGTTGGTTTGCTATAGTTGGTATACTATAAACCAGGGAAGCTATAACTGTGATCAACACTTATTAATTGGGAGCTTCAGAAATTTGACCAGAAATGTTTATAAATTTCGAACATTACAAACCGTTTAACTTCAGTGCATTCACATCAGACATTAGTATTTTTACGAATACATTATGCGACTTAAGAGGTGAAATATTTGATGTGTGGTCAGCGAAGACTAAAGAATACAGATCTAGCTAGCTCCATATTAAATGAATAATACCTACATTAACTTGAAATTAACTCGTTCATCGTGAACCCTCGATAAGACATCAAGAACGTTCTACACCAGAAATAAGACTCGATATTGTTTGTAAGTTTGTAAAAGTTTTGTACATACATCATTATCTGGAATAACCATTATTGTAAATTATATTATCGTTTTTATATTAAAATATATTTATAGTAAAAAAGAAACTGTGTTTAATAATCTTGTTGGCAAATATAATAAATTGGATACATATCGATATTTATTTAACCTCTATATCTAAATTACAAATTAACTCAGTTTCAGGCTATATGAAACTGTAACATAAAAAAAGGAGCTTCTGGAAATTCCTTCAAAACATGTTTTGGAATGCAATTGATGAAGTGATAATGTAGCATATCACGTTTTATTACATTAATATAGTATTATCTTAAATTTATTATTCATTATGGATCTACATAGTTCTCATATAACACGTTGTCAGGAAATACGTTAAAGTGATATTGTTTTATCTGCTTTTATTCTTTCTCATTCTATTCAGATCACACCTCTTTCATCTTTAATATACCGTAAATTGTAAAAAAAGGTAAACAGAGCTGGTGTTCTTCAACGGTAATTGATATAAAATGTCAAAGCTATAGCTACTGTAATGTTAGAATAAGAATGTCCAGTCGTGTAGGTTTGGCTGTGTTTTGAATTTCGCGCAAAGCTACACGATGGCTGCCTCTTTTAGCCGTCCCTATATCAGCGAAAGACTAGAAGGAAAGAAGCTAGTCATCATCATCCACCTCCTACTTTTGAGCTACTCTTTTAACGACGAATAGTAGGGTTGACTGTCACATTGATAACACCCCCACGGCTGAAAGGGCAAGCATCTTTCTTGGGACGGGGATTCTAACTCGCGATCTACAGATTGGAGAGTGCTTCAACCACCTGGCCATACAGATAAAAGTATTTACTCTGGGTAAATTTGACATTAATTGTGATGTAAAAACAACACTGAATTTAAATGTTCTAGTTTTGAGACCTCGAGCTGGAGAATTTAGAAAAAAAATTATCTGATCCAGTAGAAGCAACGTTTCTGTGCCTATAAAACAAATATATATATTGTATTTGTGAATTAATAAAGATTGTATTTTACATTGTATCTAATCACCTTATTTTATTATCACAATTACTCAGAGACTGAGTACTACTTTATGATAGATATCTTGTAGATACGCTTCTTGATCAGTGGACCTATCCAGAATTCAGTGTTTTAAAGTTAGCTAGTTTAACATAAATATTCAGTAATAATTGTATGCACTGCTTGTACTTAAAATATCGATCACGTTTAACCTATACCAAAAAGGGAGAAAAATAAATCATTATTGTTTTGTAACGTGAAATCCCTTATCTAGGGGCCCGACATGGCCAAGCGTGTTATGGCGTGCGACTCGTAATCTGAGGGTCGCGGGTTCCCATCCCCATTGCATCAAACATGCTCGCCCTTTCAGCCGTGGGGGCGTTATAATGTACTATCAATCCCACTCTTTGTTGGTAAAAGAGTAGCCCAAGAGTTGGCGGTGGGTGGTGATGACTAGTTACCTTCCCTATAGTCTTACACTACTAAATTAGGGACGGCTAGCAAAGATATCCCTCGAGTAGCTTTGTGCGACATTCAAAAACAAACAAAGAAACCCTTATCTGGCAAAAAGTTTTCACACCATTCTTGGACACATTTAGAAACGACAGCTTACCTAATTACATTAGACGAGGACTTTCTGATGCAAATCACTCCAATTTAGAAATTTTACAAGTATAGTATATTAATATTATATTTATATTAATTTACTTATTTATTTATAAGTAAAGATCATCTTCTATGGAATAGGTGATATAATAGGTTATGATTCAATCAGAATAAAGCACCCATCAACACATTATGCCAATTGGAATTCCATCTGTAGTGTTGTAAGCTACATTTTTAGGACACTTAATTTGTTTTGTAGTTAGAGGATATATTCCATTATGATAACCTAGAATTTCTAGAAAGTTTTATGTTGACGTTTTCTCGCACATTTGATGCTGGATTATAAATACAAGACAGTTTTTTTTTTTTTAGAACGTGTGAACTGGAAGATAGTCAGAGATACAGTTTAGATCATGCGAAGTTACAAGAGGTTAGACAGGATTGTTTCAAGATAAAAAGTTGAATCAGTTAGCTTGTGTTCACGATCCATGTTTGTTATCATACGTATTGAAATAATCTGTACACATGAGCCAGTTTTATTTAATTCTGTTATTGTTAGGGAGGTTTGGGTGTTATGTGTAGTGTATGACTACAGCAGTTTGTGACAGTGTACAAGCGTCTAAACATATTGAAATATTAAAGGAGGAAGTAAAATAATTTGTCATCTTACTTTAAATGAAACAGTTTTTGAATTATTTATAGCAGATAAATTAAAAGAATCCATAAATGAAAAGAGTAGAAATACTATTGTCTGAAGTGGGGCAATATTTTTGTTAAAATAAGAATAGAATTTCAACTGTTGATGATTATGACCACGTGCACGAGGTAAGTTGTGAGATTCGATCATTACGTGAAATGATGAAACTGTTTCAGCTATATGTATATCTAATGCTATAATTTGTTTGCTAGCTCCGTGACGTAAAATGCATAGAGAATTCTAGGCTTGCGTCAAGTTTTTCTTGCGCTTTCTAAGCTAGGTTATAAATTTGAACCAGTCATTGTGCTTTCACGCAATATGTGGATATGTTTCTGTTATACTGTTTATTACGATACTTTGTACAGGTAAGTTGATTTTATATTAATTCTAGTACTGTTAGAGGGGTTTGAATGTTATTTATAACGTAGACCTACGACAGTTTATGTTCAAGTTTATACAAACGTTGAAGAAGGAAATAAAGTAACGTGCTTCGTGCAATAAACGTTGAATTATTTTTACCATGTAAGTTAAAAGAGCCTGCCAATGAAAGAAGAATGTTACAGCGCTTGGTATCAGACGTGACGTATTATTTTGGTGAAGATAAAATAAAACTTTAAATGTAATTAAAATAAAACTAAAACCGCTGAAAAGGATTACCACGAAGCCAAACAATAAAAGGGAAGCATTATTTGAGATAATGAAATTGTTAGGACAAGATCAAAAGAAAAGGAATAGAAAACCAGAAGAAAAAGAAAATTAAAACATCACATAGAAAGAGAAGAAAAATGAGAAATAGAAATTTATAGAAAGTTGAAAGAGGATAAAGAAGGCAAAGATGGAACTTACAGAAAAGTTTGTTTCTACCTTCCGTTAAAATGTTATCTATACTGAAATGAAGGTATCATGAGTTGGGAGTCAGTTTCCTCTACAATGTTAAAAATTAGAATACTTTCTTATGCGGTTGATCTAGGATTGTGAGAAACACTATTTTATTACGAAATTAATTGTTAATACTAGTGATCGTGAAGCGGAATAAGGGTTCGTAATATAAGAAATTGATACAGGCTGTTAAGTTGCTGTTAGAATGTGTTTTTTTTTTTCTCGGTTTGAATATATTTTTTTGTTATTGTTTATCTAATATAGTGCATATTTTGATACCTAGATGGCAGGGCAGTACTTTTGCTTCATCCTTAGTAATTCTGTTGCATCAGACTTGCTCATAGGATTATTTGAGTAATTAAAAATAGTGATCTAGATAGTGAATTATAACACAAACGTCCACTTAACTGTTGTTATCAGATATTGCTTTAGTTTCTAGTGTGCTGAAAAAAACTAATGCTGGCTCTGGTTGTTATGCTTATTGGTGTTTATACGGAATGGTGACGTCATTTACTGAAAATATATGTTGATTAATAGTTATGTTAAGCCAAATAGTTATGCTCGTTCATACATGTGCAATTAATATTATATATGGAATGATTTATGAATTATTTATTACGTTTTCACACTTCAAGCATCCAAGAGCAGAGTTTTTCAGACAAAGAAGAAATTTGACTTCGATATTGAGATGTTTGGTAAAGGCCACAATAACAGATGAAAACATAATGTTTTTTGTGTGTATTTGCTTAATTTCGGTAAATCATGTTTTCAGTTTAGCCCTAAATGTGTGGTTTGTCACATACACAGAGAAAAATAATAGACTACAAGTTCAGTTTCCTCCACGCTAACTTAGAACACGGCGGAACCACTTTTTTCATTTGCGTTGGTGAGGCATTATCCGATCTTTACAAAGTAAAATCACAATTTGTTCATTAGGAGTGAAATAAAACATGAAGAATCCGTTTCCAAACTTTGTAGATATTATTGAATATTTTATTTAAGTGTTAATCTGAACAATGTAATCTCCTTAGTTTTTATATTTGTAGATATTACTGAATATTTTATTTAAGTGTTAATCTGAACAATGTAATCTCCTTAGTTTTTATGTTTGTAGATATTACTGAATATTTTATTTAAGTGTTAATCTGAACAATGTAATCTCCTTAGTTTTTATATTTGTAGATATTACTGAATATTTTATTTAAGTGTTAATCTGAACAATGTAACCTCCTTAGTTTCTATATTTGTAGATATTACTGAATATTTTATTTTAATGTAACCTCCTTAGTTTTTATATTTGTAGATATTACTGAATATTTTATTTAAGTGATAATCTGAACAATGTAACCTCCTTAGTTTTTATATTTGTAGATATTATTGAATATTTTATTTAAGTGTTAATCTGAACAATGTAACCTCCTTAGTTTCTATATTTGTAGATATTACTGAATATTTTATTTTAGTGTTAATCTAGACAATGTAATCTCCTTAGTTTTTATTTTATTTTAATGTTAATCTAGACAATGTAATCTCCTTAGCTTTTATATTTTTGAACTATTAAGGAAAAAAAGAACTTATATTCATAGATATAACTGTAAGTTTCAGAATGATAAAGCATGAAGTCACAACTTTACCGATACATATTTATAGTGTTTATTTGGTTACATGAAATACAGATTGAAAAATCCCCAAGAAACATGTGTGACGAATATCAAACTAGCTACAGTTGATTTCTGGTGGTAGAGAAATGTGATATTCAACGTTTTCTCGTAAATTCAAACACTTTAAGTTTCCAAATACTTTATTGTATAAATAACTAACACAGTAGTATTGATCCGATATGGTAATACTATGTTTCATTAATTCTATATAACAAATGGCTATTGATTTAATTTATAGATTGGCACTAGGAGGCTAGCATTACATCATAACTGTCCTAGCTGTACCTTGACGGGGTAATAGAGATTTATGGTCTTTTGTGAGACTTTCTAAGTTTCATATATCTGTAAAACCCTATGTGAGTTTGTTTTTTTTAATATTTATTCCAGAGTATTCAAACAAAGAAACAGTGAAATGTATTTAAGAGAAAACTTAGACGAAATAAAGGTGTTTGGTGGAGACTGTTGGATAGAGGCGGCGCTAAAGGGAATTTAAGGGAATGGAACAATAGTTACTCGGCGATTTGCCTCAGCCACCGTCCCGGCATAGTCTGGTGGTTAAGGCGATCGACTTGTAATCCGAGGGTCGCGGGCTCGAATCCCCGTCACACCAAACATGCTCGCCCTTTCAGCCATGGGGGTGTTATAAGTGAGGGTCAATCTCACTATTCGTTGGTAAAAGTAGCCCAAGAGTTGACAGTGGGTGGTGATGACTAGCTGTCTTCCCTCTAGTCTTACCCTGCTAAATTAGGGACGGCTAGCACAGATAGCCCTCGTGAAGCTTTGTGCGAAATTCAAAACAAACAAACACTTTGAGGCTGTCGACATATTAGAAGAGTGATTATTTGTTAAACAAGAGCTGGCGGTGGGCGCTGTTGACTTAATGACTTCCCTCTAGTTTGTTACTTCAAAATTAGGGACGATAAATAGTGTGATAGGTGCGTACATGTATGAAAAAACTACTTGGTACAATTCTTTGGAACACGTTGAGAAAAATCAGCATTCACTTTATATCGTATGAAACGGTTAGTATGCAAACCTTCAGACATGGAAAATTAAATTTGTTTAGTTTTTATTGCTTTTAAGAAATACTTCGCAGCCATTTACTTAACATTTTCAAAGCTGTAGTCTATAGAAAGTTCGTATTGTGTTAAAAATGGGCAAAACGTCAGTTTATCTTTTGCTTTTTTGTTAAATAACCGAAAAAGTGAAAATCAAACATAAACCAGGTTTAATCTCGTGTCGCAGAAACGTGTAACAAGATCTACAATTGTACAAAATAGATTGTTGACATATCGAAGCATAGTTAAACGCTTTCGCAAGTAAACTTAATATACACCTAGAGTTTTCCTTCTCACACTGAAAGTACAACGTGTAGAAGTTTATGATTTGACCCCCTGAGCCCAGAAATACTACTTCAGGTGCTCACATTCAAGTGTTTACAGAACAGTGAACCTGTACACCATACTTAAACAAACAACAACTTCGGATCCCGATAACAAATTTTTCTCGCCCTTTCAACAGTGGGGTGTTATAATGTGCGCCAATCCCACTTTTCGTTGGTAAGAATATGGCCCAAAACTTGTCGGTGAGTAATTTTAACTAATTTCCTTTTCTCTAATTTATCACTTTTAAATTAGGGATGACAAACGCAGATAGACCTCGAATAGCTGTGTGAGACATTTCAAAAACCAAACAAACATACAAAATCGTGACTTCTTCACTTTATATTTCTATAACTTTATTACTGAGACCCCTCTCTTGAGGGCCCGGCATGGCCACGTGATTAAGGCACTCGACTTGGAATCCGATGGAAGGCTAGCACAGATAGCCCTCGAGTCGCTTTGCGCGAAATTCAAAACAAACGAAACCAGACCTAATGTGCTCCTCAGACACATCCATCTTCATAACGCTTTACTTGATTATTTATCTGAAAAAGTGCAGTTGCGTTAGTTTCTTTTATTTGTCTGAACATTTTTACGCACGTCTTACTGCATACTTTAGTCATTAAAGCCCTCTACAAAAACAGAATTGATGATGTACTTTCTGTATTAACTTTTCGGTTATTACTTATGGGATGACGTGATATATATATATATATATAGTCATTGTGCATTGTTAATTTGATAATATTTTCGTTTTGGGTTAGCGAAAGACCTTACTTTAATATTCGGATTGTATTGATTTCGTTTATAAAGGCCCCGGCATGGCCAAGCGTGTTAAGGCGTGCGACTCGTAATCCGAGGGTCGCGAGTTCGCATCCCCGTCGCACTAAAAACATGCTTGCCCTTTCAGCCGTGGAGGCGTTATAATATGACGGTTAATCGCACTATTCGTTGGTAAAAGGTAGCCCAAGAGTTGGCGGTGGATGGTGATGACTAGCTGCCTTCCCTCTAGTCTTACACTGCTAAATTAGAGACGGCTAGCACAGATAGCCTTCGAGTGGCTTTGTGCGAAATTCAAAAACAAACAAACAAAATCGTTTATAAAGAGTCATTTTTATGACGGTTTTCCTTTCTCTTTTTAATGTTTGATTATGGGCTTTAATTTTTTTTCATGTGTCACGTATTTGATTTTAAGCTGTTTTTTGTCTAAAGATTATGGAATTTCTTATTTATAATGTTTTTACTTTTATGGTCGCATTTTTTTCTTTGTTTAATGTTTAATTTTCGTGTGTGCACTGTTTTATCATTAATTGATTTGTTCATGTACTTTGGCAAAGGATGCTAAATTACCGACCCCTAGCGGTGATAAGTATTTATTGTTGATGCTTGTTTGTTAAATGCCATGTTCTAACCTATGTTAAAGGATGTTTTTGTCTTTATGAGCGTGCACCTACGAATTGCTTATTCTTGGGTGAAGGGTTTTCATTCTTTTTTCCTGTCAGACGGTTGGGCAGTCGTAAGTCTTCGGACTTACAACACTAAAATCAGGGGATCAGTTCCCCTCGGTGAATATGGCAGATAGCCTGATGTGGCTTTGCTATAAACACACACACACATTTTTATCTCATACTTTGTATCACGTAATATTTTATTACGTTTTTTTAATCAATGGTAACTTTTTCGTTTTTAAAGGCATTATTTGTTAAAATACCATATTTTAAGGAAGTTTTTCGAGGGTTTTCTTTTTAATTACTTCATTTTCTAAAAGATATATTATTATATCGTAATTGAAGTTGTAGTTATATCTTATTTGAAGTTGTAGTTAAAGCACTTTATTTTGTGATTAAGTGTGATTTATTATTAAAGGATTTTTGTGTGTTTAGAGTTTGTCTTGTGTGGGCGTTACATGAATAAGGTAAAGTTAACACATTTCTAAAGCGTGTTGTGAGTTTAAAGATAGTTGAAATTAAGGTTATTTTTAATTGTTGACCTAAGGACAGGACTGAGACAGAAAGACAGGAGTGTGCTATGTGGGCATATCACGTGTTTCCAACCTTCTATTAGTAATTTAGAATTATTCAAAATTATTGAATGTTTAATTTCCAAACTAACTCTAAAAACCTCAATGGAACACGTTCACTTCGGAAACTCGTTTAAATTACTGGGCCAATCCTGCTGTTATTCATCCATAGAGTGGACCACTTTGAGTAGTTAAAAATGTCTTAACAGGAAAAGCGTGGAAGATGGTCCTTTAGTTCAGTTTAGCCATGCGAAAGTTCTCGTGTTCAAACCCGAAGCGAGGAGAAACATATCGTGAAAAGAAAGTGAAATATCAATATAAAATATCCATGTTCTGGACTGAGATTTCTGTAGTCCAACCACAATCCAGAGAGGCTCCGTTGTATTGAACAAGCTCTTTCCATCCCTTTGCCCCAAACAGATTCTTACCAATAAACAAACTCATAAACCAACTGTTTATGGTACCTAAGTACTTGTGAATAATTCGATCATGTTAGTGTGGAGGTATGAATAAGTTTCAAAAGTAGTACCCACAGAGATGGCCAGGAACACAAAACAGATTCGATTGCAGCAGCCCTTTCAGGGCCTGCTTTAATTTGCCACGGGTTTAACAAACCAACGTGTCAAATCAGGAGCTGTCCTGCATAATAACTTCTTGCATAACTTTGCATATCGTCAGACTCACCATTTTCTTCAGAGACAGCACTTTCTGTGGAATTGTTATGGCTCAGATCACCATCACTGAGATATCCTTTCTCGAATCTAGGAATTTAAACCTTGTCAAATATATCCTTCTATTGACCGTCTCACCCATTTAGTATGCGCGTGTCAACCCCATAAATGATATTTCTTTCTCTTCTTTTATTCAATGCATATTTTCCCATCTTGCACAATTAGATTTTCAAGTAAAATACTCAAAGCCTCTGGAGTTTTGAGCTACGCAGTAGCTCAGTAGTAAGTTTGAAGACTTATAACATTAAAGAATCAGGTTTTGATACCTGCCATTGGAACAGCTCAGATAACCCACTGTGTAGCTTTGTACTTGTTTTTGTTTGTTTGTTTTTGAATTTCGCACAAAGCTACTCGAGGGCTATCTATGCTAGCCTTCCCTAATTTAGCAGTGTAAGACTAGAGGGAAGGCAGCTAGTCATCATCACCCACCGCCAATTCTTGGGGTATTCTTTTATCAACGAATAGTGAGATTGACCGTCACATTATAACGCCCCCACGGTTGAAAGGGCGAGCATGTTTGGCGCGACGGGGATGCGAACCTGCGACCCTCAGATTACGAGTCGCACGCCTTAACACGCTTGGCCATGCCGGGCCTGCTTTGTAGTGAACAACAACTATAAACTGACCTTTGGCATAACCATAAGAAGAAATTCGTTTGCTAAGACAATCTAAAGTGAGTCAACTGACATATTTGAGTCGCGTTTGTACTACCAAGACTGGTGAGGAAGAATTCGAGTTAATCGTGAATAATAGGAGTTACCTGCACATGTTGTTAACTATTCACGCAACATTGTTTAACTAAAAGCAACTTGAAAGTAGTGTAAAATATACCCATATAAAGTTAAAATTTAAAAAAAGGTTTGTGAGACTCAGCCTATAATTTTCACCAGCCAGTTAAAGCTAAATGTGTTGTTTCTCTATTAATATCTAAGCTGAAAAAAAGAAAAAAAAACGTTTAGCCTAATACACGTTTTTTTATACCAGAAATGACGTTTTCTAAATAGGAATTAATAATTCCTAACCATAATCTAACTTAAAGCCATATTTTTAACTTTATATTTTATTTTATAGTATTTTTTTTTATTTTCGTAAAGGAGGCTTGAATCTTTTGACTTAGTTCTGAATAATATCTTAGGTTACGTCGCTTAACTTAACTATTGAGTTCAAAACCCATTCTTTTCCCCAGTTTTAGATTTAGTTCAAACACACACTGTCTCCTTCAAATAGTCCACTCTCTAAATATAGCCACGTAATAACGGCGGTAATGGGTGTATCCAATTTTGTTAGAGAAATTGGGAAGACAATGGTTTACTTATACGGGCAGCTCATGAACACGAGACATGGCCCAACTAACATGTTCTCCACATGAACTCAGAATAAAACTATAGAGTATAAATATCGATGAGTAGTGTAAAAGAAGATGCGAAATGTATCGTGAAATAAGTTAACTTCAAATAATAGGGACAATAGTCCTCGTTCTTAGTTATCCACGAGTTACTACTTAAGGGTACTAACAACGTGAGAAGACGAGGTGGCCGAGTGGTTAAGAAGATGGACTGCTAATCTCTTGGCCCGGCATGGTCAAGTGGGTTAAGGCGTTTAATTCGTAATCTGAGTGTCGTGGGTTCGAATCCCCGTCGCACCAAATATGCTCGCCATTTCAGCCGTGGGAGTGTTATAGTGTGACTGTCAACCCCACTATTCGTTGGTAAAAGAGTAGCCCAAGAGTTGGCGGTGGGTGGTGATGACTAGCTGCCTTCCCTCTAGTCTTACAGTGCTAAATTAAGGACGGCTAGCTCAGATAGCCCTCGTGTAACTTTGCGCAAAATTCAAAAAACAAAACAATGTGAGAGTACGCTACCTCTGATTTTAGTTGAAATTGTTTTCATATTCTAAGAAATGTTGACACGTTAGGAACGTTGTAACGTTATTCTATTTAATATAGCCAGATGTGAAAAGCTATCATCTGTAACTTCTGTCAGATGTGTTTTGTTTTGTCTTTGGTGTGAAGTCCATGTTACTAGAGTCTGGAAAATGCGTCAGAAAAATTGTGGATTGATATGAGTAACTTCATGAAGTTTCAAAATGATGACTAAGTCTACAGGTATATATGTGCATAATTCAACCATATCTAACTGCGAATATTTATGTTACGTTGTGGTGCATATACCAGGGAAAGGACCTTCGTCTACATAACTAAATACCCACTGATAACAAGATTCAATATTAATCAAGTTACAAACCTGTTTTTTGTACCATTCAGTTGGTAGTGTCCATATATTACACACGTTGAGTAATTCTATGCTTTTTACCCCTTACAGCACTCACATAATAAACTAACTAAATAAGATGGCTAATATCACTCACTCTTGATGTAAAGTATATAAAAGATTTGTTTCAAAGTCGATTGTGTTTTTGTTTAAAAAATATTATTTATACGTTATAATAGAATCTGTAAACCCCCCTCCAAAAAAAAAAGACAAAAAATGGACCACGTGCAACTTGATGAATAAATAGTTTCAGAAAAGCCTACTGGGATCTTATAGAGCACATGCCTTGAAAATAAGTAGTAATCGTCCACTCCAATGGTGTTGTCATACCCATCATGAATGACAAAATATTCGGAGGAAGAAGAAGTCCAAACAGAACTTGACCTTCCCAAGTCAAAACGAGATTTAAACATAGATCAAGCAAAAAAGTAAGAGTAAGAAACGTGAGTCGGTTTACAAAACTTGTATTACATCATGGTCACTTTTTTGTGTGCCATTTTAAAATAGTTACATTTTTAACAATAATAATAAAATACTGTGTCTTGTGTATTAAACTTATAAAACTAAATACGACTTGAATGAAACAATTTTTTCTTTAGAGACTTCCTTAAAGAAATACATAACTCGTGTTTGTAGTTACTACTAATTTTTCGGACTGCTGTGACTTTCACACTAGGCTGTGCACAGAAGGCCCAAGGTTTGAACTTCATTATACCGTTGTAACCGTCATAGTCAATTCATTTATTTGATTAAATGTATAGGCGGTGTGTGTTTTTCAGTGGTACACTTACTGTTTCAACATTCATAAGTCAGGGAGGGCTATTCTTGAATCTTAAGGGTCTTCGACTAAACCGATCAGCCAATGTGACACACAACACCCCTTTTAGGTTGAAGATATCAAATATCTGTTTTGTAGTTAAATTATGAATTCAAACAGTTTGAATATGTTTATTTTCTTGTTGTTTTTATATTATTGGTCACTGACAAAATGTTTAAAATCAGTACGTTTTCAGTTTTCTTACCACAACATAATTATACTTTTCTATCTTCTTGTTCACTAAAACTGTACTTATTACCAACAAAAAAAACAAAAAAAACACGAAATTTTAGAAAATCTCTCATGCAAGTGTGGACTTAAAATATCTAAAGAAACATAACCAAGCAATCTGATTTTTTTCTCTGAAAATCATGCAAAATTAAATGATTATAAAATACACTTCTGAATTATACTAGCTGACCTTTTCAAACGCTGACCCCAACGTCACTTTCTGTGGGGCCCTAAGGACACCTGCCAGGTTTGGTGATAACAGGCGCAGCGGTTAGTTAATTATAAACGCACATACACAGACGTTTGTGATATCGTTATTATTAGTAATGTTCTTGTTCATGTTTCTTTTTTCTTTAATTCACTGTGTCTTATTGCTTACAAAATTCACTTGATTGTGTTTGTACATATGATTATGAAATGCACAAACACGACCATTTAAATATACGTAGCTCATCCCTATCCACTATTTTCAACCTCTGCAGTTTGAAACTTGTTCCCGCGTCTTCAAATAACGGTTTAGAACTTTGACTCATTGAAAATGTCTATTACCCTTTAATTACAATTTTCATACAATATTTTGTTGAAATACGATACGCTGATTACAAAAACAAAAGCTCAGAGTACGTTACTAAATATCTAAGTGTAATATGACATATTAGAGCTTCAATGTGGTCCCTCTGGAATGGAAAGTTTTCTGGTAACAGTAGCCAAGCTCCTTCAGATGGTTGAATGTGACCTGCTGCCTTTCATTTCCCATTCAGAGTTTTAAAAATGAATAGTAAATTTGGATCATATATGAACATGGTAGCCAGATAGTAAATAATTTTATATTAATTTAATATGGCTACCTCTAGGCTTACATTTTATTGATATTTTCAAGCAGTTTTCACTGGGAATATTTTTTATGATGTTGAAAGCTCTGAAATAATAACATTTTTATGTGTTTGTTTGTTTTTGAATTTCTAGTCTAGTGTAAGACTAGAGGGAAGGCAGCTAGTCATCACCACCCATCGCCAACTCTTGGGCTACTCTTTTACCAACGAATAGTGGGATTGACCGTCATTTTATAACGCCCCCACGGCTGAAAGGACGAGCATGTTTGGTGCGATGGGGATTCGAACCCGTGACCCTCAAATTACGAGTTGAGTGCCTTAACCACCTGGCCATGCTGGGCCAACATTTTTATGAAGCTCTGGATTTGGTTGTTGTGAAGCGCAGAGCTACTCAATGGCCTATCACGAATATCAAGACCTGATTTTAAGAGTGGTAAACCAAACCTATTTACCACTGAGTCACTGGAGGTATATACTGTTTTATGAAACAAAGTAACCAAAATTACCAATCCACTGGTGGTAATTTGCGGGAGACAAAATATTTATCTAAAGTGCTATTTTTTACATGTCTCTTATTTTAAATCCAAAATTAGTAAATTAAAAGGAATATGGGTAAAAAAAACTACAACCATCACCACCACCAACAACAACAACAAAAAAAACAAACACATTTTAAATTATGTATCACCAGTTTTAGGTCTAATGCAACTTTCAAGTAGATTTTTCGAAATCCCCCATTTTCATTTATTCACTGGTATAGTGAATTATGGGCCATACTTTTTAGTTCGGAAACTATTTAAATGAATAAATAATCCACATGTAAAACTTAATTAATTGTGGTGGTGAAGTTCCCATTCACTGTGTGTGTGTGGTAATTGTACCCGTACACTAACTATATATTTATTTTTAATATATAGTACTTATAATAAATATTTTAAAGAGCGTAGTTCAATCCACATAAAAAGAAAAAAATGAGACAATTATAAGTAGAACATGTTTACTGTTAATTAATATATATTAATAAAAAACACGAACTTATGAATATACTTTTTTACAATATTTTGCTGTTGCAAAACAATAACTATTTTAATGTTCTTCATTGCATCTTGTGTTATGCCAGTAATCGTGAGAAATTATGAAATAAAATGAGAAAACAGTATGAAATTTTCCGATATTTATTTGGTAAGCATTATACATTATGCATAAATCATACTAAATCTTTTTACTCGTATAAAACAGTCAGATGATAAATACACATTATTCGCGTTTATTAATATAATTCATACAGACATATTTGAGAAAAACGCCCACAACAACCAAACAATTTCACAGTAATTTTTTTTTATGTGCTGAGTAAATTCATTCCAATAAATATAAATTAGTTAAAAACGATCTTGTCACAACAATGTAGTAAATCGATGCGTCACTAGATGGCAAGATAAAACAACACATCTTGCAGGAAACGAACCGATGCGTGCCGCAAACAGAAGACGAATATCACATAAGTACTGGTTATGAAATAAAAAATACCAGTACCTGATGTAATACTCATCTACTGGAAGCTGTCCCACCATGCTTTGGGAATGACCAAAACAAAAATACAAGCACGATAAAGCAGAGTTTAAAGTAGTTTCGATTTTATTCACTTGTGGAATGAGTTCCAAGACAGAAAAAACAAAACAAAATAAAAAGGGTTTATTGCAACAATATATTTACTTTATACAAAATACCTTAATAGTTTTTAATCTTTCAAAAATTATTGCATAACGAAGAATTAGTTAACTGCCATAAATATAAATGTATTTACTTTAAAAGAAAAACATGCAGCAGTAAAATTTGGCGCCAATAAAAAAAAGTGTCAAGTGCAAAACCAAATAAAACACAGTTTAGCAAACAACTCATTCAGCATGTCTGTAAACATGTCTACAAATTAATGTTACAAATTGGGTTTATTGCGCGAAATACTTTCAAGCATTTAAAAAGTATGGTTAATGTTCAGAAAAATGTGAAACGATTGAATTATATCATCGATTACTTTAATACAAATAGTTCATTCAATTTTAGATTTTCCTAAGAGCTCAGAGTTAATTTATGTATGTGGGTTTTCAACTGTTTTATTTTCAAAAATACTTTGATCCACAATATATTTTCTTATCTCATTATATAAATAGCAGTATTTACATTAAATTAAAGCTTTTAGAAGTTTTCTTTTCGCATGAAGAATTATACTAATTTATACAAATTATGTTTGTATGATTTCTCTTATTTTGTTAATGTTATGATTTCTGTATTATTTCTTAACACTGAAGACAAGTGTTAGGATGTTACCAACTGATGAAGATTCCTTCAGTTTAACTACCATAGTAAATATGGATCCTGTTCATTAAATCCATGTGTATAACGTTACTATCTGATGAGATTAAACTTAAATTCACAAAAATTAAATGCGTGTATTTTAATAATTTTTAATCAATAAAAGTTAACAAATGAAACTACTAAACTAGTAATAAATTTCAAAACTTACACTATTTTAAATATTTATTTAGTTTTATTTTTTTAGTTTTATTAATACAATTTGGAATTTTCGAATGTTTTCCTCGTGAATAACTTGGAATAAGAAAATATTCATAGGAGAATAAAAAAAACATTCGAAAATTTATAGGAAAAAAGAAAGAAAAATAAAATATTTCAATCCACCACCATTAATACAAGACTAGTCCTTGCTGTATGTTGATTTCAAACAGAAGTGAAGATGGTTAGATTGGTGAGAAACATGGTGCCTATCGCATCTCACTTGGTACCCCGAAATAGGCCTATCCAGAGTTACCTTATGAGATTAGACCGCCACCACTACAGATAGTTTGGAAGATGGTGCAAAAACAAAGAAGATCAGAGCTCGTGCAGAGAACCACCCATGCAAGATTTTTAAAAAATCAACTATTTCAAACCTTGAACGAAATCATCAGAAGAGCACGTTTCCTCTGTTCAAACATCTTTTCATCTACAAAACAAAAAGGAACGTAACGAATTCAGTACAACATTCAGTCTATTTTATATTTATATATAGAATTTAACGTCGGTAACCTTAGTTTATAGTAATTGCAAGTAAACTCTCGCTGTGTTTTATTACACGAGACTTCCTGTTTAAAAACTAAAATTGTTTTAGCTAAAACTTGAAACTTAAGGATAATGTTTTACGATTAGTAAAGAGACTAATAATAAAGAAGATTTTTTAAAAGATCAAAATGAACAGACGTAACCACACTATTCTAAATTATTAATATCAAGCATTGTTCTTGTAGGCATATCCTTTGGTTCACTTTTGAAATAAATTTTTGTGACTAAAACATAAGATTGATTAGAATAGAAATCTTTTGATGTTTCGTTACAACGCATTACTGGGTACAACACGTACATAACGCTGCTTAGAACTGGAACATTATCTGTTTCGAAAAACCAGAGTTATCAATTGTTCATTAGCTGGGTAGCTTATTATAGCACTAGCTGTCATGTCACACCTAAAACACACAATGATTTGAGCACTCCTAAGTAACCCACCCTTATTTATTTAGTGTTGAAAATTTTATGAACAGGCCGTTACGTGTCGCTGACGAACATACAACTGCACGTAAAAACGTTTTTCGAGTTGCAATATGTTTGTTTGTTTGAATTTCGCGCAAAGTTACACGAGTACTGTTTGCGTTAGCCTTGCTTAATTTAACAGTGTAAGACTAGAGGAAAGGCAACTAGTTATCCTCACCCACCGCCAACTCTTCTGCAAACGAATAGGGGAATTGACCGTCACACATAATGCTCCCACGGCTGAAAGAGCGAACATTTTGGTGTGACAGGGAATCTAACCCACGACCCTAAAGGTTACGAGTCGAACGCATTAACCATTTCACCATGCTGGGCCAAGTTGCAATATGTGAAATGAAGTTTGCCTGGACAAGAAGCTAAATTTTGTACATTTCTAGAATTTATTTCGTATAAGTTAATGAAAAGACAGAAAACCAATAATACGCCCATATCTCATATATATATTAGTACAAAATATACTATTTCAGTAGTATGTTAAACGTTAAATTCAAAATTTCATCAAATACAAACATGTGCATGTAGAGATAAAAGCTAACATCTTATTCGTATTTGTTTATGTGCTTTCATTATACATCAAAAAGATAAACACTTTTTGAACATAAGTGCAAATAACACGAGAAAATTTAATAAGTTATTTTTTATTAAAGCCTTTTATGTATTACTTCTCTAAAAGGGGGCCAAAGATCGTTTGGAGAGGGTTACATGATTTAACCACTCGCACTATTATAAAGTAGAGCGTTGTTTGTCAGTCAGTAGACTCTAAAATAACACCACATAAGGAATGCTACCCGTTGCAATTTCTACTGTTTTGATGTCATTAAAACGTGCGCATGTCACGAATCACGAAAATAATTATGCACCCTGTAGGCTACAACACAATGTGACATACGACCTTCAAAACTAAAAATAAAATATTTGTTACTCTTAATTTTGGTTTTATTTATTATCGAAACAAAACACTTTTAGGGCTCTGCTGCAATATTTTATTATTTATAGTAAAGTTATACAAGTGAAAACTACATGTGACTAGATTATGCTGTTTCTTACTGCTGTAGGATTAGGGTTAGTAGGGTAAGAAATAACTGCGAGTAAACGGTTAAAAAATTAATCAAAATACTTTGAATTCTGTAATTGTTAAAACAACAGACAGCTTCGTATTCCTACCAACACGCCCTCTTTCTGAGTGTGTTATAAATATACCCGATATATCTAATTATTTAAATATGTGCTCTAAACAGTGACAGAAGATTGATAAATAGTCAGGTGCTAAAGAATTTCAGGGTTAAAACTATTGCACAATCACTCTGTTATATCTGGATTTTACTGAAAAAATTACACAAGTTCCAATCTTATACTAAACAGAAGATAAACGATTCTAAGTGTTATCAGCAGAGATTATACAGAGATTATGTTAGATAACAGGTGTAGAAAATTTGGAAGGGCGCTAAATCTACCACTTGTGTCGCGCCACCAATATAAGTAATAAACTTGTCTTTGTCTCTCTGTACGAAACGTTTCTCTCAAATGTCTCGACTAAAAGACTCGTATAGTTAGAAAACCCTTTGTCCGATGAGTCCAGATTGCATATTGGTTTTTCCCATTTAGAATCACCTTACGTATTTTCTGCTTACTCAAAACATTGTAATGTAACGAGTATGTTACACGACATTACAATATTGTTTTCATTACGTAACGGCTGGCTTGATTTCAACTTTAGCGTATACATTTGCAAAGAATTTCACACAAACAACACTTTATTCGGGTGAAATTTCTTAAGAAATAACATTACACTAAATTCAATGACTATGGGCTTTATCGACTTATTTGGGTCTAAAATACGCATGTGAGTTCTTTTAAAACCACAAGTTTATCACTTTGTGAACACAAATTCAGACGTTTTTGCATAATCTAATTTTGCCTTCATTACAACTTTACATTTACTTCACAATAATGTACCTATAACTCGTTCCAAGTGCTACTATAAACACCTTTTAGCTACTTTTTTTCTTTAGTATGAGTTTTATTCTTCGTTTTTGTAAGTTTCTTAGTTTCAACTCGTAAAACCGTGTCACACTCTGAACGCTTGCTTACTAACCGTTTCATACGATCTAATATAACTATACACACCTCACACAGATTACATTTATCAGACCTGAAAGTTAAGAAGAAAGTTCATAAATTTCTATGAGTACAACATTTTAAAAGTGAAATGCTGATTTTTCTCAACGTATTCCAAAGAGTTGTACCACGTAGTTTTTCATACATGTACGCACCTTTCACACTATGTATTCGTCCCTAAATTTGAATGACAAATTAGAGGGAAGGCATTAAGTCAACAGCACCCACCGCCAGCTCTTATTTGACCGAATAGCCACTCTTCTAATGTGTCGACAGCCTCAAAGCGTTTGTTTATTTGTTTTGAATTTCGCACAAAGCTCCTAGAGAGGTATCTGTGCTAGCTGTCCCTAATTTAGCAATGTAAGGCTAGAGGGAAGGCAGATAGCCATCACCACCCATTGCCAACTCCTGCGCTACCCTTTTACCAATGAATAGTGAGATTGACCGTCACATTATAATGCCCCCATGGCTGAAAGGGCGAGCATGTTTGGTGCGACGGGGATTCAAACCCACGACCCTCAGATTACGAGTCGAACGCCTTAACCCACCTGGTCATGCCCAAAAGTGTGAAGCTTGATTTAATCAATTCTTTGTTGCAATTAGGACGCGAACGTGGGTTCACAGACCTGCACCCTGGCACACTAAACACTGGGCCACACTTGATTCAAACATTATGAAACTCTTCGAAGGTGTCTAAGAGTGAATACATAATACCAAAATATACTTTTTACAATAGTCAATGTGCTGTAAATGTAACAATAAAAAGGTATCCGAAATGAATAATACATTGAAAACAGGGTCCGGTCAACAGTTTCAAAAAATTATCGAGATTTCTACAGACACCTAACATCATTAAGGTGCATATTCTCACACACATTACTCACCTACAGAACTATTTAACAGTCTTAATAAAGGTTTGTATGAACAAAGTTATGTACGTATCTATATATTACAAACTCAGAATTAATTTCACTGTTATCTAATTAAAATCACGACAAAACAAACTTTTTTTTTACTTCTTTAACCCCTTGGTATGACCAACAGTACGTCTTCTATCCTATATCTGTCATCCTGTAACGGTAATCTAACCTATATAAATGCCAGTGTGCGTGTCACGCACGCGCACGTCACCTTGATTTCTCGAAATAGGAGGAGCAATAAAAGCCAAAATGCATTTATCCAGGTAGAATAGTTAGATTACTGTCTGTCCATTTCGATTTTAGTGACGGGGTGCAAGATGAACTGTGAAACCTTATAAGTGTAGTGAGTGTTGGTATAATAAAAATGAGTATGACATCACTTAGCCTTGATCTAAGTGCATGAAATTTATCATGAAAGATAAAACCTAAATTTAAAAAAAAACATTTTAAACCTAAATCGTTTCTTTAACCAAGAAAAGCTCTGAATTAAGAAATCAACAAATATTATTCCTGTTTTGTTATCTATAAATTTCAATTTATACCTTGAACATAAAATAACAACATTAGGAGTTACCTAAACACACTAGTTTTTCTGTATATGTTAGAAGTTGTTAATCTAACTGATTTTCACTAATAATTATTCTATGAATATTCGACAAATTAAATTTATAAAATGTTCGAAATTTTGATTGGCTCACAAAGGAATTTACCAACGTTTGGCTGCCTCGTCTGCACTTTTCTATTTCTCTGTTGGTCAAGTTTTATTTCGCAAAACTTATTTATTTCAGTTAGCTATGAAATTTGAGGTAGAGGTGGTAGTACTTGCCTTGTAATTTTTGACTGGCCTATACACTAATTGTAATAGTTCTCTTAAAACCTTATGAGCTGATATTTTTAGTAAAATAAAAATGTTTAAATCATAATTCCCTCAAGGAGCTCAGTATTTGTACTGTCAGCACGATTCCATTTACAAAATTAAATACAGTATTAAACAAACAATGTTAATATATAACATTTAAACGAGACAAACAATTTATTTAAATCTGTGTAACAACGCTACCAAAAAAATGAATAAGCGTATCCATATCAATATGGTGGTCTCCCAGTGGCTGAGCGGCAAGTCTATCAATATGGCCGCCTCCCAGTAGCTGAGTGACAAGTCTATCAATATGGCCACCTCCCAGTGGTTCTGCGGCAAGCCTATCAATATGGCCAACTCCCAGTGGTTCTGTGGCAAGTTTATCAATATGACCGCCTCCCAGTAGCTGTGCGGTAAGTCTATCAATATGGCCGCCTCCCAGTGGCTGTGCGGTAAGTCTATCAATATGGCCGCCTCCCAGTGGATGTGCGGTAAGTCTGTTGACTTGTACGCCAAAACAAGGTTTTCATACAAGTGATGAGCACAGCACAGATATTCCATCGTGTAACTTTCTACTTAACTATAAACAAACTAATATGGCCAATTATGAAACTAATTGCCACAATAAAAAAATATCGACAAGAAATTGTAAACAAAAAGCTACCCGGCATAGCCAGGTGGTTAGGGTGCATGAATCGCAATCCAATGGCTGAGCGGTTTTGAATTCCCATTCTACCAAATATGCTCGCTCTTTAAGCTGTGGAGGTAATATAATGTTACAGCCAATTCCACTATCTGTTGGTAAAAGAATTGTCCAAGAGCTGTCGATGGGTGGTAATGACCAAATGATAATCCGTGATAACGAGAAAACCCACTTGTAGAGAAAATTATATATTTAAAAACGGCCGTTTTTAAATATATAGTGATGACCAAATGCTTTCCTTCTAGTCTTTCACTGCTAAATTAGGAACGGTTAGCGCAGGTACCATTCGTGTAATTTTGCGCAAAATTAAAAAAAACAAACTATTATTCTTTTAAGGTACCAACAGCTCTGAATTGCAAAGCGTGAACAACAGAGTCCCAGATTTATAGTTCGACTCGCTAACCAGTGAGGACAGCTAGGCCATGAAACTAGAGGTATCCTTAAAATCAGGCCTGAAATAAACGTGAAAAGAATACTTCACAGATATTACCCCTTACCTCAAGATTAACATTCGTAGGGTAATGAGAAAAACAATTTTAAAGTACTGTAAAAACCAACATTTTTCATTCTTCTTTCTTCAGTTACGAAGTCATGCCGCAATTAAGTTTGACAGTGCACTGTAGAGGTGGGGTGGCGCCATCCCTAATTTCGAATCACCAACCACTAGGAGGCAACCTGTCGGCAGCAACCAATGTAAACAACAAAGGACTGCAATTTTAATAATCAAAATGAAAAAGACTGCTAATCGCTGCTTGACATTCTAACAACAGGACGGATAAATGCAATCCAAACTTAATATCAACAACCAAGTTTATTATTTCTACACCAACTATAGTAATTTAATTCAAGGAAACTACCATAATATTAAAATAACTCGAAACTGATTAGAATATTTACAATTATAGGTACCGAGTAAAAAGGTTATAAAGAGGATAGGCCTACTACTTACTGTCGATAGTATGGCTGCAGGGGAGACAAACTTAAGCCTAATTTAGTATTCATTTATAATAAAATTGCACGATCCAAATATATAGATTCAAATTGACTATTGAATTGTTTTTTAAAAATTAGAATAATTTTAATTAGACCATAAGTACACTGAAATACAAACCAAAACTCCTACAGCTTAGCTTTCAATCGTCTTCACACTTCAACACCTTCCCTTGCGATTCACATAACTATGGTAAAAATTACTTGGTAAGTTTTTCTCAAACTATTCAAAAGGCTTTGCTGATGGTTAGGAGATTTCTGTGCCATTGAATAAAATCGCACATAGAACACGCTTAACTTGCTCAATGTCAGACTTATAAGCACGAAAACCAGTGAATGTTGGCACGTTTATAGGTAGTAGGCCTAATATTCCACATACAAACTGTGACCCTTATCATACACTGTTCATATGCCTATGGCAAACAAAAATGTTAACGTCATGCCAGCAACACTTTTTCGCTTGTCTACACGTCCCCAAAGTACCTGCTTTCAATCATTAAAAACTGGAAGTTCGAATACATTTAGGATAAGCATGCATGGAGGAGAGCGTTTTATCTCTTGAAAAGTGCATAGAAACATGACTTAGCTGAGTCACTGACGTAGGGTGTATTTAAAAAACACACATACACACAAAAATAGCTAATTCATTGTTATACATACATTTACAGATGAACACTAAGCATGAGACAACTTACAAGTCATCCCTAAAGAACGTGAGCGAAGATATATTAAATTACTGTGATTTTGTCGAAAGACATCGAATATTCTTCTCTTAAACAAGTATCTAGACTTCTACCAAAAACGTGAATATTAAACAGTCGAAAATCAAAGATGAATATCTGAACTATATTTCTAGCTACAAGTAATTTTCACATATCTTTTAATATAAATCTGAGATTGCAATGCGTGATAAGATTACATGACGCGATTTCAAGTTATCGTTCATATATTATAGTTCAGTTTAAGCTTCCAACAAATATGCTACTATAGGTGCTCTCAAATTACCAATAATTTATTGCCCTGTTTATTTGCCGGATGTCACTGTGTATCAGATAAGGTTCAAACTAAATATACTAATATGAAAATAATGATGAATTGTTTCTTTGAGTTATATGAATCTCATAAATGCTTAGTTTGTCCTTGTCCAAGTTAAATGAAATGGAACGGTGTTTTATTATGAACTAGGAAGTCAACACAATTCGAATAACATCGAATTGTTTATTAGATTTTCTTTCATGATTTTCCATCCTTATAAGTTATAGAAAGTAAATAATATATAAACAGCTATTCCTACAATTATGTTCCTGACCATCGGAACAAAAGATAACTATTTTTTTTTTAATCACTGACATGTTGGAATGACCAGCCAATTATTGAGGCTACTGGTTGAACGTTGGAATGAAGTCTTTTTGAATTAGTTTATTGTTATCTAAGTTGCGAATGAATGTTTCCGTGAGAGTCTTAGAAAGATCAGAGAGATGAAAGTTTCTTTAGGGTCACATAGAGCTGGACATTAACTTGTTTTCTTTGTAGTAAGGAACTTTCTTCTACGCTTGCTAATAGTGACACCTTTTTGTTTTGTTTCGGTCAAGACACGGCCTTGAAATGGCGCGACGCAAGTCGTTTCCAACTTGGCATCAGGTACAGGTAGAGAATTGGTTGCTTTTGCATCTGTCACACATAGAAATTTACGGTACTGTTGCCTGAGAAAATTACTGATTAATTCCACAAATGAATAAAGTTTACCTTTCTGGATTCATAAAAAACACAACCTACTAAATTTTAAATGCTGTTTTGAGATTTAGATGGTTAGGCTTCCACTGAAAAATGTTACATCTTTTACGAATTTGAAAGATCAAGTTGGCAGAAAGGTAAATAATAGACTATATACTACGGGGAATCGAAATCCAGAATTTGCAACCTAAGTTCGTATACTTTCTGTCGGAGGAGAGTTTGAAAGTGAGCTATTTGTGCAATAGGCAGCGGTGGAGAAAATAGTATGACATAAACACTCTAGGTACAGCTAATACAAAAAAGTCACCTATAATTAGTTTTGTGAACTAAACTCATATTTGGTGTGTGAGTTAGTTTTTACCAGGCTGAAAGCAACTTGTAATTCACTATTTAATTTTTCTCAAACCAAAAGACATCACATTAGCTAGAAGTGAGAGCTTCATGTTACTTATTGTTCCTCATGTGGATATGGTCTTAAGGGCTTTAGTCCAAAGTTTTAAAACCAAAGTACAAGGACATAGGTTCTCCAGCTTCCAATTTTAGTTATGTCAGTGACGTAATGTAATGTGAAAATCGAAAACCTCTAAGATAAACAGTGCAGCTCTCTTTGTTCATCTCGTGCAGTCAATGTACGATGGGTTTAAGTTTTTAATATTATTGTTTGTATGTATTTAAGTGCAAAGCTAGCCAATAGACTATATGTATTGAAACACGTTATTCAGAGTTAAACTTCTTCAGTTGTACCACTGTGCTAATACCGGTTGGGGAATATAATATTATACAATTTTCAGTTTATTTATTCATTATACATGTTTATATTATGACGATTTGTGTGTGTGGGAGGGGGTGTTGTTATCATAATACATTTATTTAGGATTAACTTAAATCTCTTAAGCTTGTCGAATATTATGAGTTATTATTGGAATTACGGGCGAAAGTGTCGATAACAACGAATATACTTAACTGGTGTTTCAATGCATTCCAGTCATTATCAGCTTTTATGGTAACTGGGCACTTCTATTGATAGTCACAAATGCACTTGAAGGTCGACTTTCTGAAAATTTTATCACTCAAAGTCAATATTAGTTCTAGTTATACGAAAATGAGTATCAGTTATCATTATTACCGCGATCAAAGTTAAAAGTGTGTGACTCCAGAACATAGTTAAAATCGTAACATAAAGCAAGTCAGTATTTCTGTTCTAAGCAAGTTAAGAGGTGCAAAGATTCCGCTTCGTCTGGGAGTGTTTTATTACCTTTGCTCCAAAGTCAATAGAATGGTGGTAGGAGGAGCGCGTTTTAGCTACCATAGCAACGTGGTCTCTGGAAAGATTAAAAGTAAAATTAAATCAGTTGCGTATAGTTAATAAGGGTTTCTACGTTTTAAAATATTTTAAAATTAAATTATCTGTTGGCAGCTGCTTGCTAACGAATCGGGCTACTGAAATAAATAGAACAAAGCAAAGATGACAATATTTCTAAAGTGGTCATGTTAGCTAGGAGGGGAAGTTGCCTCCCATCGCTTAAAAAATCACTGTGAAACAAGACGTTGCATAAATAATAAAAATTATATACTTTCTCTACCCGTTTTAACAGGTGTGACTGTTTTCGTAATAACTCGTACGCATAAAGATTTGGGTAGGTGTTGCCATGGTGATACGCGCGCGCTTCCCGGAGATGGCAAACGCAACGTTTCCTCAGCGATAAGCTTACAACAATCCCCTATACTGCTTTACACCCACATTGTAGGTGTAAAACAATACGGGCTTGAGTGCTCGTACGATTCCTTGAGCCTCAAACGTCCATAACTGATCAACAACTTTACACTTCTGAGAAACTTATTTATGATCAGTTATAGTGCAAAAACATGTTCATAAAACAAGAGTTGCTAGCGATCAGATATCGAATGTTAATCATATCAAATACATTTGTGTGGAAGCTATCAGGTTAAATTTTGAAGCACATGCGGGAGGTTTAACACCATACTTTTATGAAGTATATATAAATTAGATGCCCCCGCTAGTACAGCGGTAAGTCTACAGATTTACAACGCTAAAATCAGGGGTTCAATTCCCCTCGGTGGGCTCAGCAGATAGCCCGATGTGGCTTTGCTATAAGAAAAACGCATAAATTAGATATAGCATTTCACTGATTCACTTATTGAAAACGACTATACCACTAGAGTACAATTCCACCAATTCACTGCTTAAAAAACATAGAAAAATTGGTTTATAAAAATTATACTAAAAACTGAAGATATATTAAAATTCCGTATCAACGTAAAACATTTACTTGACATCGAAATGCTCCAGAAGAAAATGGCGTGACTTAAAAACAATCACTCTTCCAAGCCTCCTGTTGCGAGGATGACCAAGTGATCCTATAGAAACTACATTTTAATTTGTTTTTCACTAATAGTGTACACTATTATAGAATAACGTAGCAAATTTAACAGTTACGAAAAATTAACAAAACTAACACTAAATATATACTCTTTGGCTCAACTTGCGTCCGTTCTTTATTGTGGTAAGCTGGGTGGCTTTGAGTGTTCTAATACCGCTGCGCTGTACATGCCGCCCAAGCTGGACAGGCCAAGGTGGAAAACGTAATCTCTCCTCGTGAATAACGGGGTTGGGCTTAGGTTAACCACCTCAACCTGCCAAACAAAGAGGGTTACAGAAACGTTGACGAGGAACTCAAGACTTGAGAGTGGAATACGAAGTACTTCAGTGTAAACAGAAGATACACAGTAGAAATATTGAAACCAGCGAGGTGGAGGAGACAGCCCAGAATTGAGTTACCTGGAGAAGAGTCAGTAATGATCTATGCTCTATATAGGGCGATTGGCTTAAATAAGTAAGTAGCAAAGATTCTTTACATATCTGAATATGATAATATGCTCATAACTCAAATATTTGAAAACTATAGCAAAGCTTTCTGTTTAACGCTTTACTCCATTTCCTTAAAAAGAGAAAAAAATTCTCACAGACTTCCCTGTAGTAGCTGTAATAGACAATGTTTCTTTGATGCTCTTTACACAAGGTGTAACACAGAACATGAGAACTTATCTAGGGAAGCGGTTCTCCAAACCTTATTTGCAAATATTCATAGCCAGTCCAATAAAATAGAAAACATTATCTAGCTTACGAAATAGAAAAGTAAAACATTATATAATTTCCCAATTCTATTTAGGTTATGTTCACACATTTTGACGACAAATCAACTGAGAATTTATGATATAGGCAAACATGCTTAGCTCTTTAAATAACTTAGCAGTAAAAATACAATAATTTCAAGTTAAAAGTAACATGCTTTATAAACAAATAGTTTCACAGAAACTCATAAAAAAATTCTTCTAATTAAGGCCCTGGAAGACTTAGTGGTTATAACGCTCTATTTTGCAATCTGCCTTTCACCGGATCTAAACCAGTTGTTGAGCAATGTTTGACCTTTTAGCTTATAATTTGATGGCTGATCCCACTATTTACTGATAATAAGAAACCAAAGAGTTGACAGTGGGATGTAACGGGTAGCTAGTTAGCAGCCTTTTCTCTGGTGTAGAATTTCTCAATTAAAGACTGTTAGTACAAATAGCCCTCTACAACATTTTTCACGAAATGTAATAAAATAAAAATTCTTCTCATTCACGGAAAAATAACCTGTAAGCGATAACAATTATTTGTGATTATAGGGATACTGTTTTCTTTCACTTGAACTTAAATCATTTAGTTGAAACTTTATTATCAAAATTCAAGTTATTTGTACATTTAGATAATTATATTGGGGTTTAGCTCCCTCACTAACTTAAGTGTTTGTACTATTTTGGACTACAGTAATTTAGACTGTTACTACTGTGTTTTAATAATAATAATAAATAAATTATTTAAAGAAATATTGAGTCAGGCCCACAGAAGTGCTTCTGATAAAGAACAGTCTATAGAGGAGTGGAAAATCACCGAATCAAGAGCCTTAGGTTAAAAGTAAAAGTCATAAAGAATTATCGATATATATATATGCATATGCACCGTACGAAGTATCTATTGAAAAAACATAGTTATTAGCTAAAATTTCACCAATACAACAAAACTGTTTGAAATGGAAACTGCTTAGGTCATAAACCATTCAATACAATTAATCTAGTTCTAATACCTCTTGAAGAAACCTCACTGCCCCATAATTCAGCTTCTACCTTCTTGAGAGAGGGTTGATTTTTGTAAATTATAAATTGAACTTGATGAAAAAAAAAAAGATCAAAATAGAGTTTTTATCGTTTTTATCGCTCTAACTAAACTCACTTTGCGACATTTTCGCTTTAGGTCTACTCCTGGTGTAAAAGAGATAGTTTGAAACTATTTCTATTTGCTATGAAGATCATTGTTGGTCGAGCATTATTGTCTTTAAACAAAATACGTTCATAATATCTCCCGTTAGGTATGCCCAATTTTTTTGCATGTTGCTATCTTGCATTCTCTTGATATTTAGTCGTCAGATCGAAGCTTTAAAAAACACACGCATTAACTCAAGAATAACTCCAAAGTAAAAGATAAACTTTTATTATCGAAGCTGGGTCTCTTACGAGCGTACTGCGCGTTTGTCGAAAGTAAAACTTGCGCTGATGTTTATCATTTATGTTTTTTTCAACCTTAGTTAGGCCCTATTCATTATTTTGTTAATTTAACGACAAATTGAAAGACTGGAGGTTGCAAAAAGGAGCAGAAGTTTCTTATTCTGAGAAATATATTTTACCAACAGGTTGCTTACTAATTCAACTATTGGGTTTTAAAGGCCTAAATATTTATATGATATTCACTTAGTTTTAAAAGCTTAAAGATTAACTTAATATTCACTTGGATTTAAAGGTATAATTATTTATTTAATGTTCACTTTGTTTTAAAGAGCTAAATATTTAGTTAATGTTCATTTTATTTTAAAGACCTAAAGATTTACTTAATGTTCATTTAGTATCAGCTATTGTGAGTTAAAATTTTATTACAACTTTGGAACAATTCACTAACTTACAGTCTTGAAACAGTACCAGAATTCTGCCAAGTGTTTCACATCTACCTTGCACGTCTACATGGGCACATGGGTAGGTGCCCGAAGTAAATGTAATACACGGGCGTGACTGTTTCATTTAAGTTTGAGGACAAAGTAACAAAGAACAACATTTTGAACAGTCGTGTATGTTACGTAACTAACTGATCTTTCTTCACTTAAATTAAAAAAAACAACTAATTTCATAATTGTACTATGCATACAATTAGAACGTACATAGTTACATTGTTATTACATTTAAATATCAACATGCGTGCACATAAATAATTAAAAAATAAATATTTTGATAGCAACTAACTTGATTTAGGTACTAGAATGATTCGTTGAAAGATCTCTACCATGTTATATCACTATACAACAGAAAACAGTGCTCCACTAACTACATTACCTTCCATACCTCCTCCCGGCAGTGACTAAACACTGATTGCCACAGACATACGTGAGTTGTTCTTGTCTTACAGGCTGCACCTCCTTTATGCTATTGTAAATTCAACCAATCAGGGTACGAAGTGCGAGTTAGTAAATATGTGCGTCACATGCAAACTGGAAGCGCAAGTGTCACACGTCGGTAAAACGATATCCAACTACACACCTGTATTAGGGTTCGCTACGTACGAGTCCTATGGTTAATAAAAAAAAGCTCGAATATCTGGCGTCTGAAGTTAAAAAGGTGGTCATTACAATGAGCGATGACTTCTGCCACACTTGGTAAAACGTCAACCGTTCTATAAATAGATGTCCTACCAGCTGTTGACTTACATGATTGTCAATACTTGCAGCGAATTTTGTTGTGCACAGAGAAACATATATACGATATTTCGCGTACAGTACCAATCCAACAGTAACTTCAAGGAAAATAATTAGTTAAATGATCAAAACTGGTCTTCTTACGAGCTAACCTAGTGTACGCAGAAAACAGGTTTTGTACATATCCACTCAAATGGTGTAGTCCACTGTTAAACATTTCTATGATTGAAAATATAATTAAAAGTAAGATAACATTTAAAGGTTCAAGAGTACAACTGTTTACACTAAGTTTAAAAAGCTTGGTAGAAAAAATTAAAACATATTGAGTAATATAAGATTCAAGTTATATTTTTAATTAAAGTAACGGGTATTAAATATTGAAAACCTTACTCTTTATTCCCTTCATTCATTTGAAAATTGCGAAGCTTGAAAATATTAATTTAGTTTAAACTTCAAAGAATCGTGCCAGTTTCGTTTGTGAAAAAACAACAAACAGCAGAAGACTAAAGATCGAATAAATTCACTGGCTATAGCACAGACAAACAGAAACAGAAGTTCTATCCCAGTTCAATATCACTTCTTGCTTCTAACGAAAACAAAGAGTATGTCATTGGAAACACAAGTTATTTTTACCATCTCAGTAACTGGTGCATAACGTAACAAACCATATTACTGATAGGATTAACATGATATAAATACTGAAATAGCAAAACGTTTTGTATAAAACACGAGAGACTATTAACAACATTGCATGTCTGTTAAGACCACTGAGGTACCAGAAAGATGTATGTGAAACACGAGAGAGTGTTAACAACACTGCATTCTGTTAAGATCACTGAAGTATCAGAAAGTTGTATATGAAACACGAGAGAGTGTTAACAACACTGCATGTCTGTTAAGACCACTGAGGTATCAGAAAGTTGTATATGAAACACGAGAGAGTGTTAACAACACTGCATGTCTGTTAAGACCACTGAAGTATCAGAAAGTTGTATATGAAACACGAGAGAGTGTTAACAACAGTACATATCTGTTAAGACCACTAAGGTATCAGAAAGTTGTATGTGAAACACAAGAGAGTGTTAACAACACTGCATGTCTGTTAAGGCCACTGAGGTATCAGAAAGTTGTATATGAAACACGAGAGAGTGTTAACAACACTGCATGTCTGTTAAGACCACTGAAGTATCAGAAAGTTGTATATGAAACACGAGAGAGTGTTAACAACATTGCATATCTGTTAAGACCACTGAAGTATCAGAAAGTTGTATATGAAACACGAGAGAATGTTAACAACAGTACATGTCTTAAACCACTGAAGTATCAGAAAATTGTATATGAAACACGAGAGAATGTTAACAACAGAACATGTCTCTTAAACCACTGAAGTATCAGAAAGTTGTATATGGAACGCGGGAGAGTGTTAACAACATTGCATGTCTGTTAAGACCACTGAAGTATCAGAAAGTTGTATATCAAACAGGAGAGAGTATTAACAACAGTACATGTCTGTTAAGACCGCTAAGGTATCAGAAAGTTGTATAGGAAACACGAGAGAGTATTAACAACAGTACATATTTGTTACGACATCTGAAGTATCAGAAAGTTGTATATGAAACACGAGAGAGTATTAACAACAGTACATGTCTGGTAAGACCACTGAAGTATCAGAAAGTTGTATATGGAACGCGGGAGAGTGTTAACAACATTGCATGTCTGTTAAGACCACTGAAGTATCAGAAAGTTGTATATCAAACAGGAGAGAGTATTAACAACAGTACATGTCTGTTAAGACCGCTAAGGTATCAGAAAGTTGTATAGGAAACACGAGAGAGTATTAACAACAGTACATATTTGTTACGACATCTGAAGTATCAGAAAGTTGTATATGAGACACGAGAGAGTATTAACAACAGTACATATCTGTTAAGACCACTGAAGTATCAGAAAGTTATATATGAAACATGAGAGAGTTTCAACAGTTCATGTGTGTTAAAACCACTGAAGTATCAGAAAGCTGTATACGAAACACGAGAGAGTATTAACAACAGTACATATCTGTTAAGACCACTGAAGTATCAGAAAGTTATATATGAAACATGAGAGAGTTTCAACAGTACATGTGTGTTAAAACCACTGAAGTATCAGAAAGTTGTATATGAAACACAAGAGAGTATTAACAACAGTATATATTTGTTACGACATCTGAAGTATCAGAAAGTTGTATATGAAACACGAGAGAGTATTAACAACAGTACATATCTGTTAAGACCACTGAAGTATCAAAAACTTCTGTATAAAAAAAGGGTATTAGCAACAATACATGTCTATTGAAACCACTGAAGTGTCAGAAAGTTGTGAACAAAACACAAGAGTGTTAGCAACAGTAGTTGTCTGTTAAGACCACTGAAGCAGCTGTTTTTCTTGTTTCCTGGAAGTTTACAAGATGTAGGAAAACTTACATTTAGTGATGGACTTCAGGTTTTGTTTAAAATATACCATTAATTAATTATTCCTTATCTGTAAAGTATATCATACACGTATAAATTAACGTTAAAATACCTGTTGATGTATGCTTTCCCTATAAAATAGAAAGCATTTCTTGTTATCTCTCTCATGTTTACGTGTTTGTTTGTTAAAATGAAACACTGACATTTATCTTAAAACGTTTAATTTTCACTATACGTTTTACAATTCCAATTTATATTCTATCAAACCTAGTCAAATAGAAGTAGTAAACTTTTTATTAGGTTTCTCAAATCTTTGTTTTGATGGGAAAATCTTTGGGCGTGCGTGGAAGATGTTTACAGTTTTCAGATTCAATTAAGAATGTTAATAAACAGAAGAATAGAAGGAATAAAACATTTCTCCCTTCCTCTCCCTTCCAAAAAAAAACGTTCTATTTAAAGTATCTCTTAAAAATTACAAATTTTTTACCCTCTTCAAAAAATCAAATATTAGATATCAGGAAGAAGTTATAGTCTTTTGTTTTGTTTGGGTTCTGCAACTAGTAGTCCCTAATTTAAAAGCGATAGACTTAGGAAAAAGGTAGTAAGTTAAAATCACTCACCACTGTCTCTTTGAATATTCATTACCAACAAATAGCGTTATTGATCGTTACATTACAACGCCCCACAGCCGAAAAGGAGAGCAAACAAACAATAAATGTTGGTCCTTTTTAGGAAGTTTAGAAAAATCAAAGGATTTTTGTGTTATTCTTGTCAATATTTTATTTTAAGTAGAGTTTCTTAGTTTTAATTTTTAGACTATGAAGAGAATGTCAAAGTATTTTCTTAGATTTTCAACAAACGAAAGAGCTAAAAGAAAACATGCTGCGAAATTAACTAAGTAGCTAGGTGTTAGGTTTTGAAGTTTAGATAACGAAATTGACAAAAACGTGATGTAAATTTATCAGAAAACATCGATTTTTTTTCACCAGCTTCACCTTTAAACACCATGACGGGGGATAGCCTTGTCTGGTTTGTTTGTTTGTTTGTTTTGAATTTCGCGCAAAGCTACTCAAGGGCTATCTGCGCTAGCCGTCCCTTATTTAACAGTGTAAGACTAGAGGGAAGGCAGCTAGTCATCACTACCCATTGCCAACTTTCGGGCTACTCTTTTACCAACGAATAGTGGGATTGAGCGAACCTTATAACGCCCCCACGGCTGAGAGGGCGAGCATGTTTGGTGCGACGGGCTTTGTCTGGTAAGTTTTTTATTAATATATGTTATATGAAAGAAATTACAGCTACAAAAACGAACTAATTTAATCCGATATCAATACACGTAATGTATAAGTTTGTTTGTTTGTCCATGAACTCCTTCTACAGTTTTGAAACTAACAGGACCAAACTTGATATGCAAACTATGCATTGAAACTGTCAACATATTAATTTAAAGTAAAACAAAAACCAGAAAAGCTACACATAGTTCAATAAATCTCGGATTATATTTATTACATCTAATAATTATTAAATATTTTTAGGTATGTGTTGTTCTGCTTCTTTTTTATAATTTGAGTCCATAGTGAGGGAATATATTGAGGGTATTTAGGCATTTTTGTAATAAAGTTATTAAAAAGACTACCTTTTCTCTCAGGATAATAATACTCTTGTTCTGCTAGTCCTGATGAAATCGCAGAGGCGAAACGTTGGCTGAAAGAAAACTCTGTTCATTATTACCTGGAGAGGCCCGGCACAGCCAGATTGTTATGGCGCTCGACTCGTAATCTGAGGGTTGAGGGCTCAAATCACCATTACATCAAACATGCTAGCCTCTTCAGCCGTTGGAGCATTATATTGTGACGGTCAATCCCACTATTCGTTGTTAAAAGAGTAGCCCAAGAGTTGGCGGTGGGTGGTGATGACTAAGTGTCTTCCCTCTAGTCTTGCACTGCTAAATTAGGGACGGCTAGTGCAGAGAGCTCTCGTGTAGCTTTGCGCAAAATTCAAACAAATACAGGTACATAAATTATATTCGTTTAGTAACAATACCAAAATGAGAACGAGATTATATTGTTTGGAGTATTTTACGTCTTGTTGATAGTGAACATTGATATACTGGAATGTGTATTATCTCAAAGTACGCCCAAATTTAGTATCAAAGTGACAAAAAATAACTTACTTCTTGCTTATATGAGATTAAATATCACCAACTAACTTTATTTTTGAATATAAATTATGAGCAGTGTGCTTGGTTTATCGTTATCTCGCTTGAAAATAAATAAATTGTTCTGTGACGTATGTTGTTTTTTATCTACTTCAGTGTTGTTTTAAAAAAGACATTAAGAATGTATCTATTATTTATTTTGTAATAAGTACTATTGTGTGATTCATATTTGAAATATGCTCATGCATATGTATAATATTAGAAAAAATACACATATAACTATTTCACAAACATATTGAAGTTGAACTATTTCGTCCAAACTCTCGACATGGCTCGATTGTTTACTCTAAAGGGCAGGATAAAATATTAAACACGGTACAATAACTAAACAAACTGTTCCTTAAAAAAATAACAAAAACACCGACAGCGCTCGTTTCATCAAGGCCACGTGCCTGGCCAACCGACCAACCAGTTTTCCCAGCATTCTTCATTAGCAAACAAAGACCGTACTAAAGTACAGGGCGGAGGTTAAATAGTTGACCGTGTAAACGCGTAACGCACACTCACACATATTTTTACATGCATGTAGGTATGCCAACTCATATTTACAGAGGCAGTGCATTTTAACGTCACTAACATCAAATCATACACATCTATGATGCTAAATAAATATCTAATCTAATGCAGGTTATGTTATACACAGGCAGCTAAAACTACAGAGAAAGTATTCCTGTCCACAAAAAACTCTTAGATTATTATATATATATATATACACAAAACATTATACCTGTTCGACAAGAATTATCTGTTTCCATGTTTGGTGATTGATAGTTATGTCTCTCGCTGTGTTACGGCGGAGGGAAATTATTTGACAGAGCTGAACTTCCGGTTCTTTCTCCTGGGAACTTCCTGTATGCTGCCTTCGTGTTGTTTCATCACTGAGTGCTACGAGAAAAATTTAATCCATCTTTTTTGTACAGGTCACTGAGGGCGTGGTCTGAAGAACGGAAACCACATCTGATTGTGCATATATTTATATATATATACAGTTGCAATAGAATATTTTATTGAACCCAACGAAACAAATAATAACATCAGTAACTAGACAAGTGATTACTTCTTAAAAAACGAACGTATGTTGTTCATGTTTTTAATACACGAACTTAAGTTTGTACATAAAAGTTAGTAATAAAAAAAGTTCTAAACAAGCTTCGAATTTGTTTGGTTTTTAAGGACACAACGGGCTGTCTGGTTTGTGCCAATCATTTATATCGAGTTTTAGATTTTTAAACCTAAATTACGACTTAACCAATATCGTATTGGTGATAAACCTGGTGCATGTAACGTTTAATAACGTATGAAAACGCTAGAACAACAGCTATGAATTAAAGCTTTCATCTTGTAACGATTTTCACTGAAGAGGTATTTAACATTCTAAAACATATAATTTAAGTTTCTGGCTAAAACTCAGTTACTTTTTTTCCCATGCTCTTTCATTTTCTTAAAACATAAAGAAACGAATATAGAACACTATGCAAACGTCAATAAAACGCCCTTTGACTCCTGTTGCCAGCAGTTGCAAAGTGAAAGGGTTTATCACGTGCGGTAAATGTATTTGCATGTGGATGTGACCACCATGGGATATCAAATTATTAAGGAAAAGACAGCAGAGTTTTTTTTTTTAAGGTAGACAAAGAAACTTTAAAGCTGAAAGAAAAATCTTCTGTTGTCTTGGGTTTTGTACATCTTCAGATATAGATTAAAGTCATATGTTGTTAATTCTGCTAAAATATTTCGTAGAGGTTATCTTGTGTAGCGCTCCGTTGGGACAACAGTAACTTTACGAACTTACACCGTTAAAATTCGTGGTTTGATTTTCCGAGATGGACACAACAGATTTTCAAGACAAGGATATCTCTTGTGCTTAATGGCAATGGAAAACAATGGAATATAGGTCAACATGTAACACCCAGATCATCTTAAATGATACCAGCAACAAGTCGCACCCCAGCCGTTGTAAGCAAGGTGCAGCGTATTGTATGAGATGATAATCCACGAACACAAAGATCAGTGTCAAGAGCCATTCACATGCCCCTGGCAAAAGGTTTTCTCCATCCGGGAAAACGACATGAGCCACGCGTAAACAAGGTGTTTCCATGATGTACAAGTTCAATTGTTTTACACTTCATGCACCTGAAGAATGCAAAAGCTAAGCATTCTATTTCATATGAGGATATTGTAGTTGAGTTGCCACCTTCAGCAGCTATGGAGTTCGGTGCTGTTGAAACAGGCGTTGGGATATGGTTCGTACGGGGAGGTAGGGTGTGCTTTAGACATGACAGCCTTACGACATAGCCTTTTGCAATATAAGTCATGCTGTAGAGTTATTGTCAGATATACACTTTACAGATAAAATATGATCGAACATAAAGTACTTAACATCTGTTTAACTACGGTTAGCAGGTAAACTTAACTTTTTGTTACTTCCTTAAGCCTGTTTTCTCCGAAGCAAAAAAAATATTCAAAATATGAATTTTCAAAAACCGTTTTTGTTTTTCTTTCTCTTGTTTCGTTTGTACATGATCAACGGAAAGATGGAGATAGTAGCCCCGTACAGTTCGAATGCCTGATGTTATTTGATATTAAACTTTCAGGGGAGGAGTTGAACTTCGCCCACCAGTTTTGTTATATAAAAACTTAAATTTAAACTTAGTGTATATCTCATATAGTTTCAGCATTTTTTTTTCACGTATATGTTTTGCTGTTATAATTTGGTGTTACAAAGATTTTCCAGTTATTACTGTCTGAGTTACTGAGATAACAATTGCTTGTTTGTTTGATTTAAAGCAATGTCACATTCAACCATCTGCAGTGTCCAATGCGGGAAATTGAACCTTGAAATGTAGCGCTATAACGCCATAGGCTTATCATTGTCTCACCAGAGAAACCGAATAAAGAACATATTACTTCCATAACACATTATGTATTCACATTGATGATAGAATAATGACATACATGTTTGTAGTGATAATGTATACATTTTGATGGTAGAATACTGATATACGTTACTTTGATGACTAGCTGCCTTCCCTCTAGTTTTACACTGCTAAATTAGGGATGGCTAGCGCAGATAGCCCTCATGTAGCTTTGCGCGAAATAAAAAGAATTGATGGTAGAATACTGATATACGTTACTTTGATGGTAGAACACTGACATACGTTACTTTGATGGTAGAATACAGACATACGTTACTTTGATGGTAGAATACTGATATACGTTAGTTTTGACAAGAAAGCATATGTTCTTACGTTTAAATACTAACTACACTAATTGTGATGGTAATTTACCTATTTTGATGATATAATTGTGACTAGCTCACAACTTACCTCTGGATATATAACAATCATTTTACTGAAGGATTTATACAATCATTTCCACACCAGAATATTGTCACGTGGTAAACATTTCTTACGATTCAATACTAAAACACCAACTGATGCATTATAAACTGGGAATAAGACAGAAGAACTGTGACAAATATTGGCAAAGACACACCTAGTACTGGACTGAGCGTGGCCCAGTGGTTAATGTGTCGGACACTAGAATTAATTGAGTGAGGTACTGTGGTTTGTATCCCATTACCGCCACAAAATATAAACATGATCTTCAGACATTGAGATGAGGGAGAGTTATAATCGTAAGGGTCAAATCTCACAATTCGATGAAACAAGGCTAGCCCAAGTGTGGCGAGATTCACTAGTTCCTTTTCCTCTTGTCCAATTAGAAAACGAGGAAATAGTAGGTATGTGATAGTCTCAATTTTTAAAAGCGTCGTATTAACAGTTCAGAAATGAACTCACTGGCTTTTGTTGATACGGGTTTGGATTCGATTCCAATATCGAGGATTACCAGAGTAATGTGAGGAATCTTCGATAAAGCCCGAGGACATTCCTTACTTGTAAGAAAGGGAAGAGTGTGGTAATTTGATATGTTAAAAAAAACTCCCTTAGTAACAGTAACCAAAGGGTTTTTCCCGTATGTCAGTTGGTAGTCTACTGACCTGGCAAGTGAAAGAACCTGGATTTAATCCCACATACGAAAGTCGTGGAATAGTAACACAGACTATACCTCTACTAATACGAGCAGTTAGCATATAGAATTTTGACAGACGCTTCCCTTGGTATACTAAAAGTATGTGGTGATACAGCAATATGAACGTGGTGAAGCCGTGATACGATAGTATCGATACATCGTTCGATACAAATTGTATATTTTCACGAACTTTTATACAGAAAAAATCAGAACTTCTAATAAAGTATTTTTGCTAACAATTAATAATTCAATAAAGGAAAATGTACATGTTGTCTTTATTTATTTTATCGAAAACTTTACATGAAAAGTAACATAAGAAATTAGAAATTACAAAATAGAGAGACAGGTATTGACTACTTTGTTTTACTTCTCTTGTCAGCTGCCGTTTAGTCAGTCAAACCTGATAATTTGACAAAAAAACCACTGCAAAGTGTGAAGTACTTATATAAGACAATGTTAGTAATATATATATAATAAATTACAGACAAGACTGTCAAACCTTGTAACTAACTGTTGGTAAAAACGTCTGTATCTGGATACGCGTCGTATCGACTTCTGTGATGAAATAGGCACCCCTACATTCTACATTGACAGTAAGATAACAGCTGATAAGCACTGCTTCTCTGTAAAAGAAAGAACTTTGATATCAGAATACTAATTAACAACCAAAGAAATCATACATTAGAGATAGAATGATGCTATCAAATGCGACTCATTTTGCGCCTTTGTTTTTAATCCCTGTTTTTGAACAAAATATATGTTTGTTTATACAGATATTTCTTTATATAATTACATTAGTTATACATTTAGTCCCAACCTCCGCGGTAAATCTGAAGATTTAGAACGCTAAAATCTGAATTTTGATACCTGTGATGGGCGCAGCACAGATAGCCAATTATGTATATGTGCGCTAAACAACAAACAAACATTTAGCCTTCATTGATTCAAGTAATTATGAAAGTTTATAACAGTGAAAACCGTGTTTCGATACCGCCTGTAGGTACAGCACAAATAATCCTCTGTGTTGCTTTGTCAGAAACACGTAATAATTACCCATGTGTTGTTACCTACGACTTAAAACTTCTTTACGTTTTCTGGTGGATAGTTTGATATTGTTTTAGTGTTGACTGTTTAAACTAGGAAAACAGCATTTGGTCACAGGTCTCATTATAGGTACGTATTTACTACTCACACTTTCAAGTAGTTTATTTAACAATACTTCACCTGGCAATTTTTTTTTTTTAATTACAAAAATGAATTAGTTGTAACATAATACAGTTTTCACTACAACAGTTTTATTGAGTTATGGAACAAATTGACTGCCATTGATACGCCGTCTTGAAGAGTTCAATGTTACATACAGGGCATTCTATTAAAACTCGCTCTATGAAACACACACGCCACCAGGTATTGACAGTTCCTATTTTTAACCTGCCAGCTTAAATAAATCTACAATTTTCCACGCTAGAGAGGTAACAAAGTGACAAAGCTATCACATACAGATAGATATATTTTTAATACGGCTATGTTGTATCCACTAGAACATCTGTTGGTGTGTATATCCCAAGTCACAGCTGAAAACAGTGTTTCAAGTTCTGTACAGAGATTAAATACACGTAGTCCATCTGTTCATGCGTCTCGTAATTATAAGTATTTCCACCAGGGTGTATCACTTTAGGGTTAAAGTTACAAAATATTTTATTGTATATATGTTGTAAAGAGCAAAAAACAATAAAAACGAATGGCATCATTACAACACAAAACTATTATAAACCACGTGACTCAGTGGCACGTTTGAGTGGCTTATAATGCTATATATACTTGAAGGGCAAATCACAGGTAGCATCTTTGAATCCATTTATATAACGGAAACTGGTTTCTAACAGTAATAACACGACGGATTTTTGTTTATTTTTGTATCAATTATATTTTCTGATGTTTAGCTTTACTGTAGGAATTCGTCCCAATTTTAGTATAGGAGGTGTTATGAAGTTACATGGTGGTTGCTTAGTGACTGTCTGTTTATTTGATGATTAGATATGCAGAGAACAAAGTTTTGATCAAAAAAAAGGAGCGAACTAAGCGTAAAGAGTTAAACCTGAAGCAGTTTACAAGAACAATAATCAAATGAATGTTTGTATTATACGAGTATTTCATACTGTCTTACATTGAGTACACACTCATTATATTAGCCTAATAAACTGATGTAGTCTAGTCTAATGCTCATTAATTACCACTGAAACGAAACAGTAATATTTTGTTTATAAATGACTTTATTAATTACCATTATCCTAGTAAACTGAAGAAGTCTAGTCTAAAGCTCATTAGTTATCACTGTAACGAAACAGTAATATTTTGTTTATAAGTGACTTTGTTAGGTTTCCTTTATCCTAATAAACTGAAGTAGTCTATTCTAATGTTCATTAGTTACCACTGTAACAAAGCAATATATTTTGTTTATAAGTGACTTTGGTAATAACCATTATCCTAACAAAATGAAGTACTCTAACGTTAATTAGTTACCACTGTAAAGAAGCAATAATATATTCTTTATAACTGATGTTGCTAATTATTGTTATTCTAAAAAAATGAAGCAGTGTAGCCTAAAGCACATTAGTTATCACAGTAACAAAACAGTAATATTTTGTTTATAAGTGGCTTTGTTAGGTTACCATTATTATAATAAACTGAAGTAGTCTAGTCTAATGTTCATTAATTACAACTCTAACGAAAGAGCAATATTTTATTTATAAGTGACTTTGTTAATTACCATTATCCTAATAAACTGAAATAGTCTAATGTTCATTAGTTACTACTGTAACGAAGAAATAATAATTTAATTATAAGTGATTTTCTTAAGTTACCGTTATCCTAATAAACTGAAATAGCGTAGTCTAATGTTCATTACTTACCACTGTAACTAACAGTAATATTTTGTTTATAAGTGACTTTGTTAGGTTACCATTATCCTAATAAACTGAAGTACTCTAGTCTAATGTTCATTAGTTACCACTGTAACGAAGCAATAATATTTTGTTTATAAGTGACTTTGTTAATTGCCATTATCCTAATAAACTGAAGTACTCTAGTCTAATGTTCATTAGTTACCACTGTAACGAAGCAATAATATTTTGTTTATAAGTGACTTTGTTAATTGCCATTATCCTAATAAACTGAAGTACTCTAGTCTAATGTTCATTAGTTACCACTGTAACGAAGCCATAATATTTTGTTTATAAGTGACTTTGTTAATTGCCATTATCCTAATAAACTGAAGTACTCTAGTCTAATGTTCATTAGTTACCACTGTAACGAAGCAATCGTTTTTTGATTATAGCTAACTTTGTTTGGATACTATTATCCTAATAAAATGAAATAGTCTAGTGTAATGTTTTTGGTTTCTGTTGTAATTAAACAGTAATATTTTGTTTATAATGACTTTGTTAGGTTCCCATTATCCTAATAAACTCAAGTAGTCTAATCTTACTTTTATTAGTTTCCACTGTAACGAAACAGTAATATTTTGTTTATAAGTGATGTTGTTAATTACCATTATCCTAATAAAATGAAATAGTCTAACGTTCATTAGTTACCACTGTAACGAAGCAATCATGTTTTGTTTATAAAAGACTTTGTTAATTACCATTATTTTAATAAACTGAAATAGTCTAATCTTCATCAGTTGCTACTGTAACGAAGCAATAATATTTTATTTATAAGTGACTTTCTTAAGTTACCATTATCCTAATAAATTGAAATAATGTAGTCTAATGTTTATTAGTTACCACTGTAACTAAACAGTAATATATTGTTTATATGTGACTTTGTTAGGTTATCATTAACCTAATAAACCGAAACGGTCTAGTCTAATGTTGATTCGTTACCACTATAGCGAAGTAATAATATTTTTTTATAAGTGACTTTGTTTGGTTACCGTGATTAATAATAAAGTATAATCTACTGAGGAAAAGAACAGAGAAGTTCCTGGGTATTATTTAGCGTGGGTTGCGTGGGGAAAGAAGGCCAGATTATTTTGTATAATTTTAGCACTATCTTTAAACACATGTTTGTTTGTTTTTTTAAATAAAGAGATCTTAGAGGACGCTTGTTCAGTTTGGTCTCACGAATCGCTCTGAAAGCACCATGGCATATCTTCTATATAACGCTCAATGAAACATAACCGTTTCGGTAGCAATTTAGTTGCAGTATGTGGAGGCAAGGTTATAGGAATTAATGTTTTTTTTCAAAGGTTGCTTAGCCCTTAACAATATATTAATGTAATATTATAAAAATACTATGGCTTTTCCCGATGCAATCAAGCTAGACTTTTTTGTCGATGTAGGATAGCACGAGACGTTTTGTTGTCAGGATTGTATTATCGTGAACAAGATAATATAGAGATTTTATAGACTGAGAAATATAAATTCATGATTGAAACTCGAAGTTCTCTGTAAGTGGACACACCAAGCCACGACATTATGTCAATATCTGTAACTCTTTGTTATCTGTAAGTGGACACACCAAGCCACGACATTATGTCAATATCTGTAACTCTTTGTTATATTAGTAACACACTAAGACACTACATGATGTCAGTAGCTATACCTTCTTGTTATATTAGTCAACTAATATAACAAAAAATGTTTTGAGTTATATCATATTAGTAGCTGTACCTCCTTGTTATATTAGTTAACACGCTAAGCCACGATATGATGTCAGTAGGTGCATCTCTTTGTTGTATGAGTCCATACACTGAGACACGAAATGATGCCGGTAGTTGTACTTCCTTGGTATATTAGTCAACTAATGTAACAACAAAAAATGTTTTGAGTTATATTGTGTTAGTAGCTGTACCTCCTTGTTATATTAGTAAACACACTAAGCCACGATATGATGTCAGTAGCTGTAACGTCAACACATTAATACACGATATAATATCAGTAGTTGTATCTCCTTGTTATGTACGTCAATACATTAACACACGATATAATATCAGTAGTTGTATCTCCTTCTTATATTAGTCAACACATTAAGACACGATATAATATCAGTAGTTGTACCTCCTTGTTATGTACGTCAATACATTAACACACGATATAATATCAGTAGTTGTATCTCCTTGTTATGTACGTCAATACATTAACACACGATATAATATCAGTAGTTGTACCTCCTTCTTATATTAGTCAACACATTAAGACACGATATAATATCAATAGTTGTATCTCCTTGTTATGTACGTCAATACATTAAGACACGATATAATATCAGTAGTTGTACCTCCTTGTTATGTACGTCAATACATTAACACACGATATAATATCAGTAGTTGTATCTCCTTGTTATGTACGTCAATACATTAAGACACGATATAATATCAGTAGTTGTACCTCCTTCTTATATTAGTCAACACATTAAGACACGATATAATATCAATAGTTGTATCTCCTTGTTATGTACGTCAATACATTAACACACGATATAATATCAGTAGTTGTATCTCCTTGTTATGTTCGTCAATACATTAACACACGATATAATATCAGTAGTTGTACCTCCTTCTTATATTAGTCAACACATTAAGACACGATATAATATCAGTAGTTGTATCTCCTTGTTATGTAGTCAATACATTAACACACGATATGATGTCAGTAGCTATACCTCCTTGTTATATTAGTCAACACACTAATCTACGATTTGATGTTAGAATTATGAATTACAATGACTTACGAGAAGTGCAGGTTTCTTTAAAAGGTGATTTGATGTATGTTTAGAAGTTGTACCAAAGCTAAAGTAAAAAGTGAATAAATAAATAGAATAAACGTAATCTTAAATAACAGATAATTGAAGATGAAGGATGTCACCAACACATCCAGCCGAAGACATCAATAATGACATAACTTTTTTGATAGGTATTTTACCCTTTAAGCCTTCTCACTTTCATTTTAACCTCATCAACTTGTTACTAAACTGTCTATTCGTTTAATGAAGTGTCTTGTACATTACTATTTATTTTGAGTGCGCACTCTAGGCTACTTGTAATACAGTTCCTTCAAATCACATGATTCTTATCGTCTGTTACTAATGTCATTTTTACCTGTTATTTCGTAAAGACGGGGTTTTTACTAAAATTCTGTCGCTTGTAAGAAAATTTCTATACATTTCAAACATTGCATGTGGTAACCCTAAACATAATAATAATAATAATAATACGAATAAAATTTTAAAAATGTTTTTCGTGCATTCTTCAAATGAATTTTCTTTTGTTAAGTTACAGCTTCATCTAGGAGCGTGATGTTTTACTGTTTGTATCAGAAACATTGCCTTAAGTTACAGCTTCATCTAGGAGCGTGATGTTTTACTGTTTGTATCAGAAACATTGCCTTAAGTTACAGCTTCATCTAGGAGCGTGATGTTTTACTGTTTGTATCAGAAACATTGCCTTAAGTGACAGCTTCATCTAGGAGCGTGATGTTTTACTGTTTGTATCAGAAACATTGCCTTAAGTTACAGCTTCATCTAGGAGTGTGATGTTTTACTGTTTGTATCAGAAACATTGCCTTAAGTTACAGCTTCATCTAGGAGCGTGATGTTTTACTGTTTGTATCAGAAACATTGCCTTAAGTTACAGCTTCATCTAGGAGCGTGATGTTTTACTGTTTGTATCAGAAACATTGCCTTAAGTTACAGCTTCATCTAGGAGCGTGATGTTTTACTGTTTGTATCAGAAACATTGCCTTAAGTTACAGCTTCATCTAGAAGCGTGATGTTTTACTGTTTGTATCAGAAACATTGCCTTAAGTTACAGCTTCATCGAGGAGCGTGATGTTTTACTGTTTGTATCAGAAACATTGCGAACAAATTTTTCAGTTATTGAAATGTTTTCAAATTCAGCAAAAAGGCCCCTTCATAACTCTAGAAACAGGTTTTCGCGTCCGTTGTAGACACAGCACATTGTGTAGTTTTGTGCTTAATAACAAACAAACATATAGCAGAAAAAAGTGATTTAAATTTTACTAAATTTCAAAATGCCAAATTGAGTCTTTTTCCTGCTTGAAATATTTCCATGGGACATAATACATACAGTTTTCAGTATACCGCTTTGTAGTTTCTTCAAACGCTTTTCGTATCCGACATTGATTATAAGTTCCTTTTTATATTTGATTAAATCTGTCCAGTTTTTCATACCTTGTACAGGTACGATAAGATATAAACACACGTTAACGTTACTTTATGGGTTGACGCGTGGGCGTGATGACTTTGAAGGCACGCCTTGAATAACTCTCAAATAAACAAAGGTGTTTTCTCTCTTTTTTTTGTTTGTTTTAGACAAAATGTCTCATAAAAATCCTCGAGTTCGATTTTTAATCTATTCTACTCGGTGCGACATAACGGTTTGATTTTCAAAACTTTATAAGAAAACTTTGAGATGAAATTAAAATATTTCTTGCACAGTTTAGTCTCTTAAAATATACAACCGATGCTGTTTGCTTGTTAACAAATAAAAGTATTTAAAAATATCCTCCTCTTGTCGTAAACAAATCATAAACAAACAAAAACTATTGAACTTAGTGTTTTAATTCACTTCTTATTGTTTGTTATTCGTATTTCGTACATTTTGAAGGAATGTTTCTTTGCTTGCAAATACTTCAGGAAAAATCTACATTCAGGGAATTTTACACATTATTATATTAGTATAGAAAATGTTTCAATTTCAGTCTCAATATTAAGCAAAATAAGGGAAAATATTGTAGCTAATTTCTATTCTCAGTAAGTTAAAGACGAGAACAATCATTGTGAAGACCCAGAGTGTAACATAGTAACTATTACAGAAACGTTATTTTAACAGTAATGGGGACTGACCCTACCCCTACCTTCCGCAGTTATAAAAATACTTAGAATACGGATTTTACTGTGAGATATGATACCCCTTCAACCACCCGTACGGCGACACGAATACTTGCTTTGAGGTATACCGTTCCTCCTGTCTTCCGTACTGTGACACAAATACTTATTTTGAGGTATAACTTCCTCTCACCTTCCGACAGTGACCCAAATACTTGTTTTGATGTATAAAGTACCCCCACCGCCCGTACGGTGACACAAATACTTGTTTTAAACTGGATATATAAACATCCGGCTTATAAAGAAAGAAAGGATGTATTAATTTCCAGAGTCTCAGATGATTCACGTGTTTTACAGCAACTATTCTTGCAACCACATTATCCAAGTCTATTATCTGTGGACTTTGGACACCTTTATAGTGCAGGTTACATGACAAATGGCACACCAACCTTTAGTAAACATCATCTCGTTTCAACGCTGTTTACTAAACACTCTATACCAAGACTAAAATTAAGCAGAAGATATTACAGTAACCATAAGGCTACGTTAATAAACGTTTTTTTTCTACAGCTAAGCTAACCATTATTAGTCTGTGAAAGGGTCAGGGCTGTTGTTATCAGAACAAATAAAACTTTCTAGCTTGTAACATATGCTCCATAACAACCAACGTTATTTTAGAATCTTTATTTTCTCTCTCTCTTTTTCTATTTTGAATATTTTAATTCATAACTTCCATTTAAGGGAAATGCAAATAAACGTATAAAGGCTTTTTATCTGATGTGAATTTCACGAATTACGAACTTGTTTAAGTAACTGAGAGTAAAAAAGGATGGTTGAAAAATAATATGAGGGAAGTTCTCATCATGAATTGAAGAAGTAACATGTGACAACAAACTTATTTCATTTGAACATTGTCTTACTAGTAGAAAAGGAACTTAACATCTCTGTGAAGTCCCCTTCCTGACAAGAAGCCAATCGGTAAGTGTCATGGCTTATAACGCTAAAAGTTTCGATACCCTTTGTGAGCACATAACAGATAGCACACGGTGTTGCTTTGTGTTTAACAACAAACATTTAGCCCTCCAGTAGCTTGACGCTAAGTTGGAAGGCTTAAAACGCTAAAAACTGAGTTTCGATACCCCTAGTAAGTGCACCACAGATAGCCCATTGTTCTGCTTTGTGCTTAACAACAAACAGATATTTATCTTTCAAGTGGCTCAGAAGTGAGTCTCAAAGCTTATACCAGTGAATACCAGATAGCCCATTGTGTTGCTTTGTGATTAACTATAAACAGTTGTCTAAAATATTTTTATAAAAATATTTAAAAGATCCATTAATTGCTTTTCTTCACATTTTACTGACACCTGTGATTTTAATGTCTAAAAAGACGAACATAACACTTTTTATACTTATCACAAAGAAATATTTAATTTATACTTAGAGGTAAATATACATTTTTATTATACCCGTTTGCTGAAAAATGTTCGTTTGAGTTGAAATTTCGCTCAAAGCTACACGACAGTTATCTGTGGTAGCCGTCCCTAATTTAGCTGTGATTGGAGGGAAGGCAACCAGTCATCACCGTCCACTACCAACTCTTTTACCAACGAATAGTGGAATTCATCGTAACATTATGTCTCTCTCACTGCTGAAAGAGCGAACATGTTTGGTGGGATGGGGAATTCGAACCCACGACAGTCATATTTCGAGTCTAGCGCTCTAACTACCCGACCATGCCAGATAATTTGCTGAAATAACCATATCCTTTGTCGATAAGTACTCAGCTCTATATAGAATTAAATTAACACACGACAAAAATAAAATCACGTTTGGTTGCTGTTAAGCAAAAATTTAATCACTCGGTTAATCACAGTGAATATCGAAACACAACATTTTTTGTTATAAGCCCTCAGTCTTTCCACCGATAACCTGAGTGGGTAAAAGAAACCAACAAACAAGATAACATATTTTTATTTTTTGAAACAGAGTACACGACAGCTCATTTTTCGTCTTCATTAAAACAAAATTCTTCAAACGTAAAGTGTCGTCAACAGGAACTCCTTTATATCATAAGCACTCGACTCTTAGTCTACGGGTCGTGAGTTCAAATCCCGACATTTGCCCTTGCAGTCCTTAGGTGTTATAACATGACGGCCAATCTCACTATTCATTGGTACATAACAGTTCAGGAGTTGATGGTGGATGGTATTGATTAGCTTGCTTGAAGTCAGTCTTCAGTATTTCTGTGATTGTTGGCCTGGGAGGGTGAGATACTTACTAGATCTCTTCCGAACTGTTGTTTTTAGACGGTCATTACTATGGGCTTCAAGTAAGTTGCCTTTCCTCTAATTTTTCATTTGAAAATTGGGGACGACGAAAAAATTTCTTAAGCTAATTAACTATGCATACTTACAGTTCGCATGTGCACACTGTCTTTCATTGTTTCCAGTACTCTGTTCCTTTGGTCACTAATGGTTTTTCTTGTATTATTTTTACAGTTTTAACCGGCAAAATCACTTTTCTTAGACTGTATTAATACAACTATTTTATCATCTGAATACGGAGCTTGTAATAAAATACTGTTTCTTGTTTAGAAGAAGTTTTCTGATTTTCGGTTGAGTTATACCTGTTTTATTATTTTCATATAATTCACTTCAAGCAATGACATTAAACAAGACATTGGAACAGAAGAATAGTAAGAAGCAATGTCTGATTCAGTCCAACAACATTGTGAAGAACTATTGAAAGTCTACAAAAGTAACATGAACTTCTCTCTCTAAGATCCATGTGGTCTTTTATGTAGATGCCATGTTTCGTTATGTAGCTACGAGAGCTGGAACCATTGGATTATCAACCCATCACACACAGATCTGCTCCTATTCTCTCGTGATACGGGAATATCAGACACAAGTTCCTTTCTGGGAAATTGTACATTGAGGATAGGAAGCCCAAAGTAATATAGCTGCTCAAGCTAGTATAGCCTAAACTGGTTATGGTGCCCAGCTTGGTTATAGCGCTCGACTTGCCATCTGCTGTTTGTATTTTGGAATCCCTTCAAAGAACGTACTCATTCTTTCAGTCAAGAGGCTTTATAAATTTTAAGGTCAATTCCACTGTTCTTTTGTAAAACAGTAGCCCAAGAGTTGGCGGTGGGCGGTGTTGATTAATTGCCTTTCCTCTAATTTATCAGTTCAAAATTAGGAACAGGTAGAGTAAATAGCTCACGTGTAACTTTGCGCGAAACATATGAATAAAAACAAACATAAATTACCTACGCCAGTAATCATTCAATTATCCATGGCCCGGCATGGCCAGGGGTGGGTTAAGGCGTTCGACTCGTAATCTAAAAGTTGCGGTTTCGAATCCACGTCGCACCAAACATGCTCGCCATTTCAGCCGTGGGGGCGTTATAATGTGAAGGTCAATCTCACTATTCGTTGGTAAAAGAGTAGCCCAAGAGTTGGCGGTGGGCGGTGTTGATTAACTGCCTTCCCTCTAATTTATAAGTTCAAAATTAAAAACGGGTAGAGTAAATAGCTCACGCGTAACATGGCGCGAAATTCAAGAAACCTATGAACAAAAACAAACATAAATTACTTAAACCGGTGATCATCCCTTTATCCATATCTAATTTCCCTATTCATTCTAAATTATATATACTTCTCTCTTCCCCCTTCATTTGGATATAATCAACACTTCAGAAGAGCAATTACACAAAAGTATAGTCAAGAAAGTTTAAGCGGTATCGAATGGTTACTGTTGCACACAACTCTAGTCCGAGACAAAGAAAAACGGAAGTTTGTGTCTATTGGCACCCAGTTTACAAGAAACGTCAGCTAAATGTTATACACATGCATGTAGAATTCGAAAATATATATATATATATATATGAATAAAGATACATTATTTTCTAAATTGTAGGATGGTCAAATGTGTGAGTTTGTCAATTATTACAATACAAACTCTTGATTTTTCTTTTTACAAAACCTTCTGTATTTACGTTAGAATTTATCAGACGATGAAGCAGGATTATCCAAGAAAGATAATAAATATTAGTTTTGGTCGTTGTTTTTTTTATATAGATTTTGTTGTTTAGCATTAAGTTAAGGTTCCATCCTTATATGTGTTTAGCATCTGGTTCATAGTCTCATATTTGGATTTATTTATTGTTCAGCGTTAGATGAGGCTTTCCTTTCTCCACTTATGAAAAATAAACTACACTCATTTTGCCAGTGGAGAGTATAGGTAGCGGGATGACATCTGTCCTTAATTTCGACAACCTGTCGGTAGACACCTAGTGTTATTTTTATATATTATTAATTGATTAATATTTTATCGTATTTGGTTGTATATTGTTAGGTAGATTAATAGTTGAATAATTCACTTCAACGCCAGTTTATTTGCCATTTGATTTTATTGTTTGAACATGAAACTGTAGAATAAAGTACCTGGACTTTATCTACTGAAAGGATCGAACCTCAAATTTTAGAATTACACCCTTGTGCAAATTAATTGAAACAAGACGGAAAATTGCGATTTTTTTCAATTTTTTGCGTTTTATTTCTGAGAATCCAAAAATTACTCACAAATTAATACATGATATGACAGCCTTTATTTTTCAGAAGATCATTAATCCGCTTTGGCATCGAGTCCACGAGTTGACTGCAATTTTGTGGATCGCGGTACCACACCTCAATTAGCTCATCTTTCGTAGTACAGTCTTTTTCCCGAAGTATTTCTTTACAAATCGCCCAAAGATTTTCAATAGGATTTAAGTCCGAAGAGTTTCCAGGCCAGTCCAGCACCTTTATTCGCGTTGTAGCCATAAAATTCTTCACAAGTTTCGATGTGTGGCACGAAGCCAGATCTTGCTGAAAAATGCCAGATCCATCTGGAAATCTCTCTTTCAATTCTGGAACGACTCTTCTCTGCAAAACTTTGATGTACTGTGGTCCTCGCATCATACCTTCTACGATATATAAGCCTCCAACGCCATAGTAGCTGAAAAAGCCCCAAAACATCTTCTTCAAGGGGATGTTTTACGAACTGATTGATGTGAGATTCTCGAAGTTTCTCACCTGGAGATCTGCGAACATTCAGACTTCTTTGACCCTGTACGAAGAAATGAGTCTCGTCACTGAATAACACCTTTCTCCATTGTTCTTGCATCCAGTTCTTGCATTTCAGACCTCATTGATACCGTTTTTTCTTCATTGAGTTGGCAAGAAGTTGTTTTTTTGACTGGTCTCCTTGACCTTCTAACGCAATTTCGAATGACGTAATATTCCTCAAAAATTCGTCATATGTCCCAAAAATAGATAGGCCGTACTGCAAAACACAGCTAATGACGCCGTCTGTGTGAAAACAATGACTATTAAAGGAAATCAGCAGGTCCAGCGAGCCTACACCGGCCGCCATGCTGAAAATATTGTAAAATGACCATTTGTTTCAATTAATTTGCACAAGGGTGTAACATCCTTTAAACTTAACTTGATGTTTTAACTGTACAAAGCGCCAATTGGAGTGTAAAATTAAATTTTATGGTGATGATAACTCATTCTATATGTAAAAAGGGTTCTCTTCTCTTAGTAATACTTCATTGTATTTGTCCTCTTCAGATTATAGTAACACACTAGACAAGAACTAAGTACAATAGCTAGTATTATTTAAAATAATTGTTTTCAGTGTACAGCTGTTAACATCACTTCAACCAACACTTTCTTAATGTCTTTCACAAAACTATATTACACGGTAAAAAGCTATTATTTTTCAAAACCGCGTTGCTAACATTATTTGGGTTTTGTCGCTCATAGAGATGCGTGTGTGTGTTTTTCCTATAGCAAAGTCACATCAGGCTATCTACTGAGTCCACTCAAGGAGATGCAAATATTATTCTAAAAATATAAAATTACTAATCTCATTTACAGGGAAATCAATTTTCTGAGAAATAAAAAAAAAGTCTAAAATTTTGGTAGATACTAAATTTATCATGGTGCTATACTTTCACTTCTACTTTGGAAGAACATATTAACTTTTATCAGAAAATAAAAAATATAATGGCACCACCAGCCTTTCGTGTTTTGCACACGTCTCTTCACTACCTGTTACAAACGAGAGAATAAACTTGGCTATAGAGGGCAGCATAAGTCTTTATTTGCTCTGTTTTCAGATAATTAGTAATAAGTTTAACATACCTTGATACAGATGGCATTACTGATGACATGAGTATTAGCAGTTTTACAAAAAAAGCAAAAAAAACCGAACGTTTCGACCTTCGGAAGATAACCTAAAAAGGTCGAAACATTGTTCTCTGCTTTATTTGTAAAAGTGTTAGTTAATACCCACACCAGCTGTCCTGAGATACATTTTTACTTCAAGTTGGTTTCTCGTCATCACGAGTGGCAGCATTTAAATATGTATTGGACGCAGAAATATAATTTCTAAGGAAACATTTTGTCTACATTAACAATTTAGCGTCGAAGGTATTTATGTTTTAGTTTCCAAATAAATATAAATATTTGCCTTTTAAACAAAATGTTTTAAAAGCACAGATAACAAAAGTTTTTCCCAATCGCAATAAAATATGAACTTTATTTGTTCACAAATTAAAGCTTTGTATCTAATTTATCATAAGATTGAGTAAAAACAAGACTTCACTAAAACAATTACACTTGTAGAAAGTATGTAGAAAATTAGTGTTATGATTATAAAGACTTATCTTTACTCAATCTTTTAATTAGGGAAATGACCAGGTTAGTGAAATATGATATATTTATCTCAAATTCTGAGATAACCTCATTAAACTGTAAAATAACTGACGACTTAGGGATGCTTTTTTGATATTAAATGTTGTATACTGTGTTAAAAGTACCTATAATACTTCGGTATGTACCATGTTTCCTGCCTATTACACCGACCTTATATTCAGTATTACGTTATTACGTGAAGCTTAATTAACATTGAATATGGAAATAAAATATCAAGCTATATATATTTTAAACAAAAACACGTCTCATACTTTTGATTTAGCGCAAAGCCACAGGGAGCTTTGTTCTGTCCACCACGAGAATCGAACCTTGGGATTTTAACGCTGTAAGCCTACATTTGCTGCTGACCCAAGGGAAATAGGCACGATAATTTGATATCTGATAAATCATTCTAATGACTGTTTGTTACCAAAGGTTAAAGTTATTGGAAAATGAATCAAACTTGAAGAGACAGAAACTTTTCCATAGTGCAATTTCACATATTTATCCGTAATAACAAATAAATGTCTTCTGAAAAAATGCTTACCAAGTTATATTTTTTCTCTGAAATTCTACTTTTTCTAACTTAGAAAATTTTATCATAAAGTACTGTGCAAAAAACTTAAGTGAAAACCATAAAGGGCCTGGCATGGCCAAGCGCGTAAGGCGTGCGACTCGTAATCCGAGGGTCGCGGGTTCGCGCCCGCGTCGCGCTAAACATGCTCGCCCTCCCAGCCGTGGGGGTGTATAATGTGACGGTCAATCCCACTATTCGTTGGTAAAAGAGTAGCCCAAGAGTTGGCGGTGGGTGGTGATGACTAGCTGCCTTCCCTCTAGTCTTACACTGCTAAATTAGGGACGGCTAGCACAGATAGCCCTCGAGTAGCTTTGTGAGAAATTCCAAAACAAACAAACAAACAAAACCATAAATTAGATTTCAGGTTAATTTCAAAGAATAATTGAAACATCAACATTTTATTAATCTTTATACTTAGAGCCACAAAAAACTCAGCAGAAGTACTTGAGTTCAGCAAACAGTTGCTATTTTGTGTGCCTCCCATTTGCGTTAATAACTGCAAACACTCTTTCAGACATTATTGCAACATAATTAATCAAAGTGTCTTTGGGATTTTACTCCAAATGTTTCTAATACACTTCCACAAAGTTTCTTTGGGAGTAAATTTGATTTGTCAAATTTCTGATCAATCGAATCCCAGATCTGGGCAATTGGGTTCAAATCGGAACTCTGTGGGAACCATTGCATCATTTGAATAACTCCAGTAGCCTCTTTCTTAGTTAAATAATTTCTTGATACATTGAATGAGTGCTTGGGGTCATTATATTTTTGGTAGTATAATCCTTTACCAATAATACATAAACCCTTGGGTATACCATGATGGATCAGTATCTGATGGTACTTGCGCTGGTCTATTATCCTATCTATTTTGCAAATATCTTCTGTCTCCTCAGTAGAAAATTATTTCCAAACTATCACACTGCTTCTTCCATGCTTCATGTTAAGTGCGTGAAGTAAGCATCTTTCACCTTTCTTTCGCAGGCTGTGCAATCTACGCTTTGAACCAAATATTTCAAACTTGAACTTATCCATCCATAACACACTTTCCAATCATCAATAGTCCAGTTTCGTACTTTTTAAAGCAACTTTCAGTATCTTGAAAATATATGTTGATGGAAGAAAAGGGCATTAACTGCTACACAATCAAATGTTCCAGTCTCGTAATCTTCTTGATACTGTAAATCTGAATATTTTACTGTAATTTGCTACATGGTCGTTTATCTCATGCTTGAGATTAGAGGATGTGACCTGGGTAATGAAATTTTCAAATTTACCCAATTTCCAGAACATTCCAGGTAGGTTCGGTGCTGAGTAGCTGATAGAGAATTTTCTCGATCTTACAAGAATTTTCAAGAACTTTCTAGAATATTGTAGAACTTACGAGAATTTTCTAGAATTTCAATAGTTATATATATAGGGAGCTCACCACTCACTACTTCAGTTTAGTTCTAGCTACCTAAGTGAACACATAGACCTATCTGATTTTATCACAGATGGCATCAAGAAGCTGCAAGCATTCTTCAGACGCACTCTGCTTTGTATGTGGCCAATTTCTCAAGACAAGAGCGAAAACGTACTCTGTAACAACATTTGCTAAAATGTGTGAAGTCTACAAGCCATATTTCGGCATGCCTGTCGGGGATCAAGATAAACCCTTAGCATTTCATTTTATCTGCGAGCACTGCAAAAAAACTCTAGAAGATAATACGGATAATTTTTGTTTGCTTGAATAGTAAGATTTTATATTATACAAATTTTAGACTTTTTAAAATTTAAATATCTCTTTTTTAATTTCCAATAGTATAGAAAAATATCACATATAAAATATTTTGCATGAACCTCTTATACATTAGTTGTGGGTGAAATAAATTTATTCTTCATAATAATAATTTTATTTTGCTCTTTTGCAGGATGGTACAGAGGGGAAAAGAGAGCTATGAGGAATACAACAGTGTCAAGACCTTGCTAGAAGTCTTCAAGTATGATGAGTATGGCTGGTAGGTTATCAGAGACTTCAAAATGGTGGCATTTCTGATGGGTCTCCAAGGAGGCTTTACCAAGTTTCGCTGTTATCTTTGCCTTTGGGACAGCAGGGACACCGCAGCGTACTACAACAGGAAGCACTGGCCCAAAGAACCGAGTTCTCTGTGGGGAGGCACAATGTCAAGTGTGAGCCACCAGTGGACCTCCAGAAGGTGTTGTTCCCACCATTGCACATAAAATTAGGTCTTAGGAAACAAGTTATCACAGCTATTGATAAGAAGTCTGCAATCTTCAAGTTCCTTCGAGACTTCTTCCCTAAGCTATCTGAGGCAAAGGTCAAAGCTGGTGTCTTCGTTGGACCGCAAATAAAGAAGATCCTGGAGTGCACAGAATTCCCCAAGAAGCTCAATAGCAAGGAAAAAAGCTTGGGGCAGCTTTGTCACAGTGGCTCGGGGCTTCTTGGGCAATCACAAGGCCGAAAATTATGTGGAACTGGTTGAGGCTCTGGTGACGAACGACGGCAAAATGGGCCGCAGGATGTCCCTGAAAGTCCATATTTTTAACGCTCATCTTGATACGTTCAAGGATAACATGGGAGCATATTCAGAAGATCAAGGTGAGCACTTCCACCAAGATATACTGGACTTTAAACGCCGCTACCAAGGAACGTATAACGAAAACATGATGAGAGACTATATTTGGGGGCTGATACGTGATAGTGATTTACATTACACTCGCAAATTTCGAAAAATACTCACTTCTAAATATTTTGTACAACTTTAGTATAAATACATGTAAATATTGATTCATATTTTGTTTCATTCAGACCTTATGTAAATGAAAATGTACAAATCTGCCCGTTTATACATAGAAAATAGGTTAATTTCTAAATTTCATTATCTAGGTCACAAAAGCAAAGTTTGAAGGGAATAATGGCCATTTACTGTACTTTTACAAAATAAGCAATTAAAAAATAACACATACTATCCAGGAACAAAATTTGTGTTACATAGTGAAATTAAAGATATATTTGGATTTATATGTACAAAACACTGCACTTTATTTTCGAAATTTAACAACGTATATTTGTTAAAATGTCGAGTTCCATTAGAAAACGTTTTCCAATCTCAGAAAATGAAAGGAAGAGGCGTCAGATCCAGCTGTCATTATCTGTCGTCATGACCGTGAACAAATCTCAAGGACAGACCTTCAATAACGTTGATATAATCCTGCCAGAGCCTGTGTTTAATCGCGGACAGTTTCTTGTAGCTTTAGGTCGAACTTGAAATTAAGAACACTTGAATGTGGTCATCGAAAATCAGGGAACGCATGGTGGAATCCGCGTATTCTCAAGAAATGTCGTACTGAAGGGGTTTCTTGAATAAAAATTGCTTCTTGTCCAAGATTTATCAAACATACTTTTTGTCCAAGAGTTGGTTATCAATTGGTCACAATCCATCTATGCATCTCCTTCGCCAGTAATTTTTGACGGGTATGGCGTTAGTCCAATTATGATACATAGTTCGTCGGTGATGCTTATGAACATTGATGAATCTGGCGATCCTGAATGATGAACCTGTCCTATGTGAATAAATTGCAAAATTCATAGACAATCGTAATTTACGCCATGTAAGATGCTACATCGTGGAAGGCTCACCCGAATTTTGGAAAGACAATTCTAAAAAAAAAAAAAAAATTGACTCAGCATCCAACACCTTGATACAGCCCTGACTTTTTTTTTTCAACCTACTGAGTAAATACATACAAATACATAATATTCTTCACAGTATATCGACAATAATAGTTAAATTAGATGTTTTATGCTATTGAAAATACTGATAATTGGTAAGTAATGAGATTACGATCTGTATGACAGGCCTTTTGAGTAGACCCTAAGCTGACCGCTTGCCTTAACCTATCACTTTTGTCTTGGAAGACGCATGGGGATTTTTCAAGAAATGTTTAAAGAAAAAAGTGCGTTACAAAGCGTAAAATACGATATTAAATCTGCTTAACTTGATTGTGCACAGTGTTTACAGATATTAGTAAAAGTGGCTGAGCTGAACGAATCTGGCTAACTTTAGTGAACTGACGAACACAAACCATGTAAATAAAGTAACAACGATGTTTATTGTTTTTTTGTCTCGAATTTCGCGCAAAGCTGCGCGAGGGTTATTTGCGCTTGCCGTTCCTAATTTAGCAGTATAAAACTAGAGGGAAGACAGCTAATTATCACCACACACCTTCAATCTCTTGGGTTACTCTTTTACTAATGTATAGTGGAATTAACAGTAAATTATAACGAGTCACGGCTGAAAACGCGAGCACGTTAGGTAAAGGAGATTCGAACCAGCGTCCCGCAGATTACGAGTTGCCAGGTCCACCATACGCATACACAGAAAGTAATCGTAAAAATAATAATACAAATCCCAGTTACCTCTCAGTATGGTGCCGCATGGCCAGGTAGTTAAGGCGCTTGACTCGTAATCTGAGGCTGTGGGTGCGAATCCCACTCGCACCAAATATGCTCGCCCTTTCAGCAATGAGGGACTTATAGAGTCAATCTTATTATTCGTTGGTAAAAGAGTAGCTCAAGAATTGACTGTGGGTAGCGATGACTAGCTGCCTTTACTTCAGTCTTACATTGATAGATTAGGGACAGATAGCTCTCGTGAAGCTTTGCGCGAAATTCAAACCAAACGTGCTACCCCTTTCAGCCATGGGAGCATTATAATGTGACGGTCAATCTCATTATTCGTTGGTAAAAGAGTTGCCCAAAAATTGGCAGTGGGTGGTGATCACTAGCTTCCTTTCCTTTGGTCTTATACTGCTAAATTAGGGAGCTAGCAGATAGCTTTCGTGTAGCTTTGCAAGAAATTCAACAAATAAACAAACAAACAATGCATATAAACATAAGAATTACCAGGAAGACCTGTGAAGAAACTAGATATTTATTAAACTGCTAACGAAAAATATTATCAATTAGTAAAATTATATAAATATACATGTGTTTGTGTTTCCTAATAGGAAAGCCACTTTGGGCTATCTGCTGAGCCCACCGAGGGGAATCGAACCCATGATTTTAGGGTTGTAAATCCGTAGACTTCACCACTTTACTAGCGTTAACGTTAAGAACATGATATTAAACAAGTGTTCCTTAATCACTGTTCAATTAACTCAGTGGTTCCCAACCTTTTTTATGCCCCGCACCCCTAAAAAATTTTAATATGTTCTCGAACCCCTCATAGCAATTATTTATTTAAGAATAAAGGTGAAGGTGGCCAAACCAAATTTTTATAATTAGTTTTTAATGATATATAAACAAAAACGAAACATTTGGAAAAGAAAAAATATTACAACAAACTAAAAGTTGCATAAACCCTACATGGTCTACAAAAAAATAAATTTTCATCCATGCATGAAATGAAATTTCTTTGAATTTGAAATGTTCAAATGTTCATAAGCCAATTTAAATTTAATGACTGTTTTGTTCCTGTTTATTTCTTACAAGTTTTTCAAAGCATGGCACTTTGTTGCTGATAGCAATCCGCAAGTCTGCCTGTGCACCCAAGCGCAGATTTTGTCTTGATTGACAAAAGGGCACTAAATCCAAACTCGCATAAGTATGTCGTCACGAATGGGATGAGTACATTTAGTGCTTTTCACAAAGTCTTGGAAACATGTCCATTGCCGAACACCAATATTGTTCCAAAGTTTTGCTTTCAAACTGCATTTCAAGAACTCTATTTGTGCTCAGTTCAATATGATCTTCCTTCAGTTCTTCATCATCTGACATGTTATCCAAATTGAAGGAGTATGGATTCATAATCCATTCTTCAGAAGTTTCCAGTTCTCCCCCAGACCCGGCATGGCCAAGCGTGTTAAGGTGTGCGACTCGTAATCTGAGGGTCGCGGGTTCGCATCCCCGTCGCGCCAAACATGCTCGCCCTTTCAGCCGTGGGGCGTTATAATGTGACGGTCAATCCCACTATTCGTTGGTAAAAGAGTAGCCCGAGAGTTGGCGGTGGGTGGTGATGACTAGCTGCCTTCCCTCTAGTCTTGCACTGCTAAATTAGGGAAGGCTAGCACAGATAGCCCTCGAGTAGCTTTGTGCGAAATTCAAAAACAAAACAAAACAAACAGTTCTCCCCCAAAATATCCATCAAATGACTTTCATAGTATTTTCAAATGATCCACAATTTCTTCACACACACATGGACTCATCCTCACCTACCATTTCTTCAAGTGATGGAAAATTTGAAAGATTTCCTCTTTCAACTCGTCGACACCAAAGATGTAACTTTTCTTTGAAAGCATTTAATTTTTCGCAGCATTTCAATATGTTTATGTTTTTCCCTTGAAGAGATACACTCAGGTCATTCATATGAGTGAAAATATCACTCAGATAGGCTAGTATTTGGTTGAATTCTCGTGATTCTATTTCTCCGGGCAGATCAGAGTCACGTTCCTTCAGAAAAGTTTTGACTTCTTCTCGCAGTTCAAAGAAGCGCGTTAAAGCTCTCCCACATGACAGCCAGCAGACTTCTGTGTGGAAAGGCAAAACTAAATGCTTATTTCCAACATCTTTACAAAGCGACTTGAAGAGGCGGTGGTTCGGAGCGCGACCCCTAATCCAGTTGATGGTCTTCACAGAAGTGTCAAGGACCTTTTTCAACTTTGGAGGCAATGTTTTTTTTTTTTGCCAAAGCATGTCGATGAAGAAAACAGTGAGTACCTTGCAAGTGTGAAATCTCTTGTTTCATCAGTGCAAAAAATCCTAATTTATTTCCTAGCATAGCAGGGGCAATGTTGGAACACACAGAACTAATAATTTAGATATCTAAATCATATTTTGCAAAGAAGTCCTTCACACACTGGAAGACATCTTTCCCTTTTGTGGTTGTTTTCATATCTTCACAGAACAGGAAATCTTCCATTACGGCACCATCATGGACATACCTTACTAGTGCGATGAGCTGACTGCAATTTGCAACATCAGTTGTTTCGTCCAATTGAAGAGAGATTTTCAAGGGACTAGCCCTGATATCTGCGATAACTTGGCCCAAAATGTCCGAACTCAAATCACCAATTCGGTTTTGAATAACATTATTTGATAATGACACTAATTTAAGCTTGTTTGAGGCTTCTTTTCCCAGAACAATTGTTGCCATTTCTAATGCACACGGTTTTATCACCTCTTCTGCAATTGTATGGGACTTCTTTTATTTGGCTACTTTATACGCTACGTGGTATGAAGCCATCAGCTGTGGTTTGTCAGCAGATATAAAACCTAATTTTGGAAGGGTTGCTCGAGAATCAAAGCGGGCCCTTCTACCTTTCAACAATTCAACATCATGGCCTGCAACAGCTGCTCCACCATGCCGGTTGCTGAAGTGTTCCTGCAGCTTAGATGGCTTAAAATTTGCGTTTGAAAGGACAGCGTCACAAAGCATGCACTGGGGTCTTTGCAAATCCCCAGTTGTCCCGATGCAAGTGAAACCAAACTTCACATAATCATCATTCCATTTCCTTTTCTTTTACATAATGAAGTTTTTTTGCACGAACACAGAATCAACAATGCACTGACTACTATAGCATCATGCATGGGTTTATATACTCTACAAAACTTTATAGAACATTCTCGAATATACGCCACATGACGTCATCGATTAATTCTGGATACTTCTAGAAGTTTCTCGAGTCACAATCACGTGAGTACATAACATAAATAAATAATAGACATTATAAGACGGGGTTCACGAACGTAACCTAATTAGTTGTGCCGAGTATTTAGGTCACGTTTACGTTTCGTGTGTTGTTTGTTTACAGGTGTACATTAAGATTTCGGTCTGCGCCGGTGACGGTAGAAACGATAGTTTATCGTAACATGGTAAAAAGCTACGTCTGTAACAAGAAAAATAAGAAATAAAAATCGAACGTAATTTTTGAATATATAGGACAATAGCCTTAATATAAACAAAAAACTGAAATATTATCTCGCACCCCCTGGAACGCTATCACACACCCCTAAAGGGTGCAAGCACCCCTGGTTGGGAACCACTAAATTAAATCATTACTGATAAAAATGGCGCATTTCACAAATATAGAACGGCGTATTTCACACACGTAAAATGTTTCTTTCGCCAACACACATAAAAGGTTACCTGTTATAATTGTAAAAGTTTTTCTTTATTAATGTTAAGTACAAATCTACGCAATGGATGAAATCAAGTTTCTAGCGTTGTAAGTTGCGGACTTCCCGCTGTGCCACTAGGAGGCTTATTCTCGAAAATATATGTGTTTTTAGTTTCTTATAAAAATTGTAATTCTTCATTATATATAAAAAAACTTTTTATGTTTAAGCACTGATTCATTCTCCCTTCTTCATATTCTATGTAAGCATGTTGTTTTAAGTATTTATTTGAAGTTAAGCACAAAAATAAACAATGGGATATCTGTGCTCTGCCCACCACAGATGAGAAAATCCGGTTTCTAGCTCTGTAAGTAAGCAGACCTGCCGCGGTGCCACTGGGAGGCCGAATGAAAGAGAGATAGCGTTAAAGTTACGCCAAGATTGAATACCATACCTTATCTTTTGGTGGCTTCAATAAGTTAGTTGTTCTTATAAATAAATAACAAATCTAAATATTTTTAAAGTTTGAAACACTAGGCTTGTTACTTCTCAAAAAGCGGATTAATACATCCGAAAATTTAATAAAAGCCTTCAAAGAAAAATATAAAAAAAAATTTTAAAGAAAAAATTACATAAGCAACACAAATCTTCACGTGGGTTTTGTGGCTTTATACTAAATAACACGATAGAGTTGTGTTTTTCTAGAATTGAGATGATAAATTATAATTACAGAATTTAATATTATAGGGATTAATAATGTTTATAGATGAAAAGAGAACCGATTAAGAACAGTTATGTAAGAAAACCAAACGTCCTTGAGCGTGACTTCAATTAGTAATTTAAAAAACTGTCAAACTTGAGTTCTGTATACTGGTTTGTTTTTTTTTTTGTTAAGAGAGAGTTTTGTACCTTGTAAAGAAGCTTATATAAATCTCCTTATAAGAATAGACTTTAACAACAATATGGCGGCTTTTAGAGTCTTATGTTGTCATGTTTTAGGATATTAGATTTCGTTGTTGTTCAGCGCAAAGCTACACAATGGACTATCTCTTCTGTGTCCCTATGGATATCGAAACCTAGCTTTTAACTTTATAAGCCCTCAGTCTTTAGGGGACTGTTGAGAAGAATAACACAGATGTTTTTTGTTTGGTAAAAAACTGAATTACAATCAGTAATTGATGTCAGTATATTTTGCTTTTCTAAAGTAATTGTGGTGGTTATCGTGTATATTATTTACTATCTCTTTGTATCTCTGAGAATGTTCTAATTTTCTCTTTCCAGTAAGTACATGGGTCAAGCAAATAAATGTTGAGATATTTCGTCCCAAACCTCTAATACGGTCAGTAGAGAATGATGTTCGTAAGGGATTATTGTAGCTCGAACTGAACCCCATTGAAATTGTTTGGGGGTGGATGACAAGGGAAGTCTTTCGAAATGGACGTTAATTCCAAATAGTGCATGATCTTCGTGAAGCCATCTTCACCACTTGGAATAACATTCCAGTCAGCCTTCTGCAAACGCAGAAAATGAAATGCCCAGGGTTTGTCTTGATCCCCGACAGGCATGCCTTGTAGACTTCACACATTTTAGCAAATGTTGTTACAGAGTACGTTTTCGCTCTTGTCTTGATAAATTGGCCACATACAAAGCAGAGTGCGTCTGAAGAATGCTTGCAGCTTCTTGATGCCATCTGTGATAAAATCAGATAGGTCTATGTGTTCACTTAGGTAGCTAGAACTAAACTGAAGTAGTGAGTGGTGAGCCCTCTATATATATAACTATTGAAATTCTAGAAAATTCTCGTAAGTTCTACAATATTCTAGAAAGTTCTTGAAAATTCTTGTAAGATCGAGAAAATTCTCTATCAGCTACTCAGCACCGAACCTACCTGGAATGTTCTGGAAATTGGGTAAATTTGAAAATTTCATTACCCAGGTCACATCCTCTAATCTCAAGCATGAGATAAACGACCATGTAGCAAATTACAGTAAAATATTCAGATTTACAGTATCAAGAAGATTACGAGACTGGAACATTTGATTTGTAGCAGTTAATGCCCTTTTCTTTCATCAACATATATTTTCAAGATATTGAAAGTTGCTTTAAAAAGTACGAAACTGGACTATTGATGATTGGAAAGTGTGTTATGGATGGATAAGTTCAAGTTTGAAATATTTGGTTCAAAGCGTAGATTGCACAGCCTGCAAAAGAAAGGTGAAAGATGCTTACTTCCAGCACTTACCATAAACTATGGAAGAAGCAGTGTGATAGTTTGGAGATACTTTTCTGCTGATGAGACAGAAGATATTTGCAAAATAGATGGGATAATGGACCAGCGCAAGAACCATCAGATACTGATCCGTCATGGTATACGCAGTGGTTTGTGTATTATTGGTAAAGGATTCTACAACCAAAATGATAATGACCCCAAACACTCATCCAAACGATGCAAAGTTACTTAGCTAAGAAAGAAAAGGCTGGAGTCATTCAAATGATCCAATAATACCCACAGATTCCCAATCGCAACCCAACTGAGCAGATCTGGAACTTAATAGATAAAAAACTTGACAAATCAAATGTTGCTTCCAAAGAAATTTTATGAGAGCGTATTAGAGACATTTGGACTAAAATGCAGAGGACACTGAATATGTTGCAAAAATGCCTGAAAGACTGTCTGTAGCTAATAAAGTAAAAAAGAGACACACAAAATATTAACTGTTTGCTGAACTCAAGCTTCTTTTGAATTAAATATGAAGGTTAAGAATATTTTGATGTTTTAGCTGTAGTTTATCTTCTATAAAAAAACGTGAAACCTAATTTTTGACTTTATTCTGACACTTTCGCACAGTTTTATATGGCTCAAACTTTCCAGGCCTCTGGTAGTAGAGTCAAGGCTTTGTGTACGTTTTCCTGGAATACTCTAGCTGCAGTCGTGACTCGGGCTCCTTAAGTCCTCTTAAAATATAAAATAAATATTACAGATTACCTCAGCATAATTTCCGGTCAAGTACATCTAGCGATGCTTCACGTGTACTCTGAATGGAATAGCTATTTCTAATACTATAATGCTTCCATTTACAGTGGCCACACTGTGATTGCACATGGTATGAGAAACATGGAAGAAACTTCATGAATTGCTCATTGCCACAACAATAACTGGATCGAATCTTATATTTAGGGTAAACTTTCCTTTGTCTCCAAGAATTGCACATAATATCAATTTATCATAAAATGGGTGAAGCATTTAGGACACCTTCCAGCACTCCGTAGTCGAATCATGGCTATTATTCGGGCAAAAAGTGGCCCAACCCTTTATTATTTATCACCCCTAACAAAAGGGTCACCCAGTATACTGGCTAGCCATTTTATTAGGGCTGATAACAGATCGGGCAACTTTTTGCCAAAATAATGTGTATAGGTGTATGTATGCATGTAAAGGTGTGTGTGTATGTACATATATACATTGCTGGCCAAAATCTTAAGGCCAATGAACATAAAGAAAAAAATATGCATTTTGCGTTATTAGACTCAACCACTTATTTGAGTAGAGCTTCGAAAGATGAAAATAAGAAAAGGGAAAATAAAAATAAAAACTTTTTAGCATTTAATAGAGAAAATGTGAACACTATGAAATTAGCCTAAATACTATCTGGTCAAAAGTTTAAGACCATACCGAAACGAAACGTTAATCGGTAAACACGTAACGAAATTTAGTTATTTGTGTTCAAGTATTAGCGTTGTCAACATCTCCCACTGACTTCTCCTGCGTTACATTGGGTAAAAACATGGCAAAAGCTAAAATGTTGCCAGAGTTTCAATGTGGCAGAATTGTCGAGCTGCAAAAACAAGGTCTCTCTTAACGTGCCATCGCTGGTGAGATTGGGCGTAGTAAAACTGCTGTTGCAAATTTCTTAAAAGACACTCAGGGATACGGAACGAGAATTTCAAGTGGTCGGCTCAAGAAAATTTCGCCGGCGTTGAGCAGGAGAATTCGACAGGCTGTCCGGCAAGACACCAGCCGATCGTAAAACCATATTAAGGCCCTTACGGACGCAGAATACAGTTCAAGAACAATAAGGCGGCATCTACGAGAGAAAGGCTTTAAAAACCGTAAACGTCTTTAAAGGCCACGCCTCATTCCACACAACGAAACAGGTCGCTTAAATTTTGCTGAGAAGCACCAAACATGGGACGTAGAAAAGTGGAAGAAGGTTTTGTTCTCTGATCAGAAAAAATTTAAACTGGATGGTCCAGATGGTTTCCAACGTTACTGGAACGATAAGGATATCCCATTAGTGAAGTTTGTTTTTATTTCCAATATTTAGATTAACTAGTTGATCAAACAGTTTACACCAAGATCTTTTATGCTCACACAAATTTTGAACACTACTTAAAATAGCGTCACGCTACTCTTTTGTTGTTGTTTGTTGTTATTTTGAGAGCAATTATACAAGGGGCTACTTGTGATTTTCTCACCACGGGTATCAAAACCCAATTTTAGAGAGTTAAGCAGAAACTACCGCTGAGCTACTTAAGAGTGACATCTGAATAGAAAAATAACAACGTTTTTTTCTTATCAACAATCCAGATAGGAGAATGATATTGGCCTAAAGCGATTGACCAATCAGAGCTAGCTTTTATTGTAAACTTTCTCAGAACTCACCATACCTTTTATGAATTATTTTCTCTTTTTTTTTCTGTTTATAAGTAAAATATTTAACTCAGACGATGTAAGCTCTCTTTACGAGAATACGGGACCAGAAATTCTATTTATTTATAACACTTGATTCTTCCTTTTGTTGTTGTTGTTGTGAGCACAAAGTTACACAATTATCTATTAGCAATCTGTCCACCACGGTGTTCTGAACCCCGGATTTGAGCATTTTAAGTTTATAAAGTTACCACTGACCCGCAGGGCGACTCTTCTTCAGACGATATTCAACTTAGTCATTTTTTTTTCTTTGTTTGCCATGTTTCTCATAGCAAAGCAACATTGGGCTATCTGCTGCGCTCACAGAAGGGGGAATCGAACCCCTGATTTTAGAGGTATAAATCCATAGACTTACCGCTGACCTACTGGGGAACAACGGTGGTTGTACTCATTAATGATAATTAACTGTGGTTGATTGAATTTTTAACTGATAGTTCACGACAGTTAATAGATCTACAAATATTTTACGTATGTGTATAATATTCTAATGTTTGATTTGTTCGTTTGTTGTTAAGCACAAAGCTACACAATAGGCTGTCTGTGTTGTGCCCATCAGAGGTATCAAAACACGGATTTTAGCATTATAAGTCTATATACTTACCGCTGACCCACTCGAAGGCTTTAATCTTTGAATAAAACTAATATTCGTTAATCCTGCAGCTGATACTGATATATATAAGACTATAATTTAACTTAAAGAAAGTCATAAGCTCGTTCTTTTAGTTTTGTAAACAAACATACGTATATTTCCTTTCAACATTGACATTTTGATAGAGATTCTAAAATGTTTAAAGAATTAGCGACAAGAAAGTGATGATGAACAATATTTTTACTAAAAAATTACGTGGGCAGAGCAAAGATTACCCATTGTGTAGCTTTGTGCTTAACTAAAAAACAACAACAACAACTAAGAAATTACAAAAAAAAAACATGTGTCTGTTTTTAACTCCAAGCTTAACTGTGTTTGTAGCCTCGCCATTTTATACGTTCTCTAGCTGCTCCCAATCTTCATGGATTCTAAATCCTATCAAAGAAAAGTAAGCGCTCTTACCGAGCATTTATTTGTTTCATAAATTTCGCAGAAAGCTATATGACGGTTCTGTCCATCACTAATTTCCAAGTGATAGACTAGAGGGAAGGCTGACAGAACTTATCGTCAACTCTTGGGTTAGTATTATTGGACAGAATGATGGGACTTCACTTCATTCTTGTAACATATTCACACCTCCAACGTGCGAAGAGCAATCTTGCAGAAACGGGACGTGAACCATGATCTCTCGAATATATAGTCCACTAAGCCACGAAACTTGGAAGAATAAGAGAAGGTTCAAAGGGGCCCGAGCCACTTCTGTCTTTTGAGTCCCTTAGCCATAACAAAAAATAAGGAAGATGACATGTGAAAACAAAATAAGACAATCATTAGCCCAAACGAAAAGTGAAATATAATTTCAATCTTTAATTTGTAGATATAATTTGCAGCTATAAACTGAGAATGTGTACGCCACATTTTGATGTGATTGAGAGACACTTAAAAACAAGTCGCAAAATTTAACAAATGCAAAACGAAACAAGTGTCTCAATTTGAGGTTTCCTTTGAGCTTAAGGTCCAGGCTAATTTCCCCCTTCTCTAAATTGTCTTAGATAAGAAGGCTGGAAAAGTAGGCTAAAACAACTAAAGTAGTAAGGTTATCTCAGTGAGGGATAAAGCTCTGTTTTAACATCTAATTCCATCCCACTTTTATAGGCATTTATAAATTCCAGAAAAATAATTACAATCTCATTTCATTTTAATCTATAGCTGCGAAGCGTCATTACTCACGTGACATTATTCTTCGTTTTGTCTTCAGGAATTATGTATTTTCTTTTTCAAAATTTACCAGAAATATTTGTCAGAGAAATTTGCTTGACTATTTTATAGGCTAATTGGAATAAGATTTGGTTTGTTTTGAATTTCGCGCAAAGCTACACGAGGGCTATCTGCGCTAGCTGTCCCTAATTTAGCAATATAAGACTAGAGGGAAGGCAGCTAGTCATCACCACTAACCGCCAACTTTTGAGCTACTCTTTTACCAACGAATAGTGGGATTGACCGTCACGTTATAACGCCCCCACGGCTGAAAGGGCGAGCATGTTTGGTGTGACGGGGATTCAAACCTGCGAGCCTCAGATTACGAGTCGAGTGCCTTAACCACCTGGCCATGCCTTGGCCCTTGGAATAAGAAGATCTAAGAAACTACAGCACGTGCACAACACTTTTAATGAAAAAAATGTAACTAAAATCGTAAAAAGTTCAGGTATTTACAGAAGCCGTGTAAAAAATTAGGATTTGATACCATAGTTGAACAGAACTCGTCGAGTTCGTTCTAAAACATATAATTTTACATATTTTTCTGTTATCTAATAAAAAAATATAATAAACTGATAACATTTTCCAAGGGCTACTTTATTTTTGTCCACACCTTGTACGTTACGTAATTTTAGAAAGCTGAATCGAAAACTTCTGACCGATTTAATCACGACGTTTGTGGTTGCACAATTCTAAGTAACGCCAGCGCCATCTCTAGGTTTGTGACTTATACTTAAATTAATGCGTGTTGGATAAAGAACGAAAACTTCATCAGCCGGATGACAGCATATAGCCTAGAGGTTGAGCTCAATAACATGTGCGAAGGACTTGCTAACAGAAAGTTGTCAGAAGAACTCTTTATAAAGGATGAACTCGGTTGTCATGAAGAGTCAAATATTATCACTGAACATTTCCCTAGAGTTCCTTCTAATGTAGAAACTAGGGTAGAAATAACTGACGTAAACCGCCAAGTTGCTGAACTCTCCGGAGCTTACCGTAGTATACTAACTGAGATCGGAGAAGATCCTGAATGGCAAGGTCTGGTGAAAACACCTGAAAGAGCAGCTAAAGCACTAATGTTCTTCACTCGTGGTTATGACCAGAAATTAAGAGATTAGTCAGATCTTACGCTAAGAATGAAAATAACTGTTACACATGTAGCGTTTTTGTTTCATTTATTCAATAACTTGTTTTGAGTTTAGCTCAGAGCTACTCATCTCTAATTCAGCAGTGATGGACCAAAAGGAAGACAGGTAACACCATCAGCTAATTAGTAACCAACGATATAATTGACCGTTACGTTTTGACGCCTTCAAGACTGTAAAGGCGAACATGTTTGGTGACGGGGATTCGAATCCGTACATTGTGAATCTAACCACTAGACTATGCCAGGCTCTTCACATATTTAAAAACTGCACAAATGTTTCAACAAATTCTTTCAACACGAAATAAAACTAATAACATTTTATGGAGAATGGATGATTATATAACAGCTGTGAAAATTCTCATACGGGAAATTATATCGGGTATAAATGTATTGTTTTATAGAGCATGCAGAATACCTAATCGGCTTGAAAATATAAAGATGTAACATAACATTGTATAACGTATCAAAGCTCTTCAGTAAGGTTACTTATTTATATAGAGGGCGAGGTTTAGCTTCGTAATAAAGTTACAGATTTTGGAGTTGGCAAACTGGGTTTGAATGTCTGCGATACTTTACAATATTTTCCACGCACTAAGCTATGGGTGTGGCTGTATTCTCTCTGGTCAGTATTTTAATGTTATAGCAGTTAAACATATCCTTAGTAGATTTGATTAAATACTCTTTTAAACAACAAGTGTGAACTGTTCTGAAAACTTTTGACAAATATATATAATTCCGTAGAGTCCCGAAACTATTCTGTTTCAAGAGTAAATAAAATTAAGAGTAAAAATGTTTTTATTTCTTGCTTTAGGTGTTCATATGTCATGCTGTGTCGTAGCCTAAAGAGTACATAATTGTTCTCGTGATTCATCGCTTACGCACGTTTTACTGACGTCACGACAGGACAAATTGTAACGTTAAGCGTCTTTTGTGTGACGTCATTTTTAGTGTCTACTGACTGATTGACTGCTACTTTTGTTAATTATAATATAGATGTCTCATTTGTATTTTAATTACTAATGATTTTATATTTACTCTATAGTTGTAAACATGTAAATACACACACATAGACAAAAGACTCATTAACAGAAAAACCTGTTTTATTGAAATTCGTATAAAATCTCTTAAGTACTTTGATAATTTTCGTATTGGAGGCGTAGCGAAGAAATTCTGAACACTAAAGATCGGGTTTCGATATTCGTGGTGGGAGCACAGATAGCCCATTGTGTATATTTAAGCTTAAGAACAAAATTCTACCTTAACGTATTTCAAACCGTTTCTTATAAAAATTATAATATTTAAATATATTAAATTGTAAATGCTACAACAAAAGTTAATTTAGTTTATACCTAATCATCACCCACCTGCCAACTCTTGGGTTCCTCTTTTACCAATGAATAGTAGGATTGACTGTCACAATATAACGCCCCCATGGTTGAAAGGGCGAGCATGTTTAGTGTGATGGGGATTCAAACCCACGACCCTCAGCTTACAAGTCGAGTACCCTAACCACCTGACCAGTTCATTGTGTAACTTTATGTTAAAAGAAGCAAACAGAAACAAAGAAATACAAGTAGTTCTTATGGTGAGACTAACATAATTTCTGTTTTAGGTCTACAATCTGTTGTATGGTTTGAACTAATTCCACATTATGCTTCACCGTTACCCAACATGAAGGGAGTACCTTAACCGTTAAATACAAACATATTTACATGAATTTTAAAATAAATAATGACAAGAATACTTGTACAAGTCTGGCTAAAAGGTAGAGCATATTTAGTGTGACGGGGATTCGAACCCCCGATTCTAAGATGAGTTGAGCGCCCTAATCATCAGACCAGTATGTGTTCAGCCCAGACATAAGCATATGTGTGTTTACTTTTGGTGACCAATGTAACCTTTAGTGTTAGTGCTTCCGTGTGTAAATATGTGTGTCTGTGTATCTCTACACATTATGTATTTGTGTTAACTATATTATGTACTACACAGAGAGATGTTTGGAATTTTTTCCTGATGGACCATGTATTACTAATGATATTTTACGTTCTGGGGTACGTTTTATTTTTAACACACATTAGTTTGTTATCTAGAACTATCTGTCTCTGTGTTGCTTTGGCCCAATCTTCAGATTTTTTTTAAAGTAACATAGCAGCAAAGAATTTGTTTGTAGTTAAGCTCGAAGCTACATAATGCGGTATTTGTGCTGTGCACAGCACGAGCACCGTAATTCAGAACCACTGGTGGTAACAGGAGGGTGAGATAATACTGCTTTTTAAAATCTTAAATTGTATATTTTATAGTATACATGTAAAAAAATCCAACTTTCTAGCTTGAATGCCGTAAGTAAAATCTTTAATTTTCATTACTTTCAGCCAAGTTTTCGAGATGCTAAATCACGAAATAAAAAGCCAAATCTACGTCACTGGTGTCAGTAAATCTATATGAAGTCTATTTAAATCTTCTGATGTACACTAGTCCAGTGTAATAACATAACAAACACAGCATTGATTTCGAAAACTTAAACATCATACACGAACACGTTTCTTATGGGGCTCTAATAGATTTTTCGTGTCTTTCTTCCTTGAAAATGATTTTTTCGTACTCATAAAAACATCTATAGAAGACGAATATTTTTATGTCATTCAGTAGGAATTTCTCTTTTGTTGTTGCTGTTTAAAATCTTCTGTAATAATGAAGTTACTTACTTATTCCTTTTTACTTGTACGCTGATATTTGAAGAGCTATCGAACATTTTTGAATATTTTCTGTTTATTTTTCAACACGAAGCTACACTATGAGTCGTTTGTGCTGTGTCCACCGTGAATATAGAAGCTCAACCTTCAGCGTTATAAGCGTTTAGACTTACCCCTAACTCAGAAGGAAGTGGGGCAAAAAACATATTTTGATGTATTGCAAATAATTTGGACACGAGTTTTGTTTATTAGTGTGTTATTTTTGGAAGGAAGATGTTTCTTAGTGATAAAAGTATGCGCGACTCCTTGCGAGATAAAGTTGTGGTTGATTAATTTTTTGAACATTTGAGATAAACTTTTATCTCTTTGGGTTAAAAATGTATACAAAATACACTAACATCTTACTTTTCCTTACTCTGAATAAAATATTCACGATAATCAAATAATTAAAAACGAAACACCTTTTAATTTAATAACTACTTCGCTTTGTTAACTTTTATCCAACCGCAGGAAGTTTAATTTACATACATGTACCTTCGTAAGTTGAACATGGAAGTATATAATTACTCCATTTGACAACTGATTGTTAGTTCTATCCTATCTTTTCAGTTATCAGAAAAAGAAAACTGATAGTAATTATGAGTACTGTGTAAGAATGATTAGAAATATGATTTTTCATCATCAGTATTTAACCTTTTTATTTATTACTCTAGCTTTATGTGATAAATTTTCACTTTGGCGCAGAACTACTAAGGGTCATCTACGCTAGCCCTCCGTAATTTAGCAGTGATAGAATAGAGGAGAGACAGCTAATCAACCCCCTTCCCCCACCGCAAACTTAAGGCTACTCTTTTATTAACGAATAGTGGGATTGGCTGTTACCCTATAATGTTTTCATGGGTGAAAGGGGCGACAGTGTTTTGTGACTAGAAATCGATCCTGCGACTCACTGATTGCAAGTCGAGCACCATAACCACCAGGCCATACCAGGTCTCGAAGCTTAGCGACGTATTTAGTAATTTATGTAGAACATTTTGTTGATCGAAAGTTAAAGAACAGCTGAAATAATAGTTCGCCAAGTCCTTCAACTTATTCACAGATCATGATCTGTAGCGAATTTGTAACTTCTTGAACTTAATAACTGATTTTGACCTGCAACAAATTGGCAAATACTTGAGTTTAATAACTGATTATACCTTCAACTAAGCAAATTTCAGAGAAGTCAAACTGTAATTTCAATCCGTTAAATTGGTGCCTGCTTTTGATTAACAAACATATTAGAAGTAATTAACTGAGGTTTATTTGTTTGTTGTTAAGCACAAAGCTACAAAACGGGTTATTTGTGCGGTTCAAATTGCATGTATGCAAATCAAATTTTTAGCGACTAAAGTCTAGAGACTTAACGCTGAGCCACTAGGGACAACGTACACTGAAGAGCAAAAAAAGAAAAAAAATACCATAAATATTTCTGATTATCATTTATACATACTTAATAAATTTTGTATTGGTTAGTCCTTTCATCCTCTGTAACCGTAGAAATTCTAAGTTCGCATTTTTTTTACTACCTGCTTTTTTTCGGATATTCGCAAAAAGCAACTTATGGACTCTTTGTATTGATACAGTTTAAGCTAATAGACTAAAAAGAAAGCAGGTAGTTAATAGCATCCATTACCAACCTTTGGGCTATTCTTGTCTAACCGAATAGTGAGAATTAACTGTCGCCATTATAAAAAAAAAACACGATCCCAAAGTTCAGAGTGCAATTTTTATTTTTGTGGTAACGGGACACGAACAGTAGACCTGCAAGTCCATATTATCGGGACACCTAATTTTGAACAGCTATAAAATTAACTGTTTTGCAAATCAGTATATAATCTTCTTATCATTGGTTCTATTATAACCAAAGTGAGCCGATATGAAATATCTGGCCTGGCATGGCCAAGCGTGTTAAGGCGTGCGACTCGTAATCTGAGGGTCGCGGGTTCGCATCCAAGTCGCGCTAAACATGCTCGCCCTCCCAGGCGTGGGGGCGTATAATGTGACAGTCAATCCCACTATTCGTTGGTAAAAGAGTAGCCCAAGAGTTGGCGGTGGGTGGTGATGACTAGCTGCCTTCCCTCTAGTCTTACACTGCTAAATTAGGGACGGCTAGCACAGATAGCCCTCGAGTAGCTTTGTGCGAAATTCCAAAACAAACAAATGAAATATCTGCTATAAGGGTCTTCATTATTATTATTATTTTTGCTTAAATTTACATAAAATGTATTTATATTTGCGATAGAATAGTCTTACATATTTTTTTCATTATACTTATCAAATTTGTCAAATTTTAATCAACGAAAGAAATCATTTACTTAACTTTGAAATAATTAATTCCAAGTTTTTCCACATACAAATGAACATGACATTTTGGTTTAAGTTTGGATGAACGCATTATTATTACGAGAGGGAAGACTGTAAATAAGAAAATTATTATTGTTTTTGTCAAAAATGATGATAAAAACACAATATTTTATATGTACACAAGTTGCTTCCACAACATATTCGTTTAACTATTGCTGGAGAATGAAATGGATATTCATGGTATTACGTTGGAAAATATTGTTAAGCCATTAGATAAAACAATTACGGATTTTTGTGCGATCTGACTATTTGAACGGTTCCTTGAAAATCGTCTGCCTTGAACTTTAAATGGGTTAAGAAAAGCTAGCAGGGAATAGGGTAAAATGTGAACATACAGCTTTATGACAAAACCTTTTGCATGTAGGTACGCTGTCTTCACCTGGAGCATGACCAAAAACGTGAAGAGATTCGGAAATATTTTTAATTAACATAACGTATTCATCGTCTGTACCTAGTGTGAATTTGAAATATTATAATAAATTCAGATCACACCTTATTAGGACTGTTTTCTCAGACACCATCACCATTTCAGCAGATGTCACTGCATAAGACTACTTATACGTTAGAAGGAAACGTATTCTTATCAACACACTCATACAATCTACTGTTCATTATTTTCATTCGATGACAATTTTATATCCTCTCTGTTGATATACAGTACATTTACTATATAATACGTTAGCAGGTAATTTACAAAGTGCGTTTATATATTTAAATGTCAATGCCCATTTATCACCGTTAACATTCAACTTCTGGAAGATTGCATCAGCAGTAATTTTATTTTATTTTCTAATTTCTAACCAATCTCCAATGGCAAAAAATGAAATTGTTATTTAATAGCCAAAACGGTGGTATTTTTGGAAGTGTCTATACATCAAAACGTCAAATTAAGTTCCAATAGCTCTTGTGTCTGTCTTGATTGTAACTACAGGTCCATGTGTCTCCATCATTTTTACTGAGACTCTGCATGGTCAGCTGGTTAGGGCACTCGACTAGCAATCTGAAAGTTGCGGATTTTAATTCCCGTCTCACCAAACAAGCTCGCCCTTACAGTCGTAGAAGCGTTATTAATGTGACAATCAATAACTTTCGCGTAGCTTTGGCGCGAAATGTAAAACAAACGAAAACTTTTTAACTATTGCCAAAAATTACTCGATGATACACACTTCAGGTTTTTCTGAAGTTATCTTTCGGGGAAAAAAAATCAACTTGTTCGCTTCACCTCTCTTACTTATAGCTGAAGGAGTGAGGTTAGCCGTATATAATTGGTATTCTAGATTAAGAGACTTGTCCAGCTTCCTCAGGTATACAATGTTCTGACCACGTGGTAAAGACTTGGTTTTTAGTTGATTATGGGATGCACATTGTGGTGTCTTCTGAACGGAAAAATGTTAAAATAAATAAATATTGGTTTGTTCTGCTGGTTCTCGAGTTTGTGGACGGATTCTGACACTACTAAACTGCTTCTGTATTGGAATAAGACACTTCTGAACCCTAGCTCAACTATTCTATGATATGCCTCCCTTATATTTGTTGATTAGAATTCATCTGATGAACATACTTGCTCAACCTAGTAAAATTAAAAAAGGATGGCATGTTTGTGGACTTGTAACGCTAGTAACCGGATTTCATTACCCGTGGTGGGCAGAGCACAGATAACTTACTGTGTAGCTTTGCACTAAACTTCAAACAAATAAAATAAGTTGTTTAGTAGTTAGTAGAAAGAAAAATTCTTACATTAAGATTCGCAATCAAAATATAATAATAAATGATGAATAAGTGCAGGTTGGCTCAAAATTACTTTTGTTATTTTAAAATATAATAATTTAGGAAATACAAACCCTACAATTGTCAACAAATTGTAGCCAAAATCAAACAGTTTTTGTTGGTTTATTTTGAATTTCACGCGAAGCTACGCGACGGCTATCTGCGCTATATGTTCCAAATTTTGCAGTGTAAGACTAGAGGGAAGACAGCTAGTCATCACCACCCACTGCCAACTCTTGGGCTACTCTTTTACCAACAAATATTGACCGTCACATCATAACATACCGACGGCTAAAAAGGGTTAACATGTTGGGTGCGATGGGGATTCGAACCCATGACCCTCGAATTACGAGTCGAGTACCTTAACTTCCTGTCCTGTAGACTTTTACGCATGCATCCTTAGTGACTCTGAGCAGCTCTCACTGAAATTTAATTTCAGCCTATGTCGATGCATCATGTCCGCAGTTACAGTGACGATGGAGTCCTTTATCACGATCTTTAGCTTCATGATGATTGCTATAGGTATGCGATATACAATATCTTTAACATACTCCTTTGCTTCTTTTTTATACTGGCGTCTATAATTACCCTTTATCACAGCTACTGACTTGATACCTGCAAGCCAAACGAAATATTTGGTCTTTTATTCCACGTTTGCCAGTTTACTGTGTGACACTACTCAGTAGAGTGCTTTCATATCTGTTTTGTCGTACTCAACTATTTTTAATCGTTTAGTGTACCTAATTTTTAGTTGTTATTTCTTTTTTGACGTTATTTCCTTCTTTGACATTCGTCTTGTTCTGACGAAAGTGTTTCATTTATCCGTCCATCTTTCACAACCACCATTCTCTTGCTCATTAGCTCATAATGTATACTTTATACATAAATCCAGTTTAGTAATATCCACGTTACTGTATCTCCTGTCCCACTGGATAATGAGTGGTCACAGTGCTCAACCGAGCAGAAAATTCAATATTTCACTGTCCTGTTACACCTCGAGTTTAGGTTGTCGAGTATCAAATAAGGACTTGGATTATTATGGTCTGACACTCCTACTTTTGAAAGGGCGATAATATTCGGTGACGGGATTCAAACCTGCAACCTTCAGATTACGGGTCGAACGTCCTAACCGCTAGGCCATGCTATTCCCTCTCCCCACTACCTAAAGATAAAAATATAATTGTTCATAAAATATTTTATTTTTTGTAGATCGATGTCACGGATCTCAAAAAAGGCTTAATAACCTTCGAGTTACATACTTTCAAAACTTACTCTTTCTTAAAAATGAAATTTACTCCTCTTAGCCGGTTTACATAACATAAAAACAACTTAAGTTGGAGGTTAAAAGTCTTCTGTGTTAATGAAATAACAAAACGCAGACTGGGAAACGTTTAGTAAATGTTGTCAATAATTCTGTCAGAAACTGAATTGTAATAGAAATTTTTTTTTACGATTTTCAACAAAACCATAAAAAGCATAAGAAGTAAAATAGGTTGAATTACAGTAATATATGGATATTCCATCTCTAGCCACAATGCGACCGAGAAATTCCACTTCTGTACCAATAAAGCCACATTTTCCTGGTATCAATTTCGAGCTTTCTTTTTTATTCACAAAAGTATTGTTTTGAGGTTCTCTGCTGCAGATTTGAAACTGAAAACAAACTCAGAAATCAGTGAGATATAGCAGGCATTTTTCCATTATAAAACCTTCAATGTAAGCTCCATTAATATTTCAAACGTAGCAGGTCTATTACAGGTCGCATGGCATGATGCAAAACTCAAATAATCTATTTTTCGGAGTGAAAACAGTTTAGGTGTCTTTCCTCTAATAAGTCTTTGTCAGTTTCTGTAGGGTTTTTTTCCGACTCATAATTAAAAATGTTAACTACTGCAATCAACAAAGTAAAATATAAAAATTTAGCTTCATGAAAATCAATCAAAGTGGATATAATTCGATATATAAAGTGGAACTTTGTGAATGACAGCAAAAAATATTAAATGTTACAACAAAAAGAAGTACTTATAGATTTCTCAAATCTCTTTCTCACAATAAAAGTTTGAAAATTTCAGAACATAATAAAGGCTAGAAAAACTACTTCGTATAATGAAAGATTTTAAAACCCAAACTAGTTATTATTTACTAAGTTTCTTGTAAGTTTTATGCAAGTTGGTTAAGTATTCTAAAGACGGCTGGTATGGGTATTACCACGTTATTCAGAATAAAGTATAGAACAATGTTTCGACCTTCTTAGGTCATCTTCAGGTTAACAGAAAAAAGGTTGTCAGATGCAAAGCTTGTGGATATCTGTACAGTCGGACTGTTGAAGTGGGTGCTGGAAAACCATCATCCTCACACACTAGATCAGGTCGGCAACCTCTTTCCGCACAGGAGCCATGTCTGTGAGGACATTTCTTTTAGGACCACCAAGGGCCAGGTTGATGTGATATTTCATTTGGAACTGAGGGCCGGATCCGGCTCGAAGTCCATAGGTTGCCGACCCCTGCACTAGATTATGGTTTTTCAAACTATGCTCCGTGGAGCCCTTGGGCTCCGCCATAGTTATCTGGGGTTCCGCGAGGAAATTTTAGAATGTTAATATTTTTTTCATAAAATTATAAAATTGAATCAGAATACGCTGTACAAAAAGTAAAATATATTTTTAATATAAGAAGTTTATCACGTACTGGGCCTTTTAATATTTTATTCTGCCTAATGCCAGCCGATTTTATTTAGCTTAGGGGAAGTTTTCTCGGTGAAAGTGTTAATACAATCTCAATTATCTTTGACAGTGGCACCACTGGTTGCTAGTAGATATGACACCATCCTAAGATCGCATGCGTCATTGGAGATGCAAGATAGCCTAGTAATTTTCGTATGAAACATCAGCCAACCCTGGGTGGTGATGCCAGCTGTCTTTTAAAAGCCAGATTTTGATTCGCGGACAAATCTCGAACGAAATGAAACAAAATGAAACATGACGTTATTTATCCAGATTTGAAACATTGTGATGCAATTAAATGTAATATCAATTATTTCAATTTCAAGGTATATTTATATGAAGTATAATTATATTTATGACAATTATAATTGGTGACTGTTAGGCTAGGTTAGATCCATTGTGGTTTAATTAGACAAACTTAGTACCAATGAGCTCTATGATGTAATGTTTCATTTGTTTCGAGACTTAGACGCACGTCAGATCTGGCGTAATATGTTGTTATTTGGTTTAACAATTTCTGTGAAAAACAACAGAAAATTACTGAAGTCCGATGGGTTTCTCGGGAAAAGTGCTTGCTCGGCTTTGCGAACTGCGTGAGGAGAAAGGTTTCTTTTCATTTGAATGCCATTTTGAACTTGCATACAAATTAAGGGACAAATGCTGGATACATAAAGTGGTTTACCTTTTGGGCATATTTGCCCATCTAAAGAAAGTGAATGCTACAATGTAGGGTACCAGGGTAACGTACTTCAAAGCTCAGAGTAAAATGGAAGCGCTACAACGTTAGCTAAAACTTTGGGGCGAATGTATACTTGTGGAAGAACTTGACTGCTTCGAAAATCTCAGTGGTGTGTTTACTTATAAATGAAATTTCCTTAAGTGAAAATACACATATCTGATTTGTGTACAACTATTTGGGAGTACTTCCCTCCTCGTTTAGAAACATTACTGTGGATTCAAAATTCCTTTGTTGACTCTGCAAGTACCAACGATTTGCCTTTAAAAGAGAAAGAACAGCTTATAGAAATTTCAACTGATTATACCCTAAAAACGAAATTGTAGCAGGAAGAAATTACACAATTTTGGATTGAAATGCTATGGAATACCCTGAAATAAGTAACAGAGTTTTGAAAATTTTGATGCAATTTCCAACAACATATTTGTGAGCAAACATTTTCACTGTATACAGCTGCAAAGACCCAATTTAGAAACAGGTTAAATACTGAAGATGATTTACGCTCACAGGTAATAACCGTAACTCCAAATATTGAACTACTTTGTGAACAAAAGCAAGCCCATCTGAGCCACTAATAAATAAGTACACTGTACTTTTACTGATATAAATTTTGGAAGCAGACATTTTTGAACAAGTTAGTAGAAGTAAAAAAAAATATTTAAATATTGATATTTTTAATAAACTTATATTCTAAAAGCTTAAATAAACTTTATCTGGTGCTTGTGTCCGATTATTTCCATTTTTGATGTATTTTTTTCATTAAGGTTCCGGAATGTTTTTTCTTTCTGATATAAAGCTTCGCAGGTCTAGATATATTATGGGAAATCTATCAAAAAGAAGGGATGTACTTTGGACCTTACACTCTTATGACGGAGCATGTTACAATGGAAATTATGATGCAGTGCTTTTATCAACACGTACGACTGTCAGATAGAGCATGACTGGACGTGACGACATGGACTGTAGTGATGTGGAAAGCTTCAAAAATAATTTCAATATAATGTACTCAATCTCTATGTGAATGTGTAAATAGTTATGTTTGTTAACTTTATTCTAATCTGTGTTGCAAGAGCTCAAACTTAATTTTTAAAAGTTTACTTAATTTATGTGTAATTTTGAAAGAATTATGAGTTATCTCCAACTCAGTTTATTTGGTTTAGCTTCCTTTTGATTTTCGTAAGACTGTCTGTGGGAAACTTTGTGTTAACAGTCTTTTCTGTTCATCAGCGTGTAGTCTGAGTTGATTATAAAACACAACGAACTTCTTGGATAATATTTTTATTTACCTGTAAGATGATGTGCCACTATATCTTCACTCCAGTAGACCTCTCCAGATCTAGTAGCTACGTTTTCCCTAAAGACCAGACCGACACACCAATAAATACTTCCCTACTGTGACAAAATATAAGAACAATTTGTTTTTTATTTTGCACTTTTGAGTTGGATGGTTTGAAGTTAAGCACAAAACTACGCAGCAGGCTATCTGTGCTCTGCCCACTATGAGTATCAAAGCCTAGTTTCAAGCGTTGTAAGTTTACATACATACGTTATGCTCCTGTGTGTGGGAGGGGGCTTTTTGGGTTTCATTTGTTCTTCCCAAGGCTTTTCTGGGTTTACTTTTAATTGGAAATTTCTTATACCTTATCTGTTCAAGAACAATCAATCCGAAAGTAATGTAAAAAGTTAAAACCCGATTGAGAAAAATATTCATCTGATATTTGTTCTCAGCGACCTTACATGTGGTGGTAATATGGTTTATAAAACAGTTTTCTATACTGTTTAACCAGCAATTATATAGTGAAGTTTTATCTCTCTAGAAAGCGTCAGTTCCTCTTGCCTCTCAGATATGCTTCATTGATACAGCTCCATAAAAATCTTTACATTAATACAAACCACTCTAAAGTACATTTTATGATCTTTACAGAAGAATGTTTTAGGTAATTTGTTAAGTTTCAAAATCACGCTATATAAATGAACTTCCATAGCAATGCGCATTTTGACGTCACATTTGTTTGGAATTGGTTATTTCTGTTTTGTTTTATAAATAATATAAACTGTTTTTCATATTATCCGTATATTTTTAACCTTTAAGTTACCACAGAGTATATACAGCATTCACTACTGGTGATGTATTACAAGATATAATTGTTTTGTACGTTTTTGTCTGTAATGTGACACCCAGCATAAAAAAAAATGAACAAAACTTAGGCGGAATCACCCATTTTCTAGTCGTAGAGTGGTAAATTAACGTCTGTATTAACAAAATAGCTTCCATGTTCAGAATTTTATATAATTTGGTTTATGTTTCACTTCAAAAAATGTTCTCTTTAATGCATTTAAAGTATCATCGCCCAGTTGGATTACAATCTAATAACTTATGACTGCCGAGATTCAGGGTTCAGTTCCCTGCGGTGAACAAAATAGATAGCCCAATGTGAATCTGCCAAAAAAAAAAACAACAACAAACTATTCAACTCGTGAGTTGATCATAACCTCTAAAAAGCCTAAGTAACACGAAACACTGTTTCAAGATATTATACAAATTAATAAAACTAAACACAACCACAACAGCGAAAGAAAAAAAAATACCTTCAAAGTTTTTCTCTACAATTATATCTTCAATGTATAGTAATCGATATTTGATTGTTTTGATATTACAAATAACGACAGCGCTTTAACTCTCTAGTCACTCAGGCAATAAAACACGATTTTAGAAAATATTTAGTTATATTCCTTTCAACATGTTTATTTTTTTTTCAATTTTAGTAATATTTTGAGGTTGTTGGTTTTTTTTATCTTCACTAATCCAAAGACACTATCATCAGTTGAACATTTCTCAATATTCTCTTGGTTACTTTTCCAAAATGTTCTCACTGTTAGTTTATAGAAGATCAGAGACTTCTCAGCACTATTTCAAACGCTTTCAGAAGATTACCGATGCGGACTTAAACTGATTATGAAACCTTCAACATTGATTTACACAATGCCAAAACTTAACGTCGGTTCAAACAGTATCAAAAACTTCTCAACGTAGAATTATACTGATTAGGAAACTTCTCAACGTCAGATTAAACTGATTATGAATTTTTTTAACATCAAACGATTTCACAATATTTTCAATATGGACCTATATGATTTTGAAAATTTTCAACAACGCCTTAGGCAGTTTCAGAAGTTTTCTCAGCGTTAGTTTCAATCTGATATGTTGATGATACATTTATTTTCACTTTGGTAAAACAATAGAAATGTTTTTCAAACCTTTTTGGCAGAAGATAAACTAGCTGTCCATTATTATTAAGTTTAAAGTGGAATAAGAAATAAAATATTAGCTCCAATTTTTATATATTATCATAACTACAACAAAAACAAGACTCTTGTTTAGAAAGTCAACTGTTCCTTAACCTATGTACATCTTTATCTCATCATCATATGCCACTGAATTCCTTAAGGAACATAGAGCCGCAATTACTGCGGTTTCTGTAACAGGCTGGTTTTTAAGTGAGTAGGTTGTTAGCCTACTGCACAACCCCAAATCTGGAGGACAATTTCTCAGCCACCGAGGGGAATCGAACCGCTGATTTTAGCGTTGTACATCCGGAGACATACCGCTGGACTAGCGCGAGACATCTTTATCTCATGCTACCATAAAATGGTTCAACCATCAATTATAACTTTAATGTTTTTAAAAGCTTATACAATATGTCATCACACAACTCTTGTTGTAGAAATTAGGTTTTTTTCCGTATGTTAAAAGCTGTCTATGTTATCCTTTGCTTATCCTGTAAAATATGTTGTTGGTAAAAGATGTAGAGATTTCGAAAGAAGAGTCACAAAATATAAAAGAATGTTGAACATGGTCAAACAAATAACACCCTATTTCTACATGTCAGGAATCTTTATCATTGAATCAACTGGAAATCAGCCAAACTAAAACCTAAAATTATTCCAAACGAACTGTGGAAAATTCGTTAATCCAAAGGTTGCTAAGTTTGGCTTGTTTTGAATTTCGTGCAAAGCTACTCGAGGGCTGTCTGCGCTAGCCGTCCCTAATTTAACAGAGTAAGACTAGAAGGAAGGCAGCTAGTCATCACCACCCACCGCCAACTTTTGGATTGTTCTTTTACCAATGAACAGTGGAACTGACCGTCACATTATAACGCCCCCATGGCTGAAAGAAAGAGAATGTTTGGTTGACGAGGATTCGAACCCACAACCCTCGGAATATGAGTCGAGTGCCTTAACCATCTGGCTATGCCGGGGCCTTGCTAAGTTTCAACACCTCTGATTTAGCTCCTTTTTGACGTCATACATCGTTAAGTGATTTAGATGTTTTTTCTTCAAAATAAACAGTTTATGTTTTTCTCTCACAAACAAATGTTGGATTAAAGAGAACACGTGATAGTATCGAAACTTATAATTTGGTGCTGGTGAATAACAGTCAATTTAAACTTTAAGTGAATGGTTTTGTTTTGAAATTACTAATGATTATAAGCGTCTTTTTATTAAAAGTTATTTAAAATTTTTATAGCATGGAAGAATATTTTAAAAACAGGTATGATGATTTGACCACTGGTTCGATCATTCTCTAATTGATTCAGTTATAGAGTTCCTAACATTTAAAAATTGTTTTATTTAGATAAAAATGGTGAAATAAAAAAGCAAAATTGATTTAAGTCTCTTTACGATGCTGAGCTGAATTATTATTATTTTGATAAAGGCTGCTTAATTAACGTGTCTTCATTTGGGTATTAAATTCATCTTACGGAATTTTATTTTTTTCTAGCTGAAGTACCGTTAGTCGGACAAATGAAGTAAACACTTGTTTATAACAAAGAATAGGAAATCGTGTAATTTTTCTTAACTTAATAAACATTAAAAGTGCAATAAAATACATAAAGATACCAATATTGAAAAGAAAGACACACTGTTTTCAATAATTATATGAATAAGAAAATTAAGTGTGGGTCCAACACCTCCGTCCTCACGATATTCCTTGTGTCATCACGTCTCTTCCTCTTCACACAAACTTGTAGAAATCTTTTGGTGGATCAATTCACGTATTACTTACTTATTCGTTAATAAGGAATATCACACATTCAAGTCTCTACTAAAATCAAGAGCTTGCATTTAAAGGAAATACTGTGGATTTGATATGTCTTCATTTTTATAAAACATTTGACAAGGAGCCTCACGAAAGACTTGTTACAAAAATAAAATCTATGGGTGTGGGGCGAAATGTTGGATAGAAAACTGGTTGGAAAGTAAAAAACAGACTGTAATAATTAATGAAGTAAGATCTGATTAGATCAGAGTTATAAGTGCCGTACCTCAGGACTCAGTGCTGGGTCCTCTGCTGTTTGTGATGTATATCAATGATATCAACTCTGGAATGACTAACAAAATTTTGAAATTTGCAGATGACATTAAGATTTTTGGAATGGCTAAGTGTATCAAACATGCTGCAGACTTAAAAGAGATTTGGATCATTTGATGCTTTGTGCCAGCACGTAACAGATGACGTTTAACTATCCAAGATATAAGGTGATATAAGGTTTTCACAATTCAAATTATTGTTAGAGTTTATATGTGAATGCATTAAACACTGTAGTTAAAGAAAAAATATCTTGGAGTTGTGATTGAAAAATCACTAAGTCATCTAAATGTATTGTTGCTAGCAATAGGGAATCAAGACAAGGAATATTATTCTTTGAATGTATATATCACTTGCAAGCCTCGTTTGAAGTAATATGTATAGTTTTGGGCTCCCTTCCTGAGGAAGGACATTTAATTGTTGAACAAGGTCCAGAGAAGAGCCACTAGGACGGTGGAATTGTCCTATGAGGAGCGAATAAAATATCTAAACTTGTTTTCTCGGTAGAAGTGAAGGGTTATAGGGGATTTGATAGAGGTTTTTAAGATTATTAAGGGTATAATAATATAGATCCATCAATCCTTGTATTTAGCAGTAAAAACAAAGATGCAAGAGGTCATAGGTTCAAATTTTGGCAACTTTGGAATCGTCTGCAGTTTAAACAGTATTACTTTTCAAACAGGATGGTTGGCTGTTCGAATGAGCTACATTAAAGGATGATATAGGCAAAAAATGTAACTAAATATATAAAAAAAAATCGATGAATACATGAGTAGTAAGGGATAATTATAGTTGGTAGCTGGAAAGGTTTCCTTAAGAGGCTAATAAGCTCCTTTAATATTTTATGAATTACGAATTTTAGTGACAGAACTATTTTTATTCGGAAAATCGCTGTTGATTCAAACATGAGTTTTATACAAGGAAACAAAATATCTTGCGAAAACAAAAACAAAAGCTGTGAACTTTAGAATGATCACAATGCCATTTCTCTTTTAAAATATATCCTTCTTCACTGTAGAAGCCGTTAGTTGTTATATAAAAACAAAAAGTTTATTTTAGGTTACTTTTCACGATATTGCGTCTTTACTTATTATTGTCCAAGATTGAGTTTAGAGTACTAATAAACGTAAACATTCTCTTATTGATTCAGTTCTATACCTTATGTAAAATTTGATTTTTATTCATATTCAAATGATGAACTAAAACAAAATTCATTTCAGTTCTTTCACGACACTGCACTAAGTTATTTTTAGTATTTTCCCAAAGGGGAGCTACTTTATAGTTAGTAGAAAGAAAATAATAGGATATTGATAAGCTTTATTTACTAATGTGTGTGTTTTCTTATAGCAAAGCCACATCGGGCTATCTGCTCTGTCCACCGACGGGAATCGAGCTATGGTTTTAGCGTTAAATCCGTAGACATGTCGCTGTACTAGAGGGAGGCTTATTTACTAATAAAAATACCATTCATGGAAATAATTAACAATTTACCGATAACACTATGTTACAAAATTTTTAATTTTTCTTGTTCCTGTGCAGAAAGTGTTATTTCCCAATTGCTTATGCGTAAAGGTAAATGGAAAAGACCTAGTTTTCTCTTCAAACTTTGCTTTTGTGAAATAGGAGCGTATAATGAAAACATGATGGGAGACTATATTTGGGGGCTGATACGTAAAAGTGATTTACATTACAGTCGCAAATTTCAAAAAACTACTCCTTTCTAAACATTTTTGTATAACTTTAGCATAAATACATGTAAATCTTGATTCATATGTTGTTTTATTCAGACCTTATATAAATTAAAATGTGCAAATTTGCCTGTTTTTACATAGAAAATAGGTTAATTTCTAAATTTCATTATCCAGGTCACAAAAGTTTGAAGGGAATAATGGCCATTTTCTGTACTTTTACAACACAAGCAATTAAGAAGTAAGACTTACAATCCAGGAATAAAATTTGTGTTACATAGTGTAATAAACTTAATAAACACGCGACGTTTTTGTTTAACCATTTCACAGTCTCCTATTGAAACAGCGGTAAGACTACAGACTTTAACAATAAAACCCGGAATTCGATTCTTGCGAGGTGGATACAGTAGATAGCCTAACATGGCTTTGCTCTAAAAACAAACAATACTTCTTCCTAAACAGACCCTCAATGGCACAGCGATATGGCCGCGAACTTACAACGGCAGAAATCGGGTTTCGATACTCGTAGTGGGCAGAACACATATAGACCACTGTGTAGCTTCGTGCTAATTACATACAAGCTTTATAAGTAATACACAAAACAATACTATCCGAATTAAAATACATGTAACAGTCGTCGTCAAGACGGAATTATTTCATGGAACTGAAGCAATACGTCACAATATTATATCAAACCCACTACTACATAATTTATTCAAATCTGATGTGGGCCATTTGATGCATTTAATGGTGCTTGTCTTTTTCAACCAACATTATTTGAAGCGCAATTTCTTTTTATCTTTATAATATATACATATCAAAACTCCATTTACAGGCTAGATCTAAAATAAAAATAGTTATTAACTGAGAGAACGGGAGAAATATTCCACATAAACTATAAATCCAATATTTAATATAATATTTTCAGTTCCGTGAAGCTCACAAATACAACATATTACGTCATAAACAATTTTATATACAAAGATGTCCTTAAGTATATATTATATTGAAGAGATAAATACGATTTTTCTTCTTCCTTTTCTTCTGGAAACAGAAGACAAATTTCCAAATTGCTTAAATTTAAAGCAACTTCCGAAAAATTCTATTTCAATACTTGACGTGTACACAATGATGAAAACATCAAATAGATTAAACACTATTGTCATGCTAATGAAAGATCGGATTCGAGATTTTAAATGTTTCTTTTCAGTTGGACAAGAACTGTTGTAATGCACACACTGTTTTGGAGCGTAAACCAAAAATTTTGGAAGGCTTTTTGTGTGTTTGTACCCTGCCCACTACGAATATGGAAACCTGGTTTCTATCATAATAAGTCTGCAGACATACCATTATGCCACCAGAGAAGCTTTTTTTTTTAGAAAGAAAAAAGCCATTTTCTTTACTCAAAGATGTCACGTACCTCGTCTACGCCACCCGGTGAGACAGTGGTAAGTTTACGAACTAAAAACGCTAAAATCCAGAGTTCAATTCCCCATAATGAACACAAAAGATAACCCAATGTACCTTCGCTCTTAAACAAACAAATTTTGAAAAGACACTTTTCCCAAACGTGATTGGTAAACTATAAGAGCAAATAATGATCTCGGATCTTTCTTTACATCCATGTTTCTGAGACTCTCAAGATGAATCACAGGACGGAAAGCATAACTATAAAGTTTTCCCTTCTTGTTTGTATATTTTCGTCTTAAGGAATTTTATTTTCTGTTTCTATGACTGCTATCTGTGTGCGTCTTCCTTTTTACAAAAGTCACTATTGTATGATAACAAAACTATAACATTTTTCTGCTGGGTCAGTTCACGTGTGAACTATTTTATTTGTTAATAAACTATATCACATGTTCAAGTTTTTATCAGGATTAGTTACTTTACCTTCTATTGGAAGAACTATTTTTAATCATCATAATGGTTGTTTACTCAAACACGAGTTTATATAAAGAAAACTGAGTTTTAATGAAGAAATAAAGACACTAACTTTAGATTGAGTTTTTTGGGTTTCACACAACACGCTAGTACTTTTTTTTTAATCTCTGTTCTATAGTGGCAATGGTTTGTCAACAAGTGAACCAATGCACAAATGCACTACATGGCCAAAAGTATGTGGACATCCGTCCATTACACCCTATGTGCTTGTTGAACATCTCATTCCAAAACCATGGACATTAATATGGAGTTGGTCCCCTTTGCTGCTATAACAACCTACACTCTTCTGGAAAGGCTTTTCACTAGGTTTTGGAACATGGCTGTGGAGATTCGCCCCAATTCAGCCACAAGAGCATTAGTGAGGTCGGGCGAGAAGGCCTGGCTCGCAGTCGGCGTTCCAATTCATCCCAAAAGTGTTCGAAGGGGTTGAGTTCAGGACTCTGTGCAGGCCAGTCAAGTTCTTCCACACCAACCTCAGCAAACTATGTCTTTATGGACCTTGCTTTTGGAAAGGGGGCATTGTCATGTTGAAACAAAAATGGGTCTTCTCCAAACTGTTACCATAAAGTTGGAAGCACACAATTCTCTAAAATATCACTGTATGCTGTAGCATTAAGATTTTCTTCAGTGGAGCTAAAAAGCCTAACTCAAGCCACGAAAAACAGCCCCAGACCATTATTACTCCTCCACAAAACTTTAAAGTTTGCACTATGCATTCAGGCAAGTAGCGTTCTCATGGCATCTGCCAAACACAGACTTGTTTATCAGACTGCCAGATAATGAAGCGTGATTCTTCGTTGGAGAATGTGTTTCCACTGCTCCAGAGTTCAATGGTTGTATACTTTACATCACTCCAGCTGACGCTTAACATTGCACATGGTGCTCTTAGGCTTGTGTGTGGCTGCTCTGTCATGGAAACCCATTTCATGAAGCTCCTGACGAGCATTTCTTGTGCTGACGTTACTTACAAAACAGTATGCAAATCGGTAGCGAATGCTGCAACTGTGAACAAACGATTTTTACGCGCTTCAGCACTCAGCGGTCCCGTAGTGTGAGCTTGTGGTCCACCGCTTCGTGACTGAGCTGTTGTTGCTCCTAGATGTTTCCATTTCACAATAACAGCATTTACAGTTGACTGGGATAGCTCTAGCAGGGCAGAAATTTAACAAACTGACTTGTTGGAAAGGTGGCGTCCTGTTACAGTGCCACGTTGAAAGTCATTGAGCTCTTCAGTGCAATTCATTTTACTGCCAGTTTGTCTATGGAGATTGCATGGCTGTAAGCTTAATTTTATGCACCTGTTAGCAATGAGTGTGGCTGAAATAGCCGAACCCACTAATTAGAAGGGGTGTCCACATACTTTTTGTCATGTAGTGTAGTTTGGCAGCAAATGACCTGTTACGTCATATCTTAGAGTAGCTCGTACACTCAAAACACAATGCTCAAGGCGTGTCTAACTGTTTCCTGAAGGCACTCAGGAAATATTAACATCCCGAGATAAAATGAGCTAAAAACCTTATGTTGTCTCGAGGCGTTACGGAATGGGGTCAAATTTTCAAAAATTGCATATCAAAAAAGAAAAAAAAATGTTGTAGTTCCATTACGTGCCTTTTTCACAGATACTGTAAATATTCCCTATCGCATGCAGTAAAAAATAACACAATCTCAGTATCATCGTTCACTACTGTTTTACATATAGTTTTACTTTTCGTTCATTGGTTAAAAATAACTGAAAGCTGAAACGTACGTTGTATACTAAATGTTATGTGTTTGAAGAAAACTTATCAATTATTTTAAAAAGGGCATTAGATAATATTACACCAGAATATTGTTCTCCAGACGTTCAACGTGTAGATTACAAGAAATTTGTTCTTAAGTTCGAGCAAAGCTACAAGAGCGCAACAGCAATGTAGGACTAGATGGAATGAAGCTAATCATCACCACCTACCCTCAACATGCGGGATAGTATTTTACCAGCGAATAATGGGATTGACTGTCATATTTAAAAAAGGCTCAACACCTGAAAGGAAAAGCATGTTTGATGTGATGGGATTCGCACCCCACATCCTCAGATTACGAGTCAGACGCTTTAACCACCTGGCCGAACCAGGCCTATTATGAGAAATACAACCCTTAACTCTGGGACTACATTCCAAGATATTTTCAGAAATTATTTTTATTTTCCGTATTTTATATAGTTTTATCGAAATTATTTTGAAGTTATATAAAAAAGAAAAAAATATTGTTAGTTAATACGATAAAGAAACCATGTTAAAGGTTTCAACTTCTTATTACTGCAATACTTATGAATTCCATTTTTCCATAATTAATTCTGAATGCACTTTTTGGATAAAGTGTTCTAAATGTTTTGCATGCAATATGAATTTTTGTCAGTTGCATGTCAGAAAGTCATAAACATATACTAATTCTTTTAATTTGGATAAAGCTTCCGTATATCAACTGCGAATAAGGGGTGGCGTATATCATTATAAAAAAACTGATAAGAGTTAGGTCTCCCTTATGTAAACGTTTATGAAATAGCCAGCGACATCAGCAACATTGGATTTATATACTGTATTTTACGCTTTTATCTGAATTTTGGTGGTGGCACGGAATTCCTTTCGTTTTTTTTTCCGACTGAATATAGAAACAATTTCTTCCCAAGCCCCAAAACTAGTTATGTTAAAACAAAATATGACGGATTTACTATTATATATCTATTTTAAAATCGATGTTAGTTTAAGTTAAATTTATATTTAAAAATGTATAGAACTTATACTGTTAAATCTGTATTGCGACATTCACGCTTCTTCACTAAGTTGTAGAAGATTCTCGAGTGTAAGGACAATATACATATATGGGTACGTAAACATTAGTATATCGTCTATATTGTTGTGCAGACTGAAATTCCTAGGAAATTTCTTCACGCCTATAAATGTAACCAACGTAACTCACCAAGAGAAAGTACACATTATTGGATTGTTTGTTTTGGAATTTCGCACAAAGCTAGTCGAGGGCTATCTGTGCTAGCCATCCCTAATTTAGCAGTGCAAGACTAGAGGGAAGGTAGCTAGTCATCACCACCCACCGCCAACTCTTGGACTACTCTTTTACCAATGAATAGTGGGATTGACCGTCACATTATAACGTCCCCACGGCTGAAAGGGCGAGGATGTTTGGTGCGACCGGGACAATTTAAATTTGATTAATGCTATGACAAAGTGCTTCACAATTAGCTGTTAATACTATCTTTTAAAGCCAAGAAAGTTCAGTGTAATGTCTAGCAGAAATCGAAATCTCATTTGTCTTAAGAGGTGGGATTCAACAATCACACGGGTTTACATAACAAAATTTTAACTTTATGCAACTACAACTGACGTATGGATAACGTTACTTTCATAGAATATTAGGAATACTAATAGGCGGCTATCTAACTTTATAATCGTTATACCCTTCTAAAACTTATTCTAGCAACAAAATATAAACTCCATATAAAAATTCTTTCACGTCTTAAAAAGTTACTAAGTATTCAACAGAATGAGTTTTTTGTGTATCATTCCCCACGTGTTATATGCATACACACACACACAAACTTATGTTAATCTGTTAGGAATGTGTGTAAGAAATGTTACTTTATTTTCAGGTCTCTATTGGATACCTGCCTGACAAGAGAGTTCTAGGTTTAAGCAAGCTGGCAAAGTAACAAGTGCATTTGTATTGTTGGCATCACAGTATTCACATATTTCATGCATACACAGATAAAACAGAGCACGGCATAGGCACTGTACATCTTTAAATAAATCATTTAATATTCATAAAGTATTATAAAAATAAATACACCATGCACGGTAGACTATTCTCAAAGGGAATTAGTTATTGGTTTACACTTCAGATTACCTTTCTTGGAGTTTATTTCAAATTTACTGGGCTGATAATATTTTTGTCTCTTTTTAATAGGTTAGTCGAGATTTAGTAGACGTCTACAAGGTATGTTAACTCGATAAAATTTTAATACACAGTGAAATAAATCCATTTTCCTTTAGTGAGCGATTATTCATATACATTTCAAAAATAATATTTTAATATGAATTTTAATCTGGTACGAGGTGGTACGATTATACTTCTTAGATGCGTTTCACGTGTCATCCGCACCTTCACTACAAATATGGAAACATGAATAAAATGGATTTTGTTGTTCTAAATTTTCATAATATGGGACAAAGTTTTATCTACTTGACAGTATATTAAAATTATTCATAGGCTAGTATATGGGTTTAGGACTAGCCAAAGCTTCCTGGTCTGTGCGAATACAAAGCCACTCAACTGATGATAATTGAATCGCAAAGTTCTGAACATCATCATACTATAATAAACTCACTTATATGACACCAGAAAAACTTTTATTACGAACTTCAGGAAATTTTTATTCTGTGCGAGTGTAATTTGTAATAGGGGTCAAAACATTTTTGTTTTGCCTCCGTTTACCTTCATGAAGAACTTTAAAATTTTCTCCATTCTTGTGGTGTAGATGACGTCACGATACGTCACACGCTGATCAACAGCACTGGCCCCACCTATATAAATGTAATAGTACTTCTGTTGCATGTCCATGTAAATATTTCGCAGGGTGTGTATAAATCCTCACCAAAGTTGGTATGGAAGTTCACCAGGTTTATGGGAAAATGCACACAAATTTTAATTTTGTGAATTTATTAGTGTTTTTCCAGTTTTTGTTTTTTACCACTGGTTCGCACCCTGTTGATGAATCTTCAAATTTAGAAGGTTGGGTCCATCAAAAGAAACATGCAAATTTACGGTTTGACATTTTTTTTTCCTATTTGTATGGGAGTTTGTTTTTTTTAAGTTATATAAAATAAAACTTTTCCTGCCCTAAGACAACCTTTCATTAATCATGAATTTACACAACTTTTGTTCAGGATATACGTACCACATCTTATTACCTAATAAGCCACGTTCATTACCAGCTTACATATTTAATTCCGATCTGTGCAGGCAGATAAGGTTGTTTTGACCAGAGGTAAATATTTATTTACACCACAGTTAATTCACAATGAATATATGGTGATCGTTTCCTTATTTGGAAAAATTTATCATTTATATATAAATATTTTCGCACTGAAAAACATTAATTCAATTATATATATTTTTTTTAACTGTGAAATTTCTATAATACAACCGCTGACCCTAATACAGTAAACGTTAGCAAAGAATATGACACATTTGATTGCCAGCGCCCCAAACTGGTTACTATGTGAAGCTTGTTCCCTAGCCGACAGATAATTTCTAACTAAAAGTAATAACACGCACTGTTAGAATTTTTAGACAGAATAACGTGTCTCAATTCATGTCGTACAATAAAAGGTTAAAGAGCTCTGTAAAAGTATCAGTAATAGAAAGAGACACCTTAAATTACACGTGAAGTTTTAACAGTTTGTTATTTATCACAATTTAAAAGTGATATATTTGTTGGGTGGCTACATATATCTATACAAGTTTAATCATTACTTCTCTACCAGTTCAAGAGAGGTTGACAAAACAGATTGCCCTTACTATCTTCGAGACTATCAGTCCTACAGGAGTGGGTGTAATTATGGAAGCTACGTAAGTAACAAGTTTATAAAATTAAAATCTTAATATTACCTCCTCAACGTGCTGACCATGCATCAGAAGTTAGCGGCCTATTGCTGCAAACTGGGACAGTATAAGATCAGTTAAGAACAATTACAAACAAAACTGTGTATAAGTGAAGTGTGGAGTTCAGAAATTTCACGGAAAATGATCGGCTATTTCAGGGAAGATTTGACGACAAGGAAAGTATTTTTAACATTAATTCACGAAAACGATCAGATTTACTGTACTAGTGTGATTTTCAAACTGACATTATCATCTCAAATGATCGTATGGTTATTTTATTTATTTTCATTTGCCAGAGGAAATAACGCGAATATTTTTAAGTTTGTTCAAAAATCTAAATTCTCCTTCTAAAGAAGTCTATAAAATAAAGTTCCACCAACGTAATCTACTACAGTCCTTAATTATTGGTCAGAGAGAAGGTAGCCAGTCAACAGTACCCTACTACCCACACTAAATGATTAAAACAGTTTTCTGTTACCACTAGACACCAGAACGTTACTGTATTCGTTTGTATTGTATGATGACCAGTTTAAATAATAATTATTATATTTCTTTTATTCAGCCACATGTGTATGGTGATGCGTGGTGATCAGAAAATTAACAGCAAAACCGTAACCAGCACTATGCTCGGCTGCTTCCGGGAAGATACCAAGACAAGAGAAGAATTTTTAAAATTAATTCATAAATGATTAAGAAACTGAATATTAGTTTTATTTTTAAACGCTAGGGGTGGGAGTTTAAAATGAATATATTATTATCTGAAAGGATTGTGTGGCATTTTATATTTCGTTTGGAAGAGAAAATAACTTTTTTTTTAACATATCCACATGTATTTAGACACTTCTAATAAAAAGTTCTATATAAAGATTAACTTTATTACTCTGGAGTATCTATTGATAACAAATGGACTTTAAACGTCAGACTTAACAATATCAATTTACAGTAGACCACCAGATACTTGGTATTGAGTAATTTAAGACTAAGCATAAATACAATGGTTAAAACTTATGTAGGAATCAGGCGTTCACAGTTTGTTAGGGGTAATAGGTGCAATAAGTGTTTTACTTGGGAACTCTGGACTGGCACGTACTTTTAAGGATGCTAGCAATGAAGATGTGCAATTTTTATGTACATTTTGTAGGCTATCATAATTAAAGTAGAGACAATAGATAGAGAAGTGTACACTGTGGGAAATGGCAGCAGGATTTTAAAAAAGTGGGCCCAAATATTTTTCAGATGCAAGGGATACATAAGCAAACAACAACTTACAGGAAGTTAGAAATGAGTACTATTAGAAATACATTTGAAATATTGGATTCAGTTGTAATGAGCCTATTCTATTTAGAAACAAATTTCAGCTATTGGCATATGTAGGTGAGGAACTACTGGAGCAAAGGCAAAGAGAACAGACATAAGGATGTGAACATCATGGCTACAGCAATACCTTTCAAGACATGGGTAGAACAGTCTGTGGAGTAAATAAGGTGAAAAGAATCAAATTATGCTACCAAGAGGTGGAGGATACAACTGAAAAAGAAAGATGTAATAAAGGAGAATAGCAAGTATGCAGTTTTTGTGGTGAATGTAGGAGCTTTTGATGGAAACAGTAGGTCAAAGGAACAAGGGGTTGATAAAGACATTTAAAGGTCATAACCTAATTTTGTTAGGGTACTGCCCAAAATTAAATGTGGGAATAAAGTTATAAGAAGGTCACAAGGGCTAAATACTAAGCTAAGGTTAGCAAAAATGGGCAGATTGACTGGTTGGACTTGCAAGATCAATTCAGTGGAAGAAGTTTTTTTTTGGAATATATGGTTTACATTCAAATAAGATAGGAGCTGGATAGGAGCTATTAACTCAGCTGTAAGAGAAATTTTAAACTAGGACTAGATGAAGGTGACTGCCAGGAAAACTAAATGCAAAAATAGAATAAGAGGTAGAGAAAAAGTTTAGCATAGGAAATGAGTATAGAAGTGGTTTATAAGGATAGGCTAAACTGTTACTGTCAATGCTCAAAAGTGCAAGAAATAAAACAGATGACTTTATAACTCTGGTAGGAATGAAGATTTTTTACACAATGGGAATAACAAAAACATAGATGATTTGTGACAAATTTCTTTGAATACAGCTTTAATCGAGACAGATTAACTGACAGTAGGGCAGTGACTATACAATGTAAAATGTGAGCTACATCCTGTTTAAGTTGAGGATATCAAAGACTAACATTTGGATTTTCATTGGTGGATATAAATAAAATAGAAAAGGCTTTTAGTGAGAATTTGTTACAGGCCCCCAAATACTACTTGTGAAATTAGTGACAATCTTTATAATGCTATTGAGGTTTCAGCTAAGTTATAGGCAATTTTAATTCTGGCCAAATATACTGGAAAATCCTAGAGTGAAACAGTGAACAAGAAAGGTTTGTGAAAACTGTTCAAGATTGCTTTCTTCAACAATTAGCCAAGGACCCTATTAGAAACAACACTATTGTACATTTATTAACTTCAGGTATGGAGATGATAGAGGGTGAAAATTGGGGAGCATCTTGGTACAAGTGATTGTTGCTTTATTAGATTCAATTATTTATTACACGTTCAGATAAAGAATATTTTTGTTACAAATTTCAAAAAAGCATATTTTGAAGGGTAGCAACAAGAATTACCTATTACGAGTTGTGATACCGAGTTGAGACACTGATCAGATGTAGAAAATTAAGAAATTTTCAAATTTAAGACGAACACATTTCCTTATACAGAAAAGAGAGTAGCTGTAAGTAAAATAAAGAGATTAGCTCACAAAGAGTATGAGAGATAAAATTAAAGCATCATAAATTTAAACTGACTGGGATTACAGGAGATTTAGAATATTATAAAGATCCTGGTAAAACAAAGTTAGGACATAGAAAAGTCAGCCAAAAATTTAAAAGTTAACAGCAAACATTTCTTTAAATGCTGAAATGTCAACAGCATTTGTGGTAGACACCTGGCCAGTTTTTCAAACAGGAATTGAATTTAAATGTTGATGAACCAGATTTCATGAAAAAAAAAAAAATCTAATCATAAGAATCAGGAGAATAAAAACCATGATATACCATGAGGAAATTCTGAAGAGAATTTTATTGGTTATGCAAAAATGGGGAAAATGGTGCAAATACAGTATTACATGTACCACCAAAACAGAAGTTAAGTACTTCAATGCATAAAATAGACAAAATAGTCTAGTCTCAACACAAACTGAATTCTGATAAACTTATCAACTGAGCTAAAAATATATCCCTTTGATGACACTACAACAGTTTTTGCTGATAAGTCAGTTGAACAATGGGAATTTTGAGCCACATAAAATCACACAGACAATGGAGTAGAATTAAAATTTACTGACAAGCATTAAGTTTGACATAAAAACTTCACCTTAACACCCTCAGTTTGACTCTGTGGCTGAAGAAGCAGTACAAATTGTCAAGTACATTTGCAATGTTTGTTTTCTCAGGATTAACTGGGATGAGTATTTCACTGTATGTCACTATAGTGTACAATCAAACAGAACAACAGTCTACTGATTGTTCTCCAAACTTGTTGTTTTGAAGAATCACTGGAATTTATGCCAATCTATAATATAACTCTCATCTTGTACAAACCACTTTGTTATGGCAACAAATTAAAAGTCTGTATTATTGTAAACTTCTTTAGTCAAAATTGAGACTATGTAAAAGTTAGAGCAAAATTTATTTCTGACATAAGCTTAATGCAAAAACTTCCATACCACTTTTTCCAGCAGTCTTATCCAACACTTAAAAATGCCTTGTCTAAACCATTTACAGGCAGACATTAACACTTCCCTAGGTAAAACTGTTGCAACTCAATCAAGATTGACAAAAGAACAAAGATTTTCTTACAATATCTGAAATACATGGAGATAAAACTTTTAATTTTTGCACAGAATCTTGGGTGATTTATGAACTGGAAAACTTGTGAATCTTAAAATAGGTTAATACAAAAATCTGTCAACAATTGACAGTTGTCAACATAACCAGCTGAATAAAAGAAGAGAATTTATGTTTATTTTTAATTAACTTCAAATGTAAACTCAAGATGTTGAAAACCACAAAATAGTCTTAAAAAGACATTTTAAAATATCTAAAGTTTGATACTCTGTTGCTTTCAACAAGTTTGGGAAAATATGAAAACATAACCAAAAGAGGGGATAAAAATATTAAACAAAAAAACAAAATCACAAAATGAGTGGCAACACCTTTCTGAAGCAGAATATATAAGAACCCTTGAAAAAAAAACAAGGGTCTCTTACAGACAGATGACTGTACTTCTGAAGTTACTTCAAAACCTTCAAGTCAGTAGGGACTTTCTAAAGAAAGAGAGAACTTGAGTTGTATTACTGAAGCAGAGTTACAATAGTTCAACAAAATGGAATATAAAACAAAGATACTTAAAAGAAAAATCTAATATGGCATTAAGTTAAAATTATTTTCAGTATCACAATATTCTTACACAAGTTTCTGTTGAGAGATAATGAAAAAATGTTTTTATGCAATTACTCGCAATGTTTGACACTTTACCATTTTAGTTTAACCCGTTCTCTGGAGAGAGAGAAAAAATGGAGAAATGTATAGAGGATATGCAGAAATTAAATGAATTAAAACAAAAAGGTTAATTTGTAAGAATCTCAAATTTTTCTTTCAAATACTACAACTACATAACCAAGAATAAAAAGCCACAGAAAGAAAATGTATAACCATTTCAAGAATATTGTAATTGCAGTTTTTGTTTTTATGAGATCCTTTTCACAATATTTTTAAAGAATTACAAAAGAGTAAGAAATGTTTAACCTAAAAGAGAAGAAATCTTGTTAAATGTCTTAACATTTTACACAAACATTTATGCAGTATTCCATATTAGATCATGTAAAGATGAAATACACTCAACCAAATGGTCAGTCTTCTCTTGTTTAATTTCTGACAAATGAGATGAATAATTTAAAGAGATTCTTTACATGACTCAAACACTATGACTTAATGATTTTAGAAACTGTTTCAACATAAAGTCAAATTCTAGCCATAGAAACAATATCAAAAAATAAAAAAAATGTTAATTTGAGTCAGTGCTAACAGGAGAGATCATATGAACTTTAAATGACTTAGAGAACATGCAGATAAACCTAATCTAGAGTTGTTGCAAATTAAGCATAACCTCTATCTTACGAGTAAAATCCTACCTCTTCCATCATGAGACCTGTATCCTCCACCCCTGCGAGAAAAGTTGCTGTCTCCTCTGTACGAGTCATAAGATGGGCCTCGTCTATCATAATCTCCCTGACCACCTCTAAAGCCACCACCACGCCCTCCTCGGAATCCTCCCCTCCCCCGGCCTCCTCCTCTCCCACTACGTTTTCCTCTTGACATTTCTACCCTGATCCTTGTGCCCTTTATAAGTTGACCATTCATTGAGTTTATTGCTTCATTAGCATCTTCTCTATCATCGAACTCAACAAATCCAAAACCAGGTGGATTTTGTGCTACCCAAACACTAACAATCTTTCCAACCTTCTCAAATTCCATTTCTAGGTCTTCTTTCTGGATATCTTCTGTAAGACCTCCAACAAAGACACGTGTTCCACTATCCCTTCTGTTCATCTTGTGTAATCTGATAAATCAGACATAATGCAAAAGTTTTCATGAAAAAAAAACTTCAATAAAAAGAGTTAGATCAGTCTAATGTAACAACGTTATATTGGAATACTCTTACATGTTTTTTTGTTTTGTTTTTAACTTTTGGGTATTTAGAATACATACAATGTAATAACTAAATTATACACTAAATGCTAAAAGATTGCAACTGACCAAATTTTATTGAAGAGGTGGGCAAAGCCTCCATGGCTGATTAAAGAAAAATTAAAATACCAGAAAACAGAAAAGAGGTTCTTATTTTACATTCTAGCTTCTTAATATCAGTAATAAGAGTTCCTAATTTGTACAAAGCTACAGACTTTGTACTTGGGTATCACATACATCTAAGTTAAACCAATTTTACATTCAACATACAACACACAATAATTAATATTTAGCATTTATTTTTAAATACTTTTAAATTAGCAAATTAATGTATGGTACTAAAATTCTAATAATAATCTACAACTTGATATCAAATTTACTGATATACATTCATATAAAATAATAGTTCAATAAAACCATGTGCAAGAGTCAACAAAACAAAAGGCATGGCCTTTGACTCATGCTAGTAGGATTAAGCAAGCTGCTATGAATAATAATTTACATATCTAGTACAATTCTATATCAATAACATTCCTTACAGTTAAAAGAAAAAGAGAACTTGATTGAAAAATAACTAGAATGAAACTCATAACTGACATTAATTAACAAGAATAAAATAACAGGATTAACTCTTTTACTCAAGGTATCCTTTACTATGCATAGCAGAGTTTTACTATCTTATATTGAAACTTTCATTAAAAAATTTTTTTAGGTTATACCAATAAGTACAGCATAAAATATTAGTTAAAATCTATATTTTAATGGTATATAATTTTCAAGTTCCTAATTTTACAAGGAAATATTTATTAAAAATGCTAAATTTTCCCTAGTATGATGGCTTTCTCTAGGCACCTTTATTTATCCCACTATCCCTTGAAAAAGGGAAAAATTAAACATTGCTGAGACAAACCATAATTTTTTTTGTTTGGTTACTGAACTATAAATACAAAATCACACCCTTATCACATCCTCTCTTTCAGGATATCTTAGCAGTTCCTTCCTAAGTTTAGTTAGATATTACAGACAACAACTGATGGAAAGTCAATGTTTTCATCTATCAAATGATGTATTGTATAATGTATTCTGAACAGATAATTTCACTCAGAGTACAAGCAACATTTCAGTGAAAAGCTTAACATCTAGCTTAGATGAATCTGTAAATGGCAATAAAAACTGGAAGGTAGTGTAAAATGTCTACTTTTGCACATTATTAAGCAATGTACTTTGGTGCATTATTTAATTAAATAAAAATTATTACCATTTGTATAAGAAAGACTTAAATGTCCTCAACAATCCATAGCAAGAAAGAAGATTGTGCAAGTACTTTACTTCTTGTTTTTGATGTTCATTCTTTATTATTATAAAATACTGCATTTTCCTGGCCCGAATATTTTGTTGCTCATAGGCCTAAACTTAAGCCTAGAAGAGCATTTCAATACCAAACAGTAATCAAAACCTCTATATGATCCAAAATGAAATGTACAAGTTACATAGTACTAAATAACAAACAACTAAATAAGAGAATCATAAGTGATCACAAAATTCTTTAGTGCTTCACCACTAGACTAAGTCAATGGTCTAATTTGCCAGTTTTTCATCAAACAATCACATTTTTACTTACCTCAAATGATCTTGATATTAAGACAACATTGTAAGAACATATGAAAAGTAAAAATGCAGAAACACTATCTGGTAATGGCAGCCACTTGCAAAATACTGCAAGTTTGTTTTGATTCCCTTCAGACCATTCTGTTCAGCTGTTGTGCAATAATTTCAAAACACAGACCTATTCTCAGTAAGAGTTCTCACCAACAGTTAAGCTGAATCAATTTTTTTTTTTAAATACAACTCATATTATGGCTTCTATATATATAAAAAAGGGGGGGGGCACTCCTAGAACAGGCTTAGAATAACATTATTACTGGTAATAATACAGATATTCCAGTGGTAATGTAAAGTATACATTTTCAAAAGGTAGATATGATAAGCATATAGCTCACAAACAACAAGTGGGTAAGAGGATTTATGTACCTAAGTCACAAAACAACCCATGAAACATCTTGGTAAGACTGGTAAGAGTGCTGCAACCTTTTCTTTTTTTTAATTTAACTGGTCAAAATGGGGTTGCATCTTCCACACCCGTAAATAAGGTAACTAAAAAAAAAAACCAGCATAAAACGGAGAAGTGATCTCCGTAGGTTAGTTAAGATTAGGTAAAATAAATAATATTATAAAAATGTTTCATGTTGTAAGCATGTGGGTAATGTAATTCAATGGTATACTGTGAACATGCCCAAAGAGATTTATAACTCATAATGGTGCAAACAGTAGTTAACTTACAGTTCAAACAAACAATAAAATTTAACTATAGATGTATACTACTCTCCTTAGGATAAATGAATATAGTTTCATGTTACACTTAAAGTCAATTCTAAACACACACACAAAAGGGGGGTTATGCAGATTTTTTCATCTTCAAATGGTTACCAGGGTTGATCAAATTGACTGATCTCATTTTAGCTAAGATAGAGAAAATAACACAAAAACGTGTTACTGAAAAAACAAAACAAAGAAGGTTTGAAACATATTTAGATTTTAGGGATCACACAAAACTGGAGACTTGAGATTAGAAAAGATATTTTTTAATCTCAACATGAACATTACTTATCACTGTTCAAAACAAATACTGAATATATTAATAGACAATGTTTTTAGCTTATTAAAGATTTGCATACTATATTGAAAGTTTAAAAGTATTATTAAATCTATAAAGACTTCATGAATAGAGAGTTCACTTGGTTAGTTAAAATGACAGAGCTTGCACTGAAAGTTAATAAATTTCCATGTGTGTGTGTGTGTGTGTGTGTGTGTGTGTGTGTGTGTGTGTGTAAAAGAGCATCTAATAACTAGTGCTGATAATTCCTCAAACACTAAAAAGATATTTAATATAAGGATGTGATGGGACTGCCAAGAAAAAATAACTGAAATATTTAGTTTCAAGAAAGAAGATGTTAAAGTCAATGAAGTTTAGATCTCAAAAACAAACTAACGACAAGAATATAAAAAACAATAACATTAACCACAATTTATTTATAATCCAGACTGTCCCATAATTTGGTAACGGTGCCCAAAATGTCAAAACATTTTAGCTTAGGTTGATCATACATAAAGGATGATCTAATTATACCTAAACAGAGAGACTATGTTTAATGGCAAATACTTTTATTATATCCATTCAATTATAATGCTGGGTTTTGGATCTGCTTTTCTCTATTAAATTTCACACAGAAACAGAGCTCAGACTAAATACTTGATGTTTTGAAATATTGAGGTTGATGATAAAATTCTAAAACTTAAGTTCTTTACCCACAACCAATTTTATGATTTTTTGGAAATAAAAATTGAGTTACTTTAACACTACTAATCATTCCAACAACAGAAGAAAACAAAACAAAAAACATTGATGAATAAAAACTGGATGTGATGATAATATTAAACTTATGAACCTTATGATTAAAAGCAATGATTTTTTTAAAGATTTTATAAATCTATGTGAATCCTGTATTTACATTCTTAAGAAAACTGACACAAAAATGTTCATTATTCTATCTCAGAACAACTGGTATGGATACTAACACTTTTACTGATAAGCAGAGAACAATGTTTCAACCTTCCCAGGTCATCTGCAGGTTAACCTGAATTGCGCAAACGTACTGTACACGTAGCACCATTGCCTACCAACTGCCAAAAACAAGACAGCTGATTTCCAGTTGAATTGATACAGATAAAATTGAAGTACAGATATAAGATAAATGTGGAGTTAGATATCCCTTTGAAGCTATCAAAATACAGACCCAGAAATTCAAAGCAGTATCATCCTTCACATTAATTCTTCTGCAACAGGCTTATTATAAACAAATTATATTATAGACAAGTTTATACACTAACTATTTATATTAACTTTTGATGTGATGCACATCTTCACAAAATTGTGGACTTTTAGTAAAGATTACGAGTTTTTTGCATACAAAAAAATACATTTAATTATTTTTTACTAAAGATGTGAACAGAATTTTTTTTACTAGTCTAAGTGTAAAGTGATTTCATATTACAATTTAAAAAACCAAAACTGTTCTTTGCCCTCAATCTTATTTGTGCAGTCTCCTAAATCTCTTAAATACACTTCAAACGTTTGTTTTCAGCAAGACTATATATGTTTTGTCAGTTTCCCTACCCTAACTATGCAAGATCCATCAACTTGACCAACTTTGTAACAATCATTACAAAATAAATAAATTCATACAAATTAGAATATAAATATAGAAATGTTTAGTCCAAGTTGATTGAGTCCCTTAACATTACATAACTTGCAATATTATGGTACAATCAAGTTACTGTGTCCAAGAATATAAAACTGATCTTTAGGCATTACAAAGTCAACCTGTCTTGGCCATGTTTTAATGGACTAGTATTGATTTATTACTATTTAGAAACAAGTTACACTTTTTTCTTAAGATATAAAACAATAAATAAATAACTAAATAAAACAATTATCATCTATTTCAGCTATGACTTTTGAACTTGCAAAATGTGTGTGTGTGTGTGTGTGTGTGTGTGTGTGTGTTACCAAAAGATCATAAATTACAATATTGATATCACAGAATTCCACTATAATTTATCAAACTAATTACTAAGTTGTATTTAGGTGCGAAAAACAAATGAAATTTGGAGTAGAGTAAAGACAACCTACTTTCTTCAAGTCTTGGTTCAAAAGAAAGTTGCAGCCTTTTAACAGATTAAGATGACTGAAGAAACAATCAGAAGGAGATTCTAAGATGTCATTTGGTTATTCACATGTCATTTATTGAAGAAAGTGTATATAAAGGGACAATTTCCAAAAATGGAAAGAGGTGAAGGGGGCTTCTGCATTTGATGCAGTATACAAGCCATATTTCCAGAAAATAAAGATACAAGGTTTTATATTCTAGCTTGTTAATATCATTAATTTGAGTTCTTAATTCATACAAAACTACAGACTTAATATTTTGACATCACAAACATCTAATGTTAACCACTGCTGCATTCACAACACCACATGACTCACAAAAATTAATATTTAAGGCGTTATTCCAAAATTTACCTTTACATAAAACAAATCATCTTGTATATAATATTAAAGTTCGAATTATAAACTACAGTTTGATACCAAAGTTACTGATATAAATTCATAAAATAGTATTTCAATAACATTTTGAATGCAAGCCAACAATCGAGATTGTATTTCCCTTGACCCTTAACACATTACGAAAGGGTTAAAGTATGTTGCAATAATTAAAAAAACAAAAAAGATTTAAATCTTTTCATTTTCCTTAAAACTGAAGTCAAGCTGTAAAAGTAATAAAATATATAATGCACAACTTTCATTGGATAACTATTTTTAATGGAAGGTGGTCCACTGGCTAGGAAAGTTTGAAAACCCACCATAAGCTTCACTTACCAAATCATTTTAATAACTATACAGACAATTACTCTCCTTAGATCTGCACAGAGGACAACAGTAAGACTGCAGATATATAAAAGTCAAAAGGTTTGATTTCCCTCAGTGGATGCAGCAGATGTCCCAATATGTCTTGCTTTAAGACACATAACAGCACAAAACAAAAAACAACACTGGTTTATATAGTTACTGTTCAGGAACTGTTTATTTTGTATTTCAAATTTAATTAAAAAATTGTATATGAATTAACAGATTTGGAGCCATTTTGAATTTTGATACACACACACACAAACCTTAAGCTAAATTTGTTGTGATTTTGCAGCTGACATCCAAAACATCTAATTTTCTCATAATTCACTATGCAAGCTTTCAAGCTTAAAACAAAATCAAAACAAGAGCTCATAAGCATAGCATAAATATGTAGCTAGTAATTCATTTCTAATGGTACATTTGTTTGCGATTCTTACATTTTATTAAAACAGTATAAAAAATTCCAAATTCCTTCTAATGTAAGAATTTGACATTTTCTCTCCAGTTTATTTAGCATCCATCCAAATACAAAATTGAATGTATATTACTTAATACATTGCCATCATAGCCTTCAATTTTATTTGGTTATACAGCAATAAGATTGAAAATTAAACCCCTCTTTCCACACCCACTTGTTTTATCTATCTTCTTTCAAAGATTACCAGTAGTTATTTCTCATGATGCTCAATACTATATTATTTATTACTAACAGGGAGATAAGGTTTTCATCTATTAAAATGACAGTACATTTAATTTTTGTACAGAGAATTGTCAAAATCACTTTCAACAAAAACGTGATTCTCTCAAGAAACACATCAATTAGCTTCAATATTTGTTGCACAGTTTGAAAGCCACAAAAAAACTGATAGATATGAAACACTCTCCTTTTTACATACTATTTTTCTTAAATAATTTTCATTCTTAAATGTACTTTTAATTTTATTTCTAATATAGTACTGGCCCAATAACAAAACTGAGAAATACAAAACATTTTTAATGTCTGATGGCACCCATCTAATAATTTCTCTACCTGTGCATTAGAGTTGATGGTACAAAACAGCAGTTCCCAAACAGTTGGGAGCAACCCCATGATTGGTTGTGAGAATACAACTACAGCTAGGTCTACTTTAGTTCTGATCAACTCTTTCACAATGGGCTTACACATGTTTAGTATTTATATTAACTTCAATGCAGTATATGTATTTCACAAAATCTGATAAGTCATTTAGTAAACATTACAAGTCTATTGCACTAGTATGAAGTAATTTCATAATGAGGTATTTGCAGAGATGCCAACTATTTCAAATGACTGAGCATAATGATTGTAGACAGTCCTTTATCATTTGCAGCTACTAGGCCTGACCAATCTCTCTAAGCTGTTTATTATTATTATTATTATAACTATTATTTATTACTGCTATAGATTGCTCATTTATGACTGTGTTTTGTATACTTAATAAATAAATTTAAAAAAAAATTATTTTTCATATTCTGAATTCTTACTCATAAATGTCGTTATCTGCATCGCTTTTGTCTTCGCCTCAGCCTTTTGTTGGCAAGATGCTGATTTTGTATGTCTGGAACAATCATTTATCCTGCCATGCACCAGAGAAAAATCAATGTGACAAAATGTACATAACGCATGATTGTCACTGACTTTTGATGGAATGACCAGATATTTTGCACTACACTCTTTCCTAAATTTTTGATTCACAGTTTTAGTCCTTTTAGATTTGCCAGAAACAAGACAATCTGGCAAACGAGGCCTCTTTTTTTTCCAACTTGTGAATGATCGCATTGGTGTTTCAATGCCACTTAGAAAATGAGAAATACCCATCTACACGAGCACTGATTGGTTGACGAGCACTGATGATGTAACTATGGATTCTCCCACGTACTCAGTATGGAGAAGCACCACACTCAAACTATTGGTAGACGTCGGAGATACAAATATTTATTATTTCAAGCACAAACATGATTATTGCAAGTAGCCATTTGGACTACGTCTTTTATTTATTATTAAAATTTATTTGTATTTCACTAGAAATTTTCTTTTCACCCCTTTCAAGCCCTGGGGAACAATTTATTACTTTATTGTATAGGCCTATATAATATATAATAATTTGGGAGTTGCAACAAGTCATAATATTTGCCTGTATGAGCATATGGTGGTAATGTATACACCAAAATTGTAATTATTATGCTCAAATCGTAATGGTTGGCATCTCTGTATTTGTCCTATAGATATTTGTGAATATAGGCCATTTCACTATAGTCAAATTATCATTTTCAATTAAAAAGCTATTCTTTTTAACAAAATTCTCAAATATCCTTTGCATAACTTTTAAAATCTAAATAGATTAAGAGTTTGTTTTCAATAAGACTATTTTATCTGCTGTTTTCTCTAACCTAACCCTTTACAGGATCCACCAATTTAAGTGACCTTGTAACCACCTAAAAATAAATAAATAAATATAAATAGCTATTATCATCATAAATGCCTACAAATAACACAAAAACATGAACATTTAGTCTAAATAGCTTAAATTACATGTTATATACTTCTATAGTGTTTTTATAATCAACCTCTCAGCAGTACCTAGCAAATATTTGAAAAAATTTGAAATGAAGTGAAGCAGGTGTACTCGTGTTACTGTATGCAGTCGGTTGTTTAGCGTTTTATAACACAAAGCAACTAGGCTATCTGTACCAAACAACCAGTAAAAAAATAAAACAGTAAAATTATTATAAAGTGTAAAAGGAAATTAAGTTAAAACAAAAACAGTAGTCTACTGCTAGATAAAACTTAAATAGAATTGAAAAGGCCAACAGCTCTTAAAAACATTTGTAAGTTGGACAGTGTCACTATCACCAATAACACTGTCCAACGTCAGGGGTAAACCCATAGCAAAAACATGTTTAAAATGGTGTCACTGCTCATGATCTTAATAACAGCATGACACTAAAATATGTGCTATTGTGACTTGAATGTCACAAGTCCCAGTTTCAAGGTATGCAGTTTGGGTGGCCAGTTTCTCTCCAAAATGAGAGGAAAATTATTCCTGCCCTGTGGGTCACTGTCAACCCTCCAAGAAAAGGTAAAGGTAGCAATCAAAGCAATCAATAGCAGCAAGACTGACTAGGTGCATAAAAGGTATAAACACCAGTATTGAAGAGAGAAAGGTTGCAAGCTGAGAGCATAATTCTATGGAACAACTCCTCCCATCAATATCAGCACCTCCCCAAGAGGGTGCTATGACCATTAAAGTCCTCCAAGATTAAATTCAATGAGAGCGTCAAAGCCCGACTGATCATAGATCTCTCAAAAGAAAGGTAGAGCAAACAGTGATGGTACAGCCTAAAGAAACATGCATTGGCTATGGTCTCAAGGGTGTACCAAGTGGCAAAGAAAGGCCTGGCATGTACTATTCAACCAGCAGTGCCACCATTTCATGTACTCGTTCATCACCTAACCTGTCATTTCCAAATAAAAACAACTGCTGAAAGACATCTGTATCAGTAAGTTTTAGAAATGTTTCCTGTAAGAAAAATACATGCAGGACAATAAGGATCAGTTAGCCCCTTGACTTAATCCAAATTAGAATGGAAACCTCAATAGTTCCACTGTGTCAAAGTGGTCATTTTTACTTAGGTGGAAGAGAACTGATGGGAGAGCCCTTTTGTTTTTGACGTTTTTTCTCTTTATTAGGAGGTCTATCGACCTCTTTGGATCCTGCCCTGAATTAAGTGGACAGATCTCTGTTGATGGACAAAGATGTCAGTGACCGAGGGTGTGAACAAATAATAATTCTACATTTCAGGACCAGAGAAGATCAACCTGTAGAAACACCAGAATCAAGAAATAAAGGAAGTGGATCCAACGAACCACTGGAAAAAGTGGTAGGGAGAGAGATTGGAGTAGACATTGACTTGAAGGAAAAAAAAAACTTCACAGCATTAAAAAATGACTGTTAGAAGCATAGAGAGTTCTGTCTGTATATCCACTGTGTAAGTAAAATGGAGTGCACCAGCATAAGTCCAAGATGAAGCAAGTGACAATAACTTTTGAGCCTCTAGGTAGGTGATATTGTTCACAGTCTTTATTATGGATTGCACCTCTTTCTCCTCCACCTACTTAGGGAAAGATCAAATGTATGAAGGGTGTGAACTACTGCAGTCAACACAGTGTGGTTGCAGTGTGTACTTATAAGCATTGTGGTCTTTGCCACCACAAGGAGTACATGTGAAAGAACCACAACAAAATGTCTTCAAGTGACTAAACCACTGAAACAGGAAATATCCAAGATGGTTGGGAATATATGACAATACCTTTCATTTTAAATATCCTGCCTTGATAGTAGGAGGTAAACATGGCAATTTTAACATCAAAATTAGTCCATTTGTAGGTAGTATTATTCCATCTTTCTGGGTGGAGATATGTGGCACCACAGAAACACCTTGCCTGGAGAAATCAGTGAAGATCCTCAATTCAGGAATGTTCTTTAAATTCCTTTAATTATAACTCCATTGGAAGAATTCAAAGTTGCATGTGGAGTAACCACAATGGATATATCTTCCATGGTCCTTAACGTCAAGAGTAATTTGGTGTCTTGTGGTACATATGTTTCCACCAAAATGTCTTTCAGAACAAAGCTTCCTTACTGACTTAGGGGAGCCAGCAGGCCCTTCTAATCCCTTCTGAATGAGAAAAGCAGACATCTGCCCTAAGAATTTCTCAGATAATGAATACAAAATGGTACAGAATCTGGCTGTGATGATGGTTGTTGAACAGTCATCAATTTGTAACCATTTGCCAATTATCCTTTGTTTCCAAGTTTTATTCATTTATTTTTTGTTCATGAATGGGGGAATCCATAATAGACAGAATACATTTCAGCACTCACTGTCCCCACCACCACAGAACCCTACGAGGGAACATACACAATGCAAAGGATATTACAGCAAAGCCAATATACTCACCATCACCATCAGACACAATGTTCACAACACCTGTTGAAAATGTCCAACACTGGTACTCAATTGACCTCAACCGAAGTGGACCAGCCAACTGACCCTGGATGGTCCATCCTAGCACTACTCTTCTATAGAAATTCAAGGCCAGTGGTACATTAGCTTGGCTTCCGCCACATTGCCATTGGAAAAAAGAAACAGCCTGTGGCTAAAAAATCTAGTGTTGGTTTCACCACATTGGCAAAAGATAATTTTTCGGTCTTCGATGGTTTTCCTTTATTTATTCTGTTCAAGTTTCGGTCTTAACAGCTTTCGTGGTTTTTATCACCATCCACACCATTAATGATGACAAATGACCAGAGGCACCCCCAAACAAGTTGAAGAAACGTCTTTAAAAACTACCACTGACTGTAATATATATTTTCTTTATATATGTATTTTTATGATTTCAGGGATATGACAACTAACAAATTAAATTAAAAAAATAAATTACTCAGCTATGCTAATGATTTAATTTATTTTCATTTCTTATGCTACATGTTTGATTCTACCCGTGGTACACAAACAGTAATCAGTGAAAACCTGATTTTCGTCAAACCAACATACGGTCTGTATCAAAGTGGAAATCCCAAATTTCGTTTCACATGTGTTTGAATTGAGATCATGACAACTCCAATATCAGATAAAAAGATGTCTAAGCAGTTAGATATAAAGTGTTTATTTTCAAAAGAAGGTTGAAGCAACAACTGATGATGGGAAATCCACTTCCAAAAGAAAACAGCTCTGAAGAAACTGAAGCTTGCAGCAGTAATCAGACTGGTGTGAAAGAAAAATATACCCACGATTTTAACAGAGTTGTTAAAGAAAGTTGATTTTCACAGTTTCCTTGGCTGGAACATGTTTCCCAACAAAATGCATTTCATTGTAAATTATGCAGGGACAATAAGACGACAAATATTCATGCTACCTCAGGGAAAACTGCTACTAAGCCTAAAAAAGACAATTAGTGAAGCATGCACAGTCAGAAGATCATTGCAGTGCAGTAGCATCACAAGTTTTGAAGAAGGACCTGTCAACTGCTGCTGTGAATGAGTATGTGGAGTGTAAAGGTGGCATTCAGGCACAGATGGCCATATCACTTATACAAGCAAAGGAAGCCATCCCAACTGTGAAGATTCATTCCCTCCTTTCACTACAAGTATTCAAGAATTCACTAGAGTTCTTCATTTTGTATTAATAAGATACTTTCTATTTTTTACACTATTTTCTTGAAAGAAAAGGCAATTTGACAATTTTCTAAAAGTGAAACATTTTGAAAATATCTATCACAAATTAAGTAGCTAGCCAACTCTTCCAAATATCTTTGTTTATTACTTTAATTGGTGGTCTTATTTCAAAATACAAGTTTGTATGCATTTTTTAACAGGGAGTGACCTCTCTAAAGAAACTATAGACTCAGTCACAAAGTGGAACAGAGAGCTTCATATACACCCACAGCCAGTCTCCGGATGATACATACAGTGCCCTAAACCATGTAGTTCAGGATGAAATGCAGGCAGACTTTCGTGCATCGCCTTTCCCATTTCTTGCTCTTCAAGCAGATGAAGCAACTGATGCAGGAAACACCTCTATACTGATAATTTATATCAGGTATCTTTCATCATTACGCTGAGGTTACAAGTCGATTCCTTGCTGCGAGTGAGCTGACCAACACTAGGGCTGAATCTATCTGCAACACAATGCACTCAGTCATGGCAGATCAAGCATTGTTTGATGTTGACTTGGTTGGACTTGCAACTGATGGTGCAAATGTCATGGTGGAAATAAAAACAGGTGTTGCTACAAAATTTAAGGAGGAATGCCCCTGGATAATAACAAGTCATTGTTTGGCACACAGATTACAGTTGGCAGCTGAAAAGGCAGCAAACCAGGTGCCATACCTTGTGAAGTATTTCAGTTTTGAACCAGTTTGCAAAAAGCCTGAAATATTCTCCCAAGTTGTGTCAGGTTCTGGAAGAGAGCAAAGCAACAAAACTGATCAAGTGTTCTTCACACGATGGTTCTCTTTTAATGATTCCATCCAAGCACTAGTCAACTGTATTGCATCTGTGATAAGTTGCCTGCAGGTCATAGCAATGGAACGTGGTACTCCAGACCGAGCCTCGCTACATGGTCTAGTCCAGCAAATGTCATGTTACAGCTTTGTCATGACGACACGTTTTGACTGATGCTGTTGGCATTCTTGGAATTTTGTCAACATCTCTACAGAGAGCTGATTTATCTTATGATCAGGCTAAAGCAATTATTAATGGGTCAATTCTGTCAATTCAGTTGCTGGTACACATCCCTAGTCCTTACACACAGATTGCACTGAAGGAACTCCCACAAGCTCCTGATGCCAATGGTTACACTTCTTATAGAGGCCATGACATCAAAGATAAACAACGTGAAAAGTACAGATCAGCTGCCGAGTGATTTGTTGAAGAGGTGGTTACAAAACTACAAGTAGCATTCCCAGACACTAACATCATGCCATTTTTTTCAATATTTAGTCCATGTTACAGAAGAGCAGTATCTGATGAGGATGATCTGAAGAAAATTACTTTGTTTAGCCACAGTGGCTAAGAGTTATATTTCTAGTGGAAGCCCAGATTAGGGTTGGACCCTTAACCACCAGGATCCTCTCCTCTCCTTCAGGGGATCACCATGCATAGCAAGTATATGGACAGATGTTTAGATCCCCGAAGAAGTAAACAAAGTACAGAACCTGCTCTAGGAGGTCTCCTCTCTAAGGGGTACTGTATCCAGAAATATAAGACAGACCTTTACAAAGTGACCCATCTTTGCTGTGTTTCACTCCACTATTATTTTATAAAATACAGTCACATTTCAGTTTTAATACATTATATATGTATACATACACACAATTACCGTTTGAAATAAGTTCTTTAATTTTTCTTAGAACAAAGAACAAATTATGAACTCAAATTATTAATAATGACAAGCTAGAATATAAAATAAGAACCTTATATCTTTATTTTGTCGAGATATGATTTATGGACTGAATCAAACAGTGGCCCAATTCAGCTCTCTCCATTTTTTAAAATGGTCTCTTATCTACACTTGCTCCAACCTACAATATGTGAATTACAAATCAACAGCTTAGAATGTCCACCCAGTGGTTTTCTCAGTCATTTTAATCTGTGAAAAGACTACCAAGTTCTTTCAAATAAAGATTTCAAGAAGGTAGGTTGTCTTTAGATTGCTTGAAGTTTTTTCTTTTTTTAATCTAAATATATCTTAGTAAGCTTAATAAATAGTGGAATTGTATGGTATTAGTATAGTTATTTATAATTTTTTGGTTATTCAACTATATATATAAAACCAATAATTTTTTGTGTGTGTTTAACACTCCTACGAAAAGTGGGGCCTATTAGGCACCAGAGCAACTTGAAAGGTTATTAATATTAGGCTAATAATTTTGTATTTAAATGAAATTGCCATTTAAATCCATTAATGAATGGATTAACGAGATTCCCACTGTCCCTATCTACTATCTAGCAAAACCACAGCCAGGGGAACGGGCTTGGAGAAATCAGGACTATAAACGTCTTTTCGTAGGAGTGTTAATATCCTCCACGTGTAAAATTTTAAAAGGCTTAGCAACCTATGTCCAGCAGCAACCAAGTTCAAAGGTCAGGCAAGAGATAATTGTTTACTTTACTTCTTGATTTATTGTTATATAATGTTTAGAAAAATAATTTCAATAAATTTATTTCTAAATAGTAACCTTTATACATATATAGTGTATAATAATTGGAATGTGACTATATTACAAAATACTAGTCCACTAAAACAAAGCCAAGACAGCAAAGGCTGAAGGGAAGTTCTATATTAGATATGGTAAATAGGCAGGACTAGAAGATCAATGTAATAAAAGAATAAATATATATCATTAGGAAACTTTAGCTACTTAGACTACACACTTGTATTTGTGTTATATGTAGTCATTCTAGCATGAAAAAAAGCATAATTTATATTTTATTATGGTTGTAAGGTTGGTGAAGTGACAGATCATACAGAGTATAAAAAATAAAATAAATCTTACTGAAAACAAACATTTATATATATATTTGAAATTTTAAAGATTATGCAAATAGAGATTTTTGGGATAAAGAATATTCTTTTTAAAATCATAACATAAAATCACTTTGTACTCAGACTAGTAACAAAACAGACAATATTTTCATAAACAAATGTTCTATTAAAAACAAAAGATTTTTTGTGTATAAAATACTTGTAATCCTTGTTACAAATTACCACATTTTATGTGGATACACATAACGTATCAAAAGTTATAGTACAAATACTTAACGTGGGCAAATGTATAGAAAAACTATTATACAGAGCTTGTCCCAAAAGGGTTGAGCTAGGTAGTTAGCAGTGCACCGACATCCACATTAAAATTAAGGTACATTTCCTAATACTACTACTATTATCTCCATCTCACAAATTCAAATTCACTCACTACCTCAGTACTGCAAGAGAATTATAATAAAACAGAATATATCCACTACAAAAAAACTATTAAGATCATCTTTATTTGATACCTATGCAACTGTTCATCATAAGTATATTACTTAAAGTACAGCCTATCAAATATGAGGGGCAAGACTACCACCCCTAATCCCAAAGTATATCCTTACTTCAAGTTTTATAGCTAATTAAAATAAATTTTACAAAATCAAGTTTGGACAACAACAACAGTCAAAATGAAGGTAAATTCCTTAATGAGTTAATCAAAAACAAGATCATTCATGAAAATAATTTCTGGTGTATTCACAGAATAATTATTGGTAAAAACCAATTTCTAATACATGGAAAAGCCAGTGCATTTTCATAACACTACTTCTAAGAATGGCTTTTTGTATATCACACAACTTAGCAACAAAAGTATAAAATGAATTATAGAGACAACAAATCAGAAAAAAAAAAGTGATTTCTTAATTTAGTCTCAGTTGCTTAATTTTTAAATGAAAAACTGTCAATATAACAAAAAATAGCTCAATTCAGAAATATTTAAGTTCAAAATTAAAGACATTTTTGCTTTCAAAACAAATTTTATACACTTGGCTCCAGTGTAGGTGATTTCACACTATACATTTACAGTAGGCTTATTATATATGTAAAAACAGCTCATATGGGTTGCTAAAATATTCGGTCATTGTCAGGTTCACAAAAAAAGAAAGAGGTAATTGACCGGAAGCTGACCACATGTTTGAAAGGGGTTGTGTAACTGAGTGCTGGAATGTAGAGGGCAGTGTTAGATGTTTGAATTTATATTTTTATATTATTTATTTTATTATTTTTAAAATAGGTATAAAGGTGTTCCTTTGTATTGGTTTATTTTAGGTAGGTTGTTGTATAAGTAAGGCTTTTTTAATTTTGAGTTTGTTTATGTTTGTTTCTGTATTTAGAGTTTGAGTGTTTTCTATGGTTATGTTGTGTTTATTTGACTTGCAGTGTTCAAAAACATGTGAAGGTGACTTTTTATGTTCTTTGAATCTGGTTTCCATTTTTCAACTTGTTTCTTCAATATAGAAGTCGTGGCAGTTATCACATTGCATTTTATGAATAATGTTGGTGTGGTGTTTGTCAGTGTAGTTTTTACACAGTATATACCTTAGTTTTGTGCTTGGTTTGTGAAAAAAAATTTGATATTGACTGGAATGTCATATTTTGTTACTAGTTTTTGCCAAATTTGTTGATTTTGCTTTCTGTCTCGGTGTGTTTTCTACAGTTTGTGGAGGAAACTTACTGATGTTGATGAAGTAGTGTTTTATTTTGTTTAATTCATCATTAATTTTATCTGATGAGCATAGTTTTATGGCTGTTTTTATTTGGTTTTTTAGTGTGTTGAGTTTTTATTTTGTTTCATGTGCTGAGTCTCAAGGAATCAAGGAATGTATAGTCCAGTATGGGTGATTTTTCGGTGGATTTCTGTTTTAAATTGTATGTCGGTTCTTGTAATTTTGAGGTTAAGAAATGATATTTGATTGCTTTCTTCCTGTTCACATGTGAAGTTGATGTTGGGATGTAAAGAGTTAATGTGATTGAAAAAAAAAAAATTGTGTGTTCTGTAGATCTGAATCCTGCAACCGTGCCATCTACATATCTGTACCAGTATAGTGGTGGATGTAATGCTGTGCTAATTGCTTGTGTTTCAACTTGTGTCAGAAAAAATATTGGCTACAACTGATGATACTGGGTTGCCCATGAAGTTTGTCTTCATCGTGACAAATTCTACGAGAGTTGCTGGGAATGTCTATAGATGGGTTAGGGTCTCGGATATAGAGTTCTAAGGCTATCGTGCAGGCTTCAGTGGTTGGAACCTCTGTAAAGAAGGATATGTCATTGAAACTGGCAATTAAGGCATTATGATTAAGTTGATTTAGATTAGACTTGAAATTAAAAAGTCGTTGATGAATGAGCTGGCTGATGTTACATATTTGGAGAATGCCCATGCTATGTATTTACCAAGATTGTAATTAAACGATTCATATGTTGACATTATTGGTCGTAATGGACAATATGGTTTATGAGGCTTGGGGACACCATACATTTGTGGTGTGCGCGAGTCGGTTTTACATAGGTAGGAATAAAGTGTTTGTGAAATTGTGTTGGCTTTTTCATTTTTAATAGTATTTTGTTTAGTTGCATTTCATGTGTCTTTGTTAGATTTGTGTGTATTGGTTTAAATTTGTTTGTGTCTGATAGGATGTTCTTCATTTTTTGGATGTATTCGTTCATGTTCATTATGACTATAGAGTTACCTTTATCGGCTTTTAGAATTTGTATGTTTTTGTCTTGTTTCAGGTTTTTAATGGAATTTATGTCTCTTTTTGTAAGATTGTTTTTTAGCTTCTTGTTTTGTGAAATTATGTTGATGGTTTTGTTAGAAAATCATTTAAAGTTGTTTTTAGGTGTTTCTGGAAAATAAATTTTTAATTTTTCCTGGGATGTTTAATTACAATCTTGGTAAAAAAAGAGCATGGGCATTCTCCAAATACATAACATCAGCCAGCTCATTCAAAGACTTTTAATTTCAAATCTAATCTAAATCAACTTAATCATAATGCCTTAATGCCCAGTTTATATGATATATCCCTCTTTACAAAAGTTCAAACCACTGAAGCCTACAAGATAGCTTTAGAACTCTATATCCGACACCCTAAACAGTCTACAGACATTCCCAGCAACCAATTAGCAACCCTCATAGAATTCACCACAATGAAGACAAACTTCATGTTCAGCAACCACAACTATATACAAACAAATGGCTTAAGCATGGGCAATCCAGTATCATCAGTTCTAGACAATATTTTTCTGACACAAGTTGAAACACAAGCAATTAATATAGCATTACATCCACCACTGTACTGGTACAGATATGTAGATGACATGGTTACAGGATTCAGATCTACAGAACATACACTTATTTCTTTCAATTACATTTACTCTATACATACCAACATTAACTTCACATGTGAACAGGAAGAAAGCAATCAAATATCATTTCTTAACCTCAAAATTACAAGAACCGATACACAATTTAAAACAGAAATCCACCAAAAAAATCACTCATACTGGACTATACATTCCTTGGGACTCAACAGATGAAACAAAATAAAAATTCAACACACTAAGAAACAAAATAAACACAGCCAGAAAACTATGCTCACCAGATAAAATTAATGATGAATTAAACAAAATAAAACACCACTTCAACATCAATAAGTTTCCTCCACAAACCGTAGAAAACATTATACGCACACATGTGAACAGAAAGCAAAAATCATCAAACAAAAGTAAATATATCTCATAAATCACAAAACCATATACTGCTGCATACCATATATTCCCAACATCAGCAGAGAAATAACCAACATTTAACAAAAACTAGTAACAAAATATGACATTCCAGTTAATATCAAATTTATTCAAAAACCCGACACAAAACTGAGGTATATACTATGTAAAACCTACACTGACAAACACATCACACCAACATTATTTATAAAATTCAATGTGATAACTGCCATGACTTCTATATTGGAGAAACAAGTAGAAAAATGGAAACCAGATTCAAAGAACACTAAAAGTCACCTTCACACGTTTTCGAACACTGCAAGTCAAATAAGCACAATATAACCATAAAAAATACCCAAATACTAAATAACATAAACGCAAAATTAAAGAAGCCTTACTTATACAACAACTTACCCAAAATAAATTAATACAAAGGAACACCTTTACACCTACATTAAAAATAATAAAATAAATAATATAAAATTATATATTCAAACATCTAACACCGCCCTCTACATTCCGACACTCAGTTACATAACCCCTTTCAAACATGTGGTCAGCTTCCGGTCAATTACCTCTTTCTTTCTTTGTGAACCTGACAATGACCGAAGAAGGTTGAAATGTCGTTCGCTCCTCGTTGTAAAATATTTTATCAACCCAAACGAGCCGTTTTTACACATATATTTCTCTACAAGTGGGTTTTCTCGTCATCACCGATTAGGCTTATGCTAACATTCACGGAACTCCTCCCACAAAGCCCCATTGTACCCCCGTCACAAAAATCGTAATCAATAGGGTAATCTCTATTTTGAGAAATAAAATTTGACGTGACACACTATCTTATATATTACACGCAGTTTTATATTCCGTTGTTTGTTAAATTACACACTTCTTTGCGTTATAGTTTATATTCTTTAGTCAGTCAGTCAACATTAACAATCTGATGAAACCTCTCGAAATAACGTTAAGTGAAATAAAGTTTCTTCCCTTTACAATATGAAACATAACAATTTTAGAAACTTTTGTATTAAGACTAGTGATAATAGTAATATTTTATCATTATCAAGGTCTTGCAGACAACATTCTCCAAATTTCTAATTCGCAGTTCCAAATAAGCTCGTAAGCCTAATCTAGTTAAGAGTGCGTGAAAATGATACTAATCTCCATGGCTTAGACCCATAAAATAAGATAGATATTATAAACTATTTTCTAGTTATTGTGCTCGTCCTTAAACAATTGTATTGAAAAATATAATTGTTAAAAAGAATTACACTTATTAAATTATCTTTAAATATACCTCAATGCTCTTCACCTTCTCAACGCGCACTCAATTCCTTCTTCCTTTTGTTTCAAATGGTCGTTTAAATGTTGTGCAATTCATATTTACTACTCGGCGTTAAACCGCTTCTAACAGGTTTTCAAAAACGGGGTTTTAACATGTGTGAACAAGGATTTTATTCAATAATATAAATATTTCAGACAATAACATTTAGTATACATTTTAAATAATAGAATATGTCGCAATACAACTTTCATAGGGTATATATAAGATAATACTTATTTTGAAAATTATTACTCATTACTCCTGTTGATCAAATTATTTTCATATTAACCGAATAATTTACTTGAAATTCATACTAAGTATGTGCATGGAACATCTATTGTGATTTAACATACGTAAAGTTATTTGAAAAAAAATTAAATATCACCATTCTTGTATTTTAACAAGTGAATAATCTTTTTATATACATATATTAAGACAAAAGAAAGATTTACAAGCGTCGAACTTATGTATGGGAGAAAATAATTTCATTTTTAGTTATGATTTTGTTTATTGTTTGTGTACTTTTCCTCCTATTGTTTGTTTGTTTGGAAATTTCGCACAAAGCTACTCGAGGGCTATCTGAGCTAGCCGTCCCTAATTTAGCAGTGTAAGACTAGAGGGAAGGCAGCTAGTCATCACCACCCACCGCCAACTGCCAACTCTTGGGCTACTCTTTACCAACGAATAGTGGGATTGACCGTCACATTATACACCCCCCACGGCTGGGAGGGCGAGCATGTTTAGCGGGACGCGGGCGCGAACCCGCGACCCTCGGATTAGGAGTCGCACACCTTACGCGCTAGGCCATGCCGGGCCACCTCCTATTGTATCTCAGAACTGGTTTTGTGGGTATTAACACTTTTACTAATAAAGCAGAGAACAACTTCAAGTGGGTTTCTCGTCACCAAGGATTTTCCTCCTATTGTTTGGTTCAACTTTAATTCATCGACATTGAAGTATATGTTAAATATTTAAAAAGCGAATTATATATTAAGACAGTTAAAGAACAAACATGAGGTTCCCCTATCAATGAAGTATAGGTACCATTTCCAGTTTGCCCCTGAAGAAGAAGAAAGGTCAAAATTGTGAAAGCGCTCAGGTTATAGGATTTTTATTAATTTCTATCAAGATTTCTTGAATCTGTGTTTAACATCATGTGTATAGGTATTAAGTTTATGATTTATTATGTTAAAAAATTAAGCAAAATGTCGTGTGATATGTAAACGAGTGGTTTGCCATAACAGAAAATATTCTTAAGTGTTGAAATTAGACAGATGAAAAAGATAGGTATTAGGATTTGTTTTGTATTCGAATTTCGCGCAAAGCTACACGAGGGCTATCTGCGCTAGCCGTCCCTAATTTAGTAGTGTAAGACTAGAGGGAAGGCAGTTAGTCATCAGCACCCACCCCCAACGCTTGGGCTACTCTTTTTACCAACGAATAGTTGAATTGACCGTCACATTATAACGTCCGAACGGCTGAAAGGGCGAGCATGTTTGGTGCGATCAGGATTCGAACTAGCGACCCTCGAATTACGAGTCGAACGCCTAAACCCACCTGGCCAAGCCGGACCCAGGGTTTAAGTAAAAAACATTTGAAACTGATATGGAGGATGTTTTATTTGTTAACAGCTGTTACTGCAAGTTTGGAATTGTTTAATATTTATATTTTAAATAATCTTGCGAATTAGGTTTTACTTCTGGTACCTCTTTATTTAATTCTTTGTAGTTATTATTTTGTGCGAGTTATTATTAATAATTTGAGTTTTGCATTTATCAAATATTTTGTAAAATTTCTAATTTTCCGTATATTAAGAGTAATGTTGTTATTTGATAACGGGGTCTTTTTGGACGGAAGGACACAAAGGTTAGTGTTTGATACTCATATATGGCTGCCTAGCTAAAAATTTTCAAATATCTCGTACTTAAATATAAGAAATGCAAAAACCAAGTTATTAATAATAACTCGCACAAAATAATAACTACAAAGAATTAAAAATTTACAAGCTAAAAATTTTCAAAGACAAAAAGGTTAATGTCTCTGAAGTATTTCTAGTCAGGTCATATACTAAAATTATGCCATAGCACAGGGTACTCAACTGAAATGGAGAGGCTACTCAAAAGCACCTTAAACATCTCATTCCAAAACCATGAGCATTAATATGGAGCTGGTCCTCCTTTGCTGCTATAACAGCCTCCACTCTTTTGGGAAAGCTTTTCACTAGGTTTTGAAACATGGCTGTGGGGATTCGTTCCTATTCAGCCACAAGACCATTAGTGAGGTCGGCCGAAAAGGCCTGGCTCACAGTCGGCGTTCCAATTCATCCCAAAGGGTTTGATGGGGTTGAGGTCAAGACTCTGTGCAGGCCAGTCAAATTCTTCCACACCAACCTTAGCAAACCATGTCTTTATGGACCTCGCTTTGTACACGGGGGCATTGTCATGCTGAAACAAAAAAGGCCCTTTCTCAAATTGTTACCATAAAGTTGGGAGCATACAATTCTCTAAAATGTCATTGTATGCTGTAGCATTAAGATTTCCCTTCACTGGAGCTAAAAAAAGCAGCTCCAGACCATTATAACTCCTCCAAAAAACTTTAAAGTTGGCACTATACATTCAGGCAGGTAGCGTTCTCTTGGCATCCGCCAAACCCAGATTTGTCTGTCAGACTGCTAGATAGTGAAGCGTGATTCATCACTCCAGAGAACGCATTTCCACTGCTCCAGAGTTCAATAGCGCTATGCTTCACACCACTCCAGCTGATGCTTGGCATCATTGCACATTGTTTTCTTAGGCTTGTGTGCAGCTGCTCGACCATGGAAACCCCTTTCATGAAGCCCCCAACGTACATTTCTGGTACTGATGATGCTTACAGAGACAGTTTGAAAATCGGTAGTGAGTATTGCAACTGTGGACAGATGATTTTTACGCGCTTCAGCTCTTGGCAGTTCCGTAGTGTGATTTTGTGTGGCCTACTGCTTCGTAGCTGAGCTGTTGTTGCTCCTCGACATTTCCACTTCACAGCAGCCAATAGTCCGCCTCAAGACGTAGTAATAGTTTATACTTGGGCTTATCCAGAATCATAAAGTATGACACCCGTGCCTGCTCGGAAACAAATTGGTTTCGAACAAATCAGATAACGTACTTAAAGACTGTTAAGGTGTACTGGAAGGAAAAGACCAAGTGAATAGGAACAGTGGCTGGCATGTAATATAATATTGTCCTTGCCGAGAGGATAGGTACATGGAAAAGGCGGGCTACCTTCTCCCAAATCGCCACCAACGTCGGACAAAAAACCAACATGGGTGAAACAGATTCCATCTGAGAGTGACACAAGGGACATACCTCAGTTTTACATCAATTCCATAAGAATGTACACTCCCTCACTGGAAGGACGTTATGTACTACACGCCAGTTGAAAGCCTGAAGGTAGCTATCAACGTGGCGCAGCACAATGCGCCCCCTAATAAGATCCCACAAGCATGGTGGTATTGCTCTATCCTTTGGGTACATTCAGGGGAAAGCAAGAAGTAGAGGGAATAGGAGTCTGTCAGAACATCATCAGACACGACATGGCAGTGCTGAATCGCCGCAGTATCGTCCATGTACTAGTAGGGAAGGTCAAAACACATAGGTGTTTGCAGGCTCAGTGAAACACCAAAAAGCTTGAGTCCCGTGCCAACCAAGAAACTGGCAAGGTGGCAACAGGGATGACCCTCCAAAGATAAACAGGAAGAGAGAAAGATACTGGGTATGGACACATGGGATGCCCAGACCTCCCCTGCAAGGCATCAGTATCAAGGAAAGCCGAGGCACAGCCTCAAGCTTGCCATTCCACAGGAAGGCAAAGACATGCCATTCGACAGTCTGCACAATGTGGTCATCCAGAGTAAAAATAGCCCTAAGGTATCAGACCAAGGGGAATATCTTCCTCCTCATCATTTCTCCCCTACCAAACAAATTAGCAAAGCAGTAATAATAAACGTGAACTGTCGAAACAACACACTGCTTGCCCCTGCCCCAGGTAGCCTCAGGGCTCGCAAGAAAATGAGCCCCAGAGCAAGTGACTGGGAGAATAGGTTCAATCTAGTCCATATGGGCCGAGCACGAGGCTTGGCGCAGTTGAGCTGGACAGCAATGGCCTGAGAGTAACAATGGACAATGGCCAGCACTAAACCCGGGATATTGAGTTTGTGAGTAACATATTCACATTGTCTGCATGAGAAATACATTTGACACCCACACTCCTGGCAAGTGGAGGCTATGCACTGAAACTGAGTGATACAGATACGAGAACAGGCATTGGATCACCAACACATAAAGCGAAGGGGACAAAGGACAGCTCTGATGAACACCTTTAAGATGGAAAAGGAAGATGTCAGATATCCATTAATCAAGAGCGTGCATGAAGCAGTCGCATACAAGGCTTGCAAATGCCTAACAAAAAGAGGAGGAAGACCACACCTCTCTAGAACAAATAACAGAAAATTGTGGTAAATTCAATCAAAGGTTTTGCTCTTATCGAGGGACACAAAGATTGCAGGGAAATCCCTGTCCATGATGTAATGGAACAGGTCCCCAAGAAGCACCATATTTTGTTGAAAGCTTCTACCCCACATGTCACACATCTGAGTACAGTGAGCCAAATGAGGCATAACCACACTCAAATGGGGACACAGGACTTTTGAAATAACCTTTGCATCTACATTCAAGAGAGATATGGAACACCATGAGGAAAGATCTTCAGACTGGCTGGGATCATTACAGATAAGAGTGATGAGCCCATCCACCATTCCTGGCAGCATAGATCCCCTAGCCAGACAGCAGTTAGAAAGTCCGATGAAGAATGGTCTAACAATATGCCACGCATGGCAATAAAATTCCACTGGCAGTCCATACGGCCCAGGACAATTATCAAGTGACATGGACCAAATGGCCAACCAACATTCACCCAAGCTGATGGGATTTGCCAGCTGATCATGAAAAGAAGGATCAAGGGAGGGTAAAACTAAGGGATGTTTTGCCACAACCCCTTGTCCACGGGCGAAGCCAAATATAAATAGCTATAAAAGCCGAGACACGCATCTAGAATGTCAGAAGATGACATTCTATCCTCCAACAACAGACTAGAGATGTGCTTGTTCTTGTCCATCTCCCATGACAACCACAGTGGAACTGAAGTAACATTTCTGGGATCGAAGAATTCCATCAGACTGGAAATGCTCAGTGCACAGAATAGTTTGGAATACTCCAAATATATATCCTTTCCGAGATTTTTAATGTTTTAGAGAACCCAGTGATCCATTGGCCAGCCTCAAAGCAAGGCAGTTGAGATGTCCTGCTTGCCTTGCAAAGCTTCACGACAAGCTCGTGAAAACTACTTGCCAGCTTTTGTCAACAAGGAGGTTCAGGCTTCCTTGAAACTTAACCACCAGGACCCGTCAACAGACTCGACAGAACAAAGTCCACGAATCAAGGCAATCAATTCGTCTCTAACCTCATCCTCTGCACGGAGGGAGATGTTGAGGACTATATCAGCCTGTGTGCACACGTCAATCCAAATAACCAGAAAGCACACACAGGAAAACAGGAAGCAAACAAAAATGGTTCCTCCTAGAAGCAAAATGGGTCTCTTGCAAAACATGGCATCAACTGCAAAGTGGTTGAAGAGAGAAACCGCATAGAATTGCTTGACAATGCTACACACCCTCTAGATGTTTAAAGTGAGGCAGGAAAATGCATCAACCAGTAAAACAGGGAATCAGTGTTACTGCTGTTTTGTTTGAACAGACTAAGCAGGAAGGTCGATTGACCTCTTGAGACACCCCAACCCCACATCATAGTGGTGGCTGCCAGAGTCAGACAACCACCTCTCTGCATTGAAGAACCACACAGACCAACGTCTAGGAGATTCATGGTGTTGCGGGGCCCCATTTCCGTCACTCTTTTCCTGCAATTCCAAAAGGCTATGAAGATTAGGTAAACCAACGAGATAATTGATTGAACCTGGTGAAGGCAGCTCGTCCACCATCGGGGTGGAGTCACAAACATCGATGGGAAGGGGATCAGATAACCCACAACACCAGAAGCCAGGTGAGTGGACTCCTCAGAGCCCTAAACCTCAACCTTATTGGCCAAAGGAGCATGGTCCACCTCAGAGGCGCCATCACCCACAGCCAGCTCAGCCAGGAAAGTGGGGCCTGATCCTTCACAGAGGATCTCTCTCTAACGTTAATGCAAGTGGCGAGAATGTGGGCGCCATCGCCACTCCAACTCTCTCACCACCAGACACAGAGGCCCAAGCCTCCACAGAAACAGAATCCACCCCAAGTCTATAAGGCTGGCTGGACCCCCTTAGTGGTCCCGCCCATACCAGGGCCTGAAGGATGGGCCTGATCTTCCTCAGATGCCCTGCCCACCAGGAGTGGGCCATGCTCCCAGCAAGCTCAAAGTGCCTTGAACATTAACAACAGAGGCTAGACCCTTTTCAAGGGACTGAGACCCTTCATCCCCAGACACGGGAGCAGTTGCTAATAGGACAGGCATCTCCTCAAACCCCATCAGTATTCAAGATTGGGATTAAACAGAGGAAATCCCCACCCCTTTCCACACACTCTTCACTCTTCTTATGTGGCTGCAGTAGCTCTGCAGCCATTGCTGCATTGGATGCCACACGCCTCAGACAACATGAGAACATGTGGTCACCACCACACATAGCATAAGCAATCATACAATCATTATCTGTATGTTGGAACTCAAGACACTTCCCACACTGCAGGGTCTGGCAAGCACTCAGAAAGTGGCCTTCAAGGCCACAGAGGTGGCACAGGTGCCGCATGCTTAAATAGTTACACATCACTCTAAACCCGAGGATGAACACAAAGTTGTGAAATGGCTTATTCCTGTCTATACATACCTGTCGGTTCCCGGTAAATACTCTCGAATGCATCAGTTTGTTTTGTTTTGTTTTTTGGAATTTCGCACAAAGCTACTCGAGGGCTATCTGTGCTAGCCGTCCCTAATTTAGCAGTGTAAGACGAGAGGGAAGGCAGCTAGTCATCACCACCCACCGCCAACTCTGGGGCTACTCTTTACCAACGAATAGTGGGATTGACCGTCACAAGGGCGAGCATGTTTAGCGCGACGCAGGCGCGAACCCGCGACCCTCGGATTACGAGTCGCACGCCTTACGCGCTCGGCCATGCCAGGCCCGAACGCATCAGATATGCTTCATGTTCAATCTTTCTGACTGTCCCATACGCCAGTAATACGTCCTTGATGGTGTCATGGGGCAATTCGTAGGGGTTGACATGAGAGTCATTCACTTCTGCCTGGCTGGCTCTAACAGAGATCGGGAGTGTACCGACCACACCAGCATTGCTATGTAACGCCCATCACCAAAATGTTGGAGGCACTTTACAAGCTACCTCCAAGTAAGTATTAACGATGTATGTTACCGCCGAGGGTAGAGAAGCCGCGGGCACCACCAAACTGAAAAACGCCAGATGGCCATAGCCATACCGACCAACTGTGAAAATAGTTTCATTAGAATAAGTGAAGAAAAAATAAAACACACAAACACGACTACAAATAACAAAGTCTAAATGACACATGAACAAAATTCACCAATAAACACAAACTTGACAGCACACGATGAAGGACAGGCACAACCTCGTAAAGAGGCACTGAAAACACGGCAGCAGAAAATCAATGTCACCAACGTCGGACAGAGGACCAACTTGTGCATGACAGACTCCACCTGAGAGTGACGCAAAAGACACATTTCGGCTGTACAAAAATTCCACAGGAATGTACGCTCCCACACCAGAAGGATGTTATATACTATACGCTAGTTGAAAGCCTGAAGGTAGCTATCAACATGATGCAGCATAATGCAGACCCAAATAATGTCCCACTGCAGAGCAGGGTGATGTTGTTCAATCCTATGGGTACATTCAGGGACCAGCAGGCAATACAGGGAGCGGAAGACCATCGGAACATCGGCGGACACGACACGACATCGCCAGATCGCCTGAGGCTTGCCATCCTCACAGGAAAGCAAAGACATGGCATTTAATAACCCATGCAGTGCAGTCATCCAGAGGAAGAATAGCCCCAAGGTACCAGATCAAGGGGAGTATCCTCCTTCTCACCACCTCTGCTTTTCTAAACAAATTAGCAGGGCAGTAGCAGTAATCGTGCACTGCCAAACCAACAGACTGCACCACCTTCCCTCAGGAAATCTCGAGGCACGTAAGAAAATGAACCTCAAAGCATATGACTGGGGAGGAGGTCCAATCCAGTCCAAATGGGGAGTCAGCAGCTGAGGTCCATTTGCCCAACCACCGAGTTCGATTCTTGGCATAGTTGAGCTGGGCAGCACTGGCCTGAGAGTAACAGCAGACAGTGGCCAGTTCTGAACCTTAGGATGTTGTTTTTTCAAGGAACAGGTTCACATCATCTGCATGAGAAACATACTTGACATTCCCCCCCCCAGCAACTGGATGCCACGTACCTAAACCAAGTGATACAGATAAGAGAGCAGGCACTCAATCACCAATGCATGAACCAAGGGGATAATGGACAGCCCTGACCAACTCCCAGCAAGATGGGAAGGAAGATGTCAGATATCTGTTAATCAAAAGCCTACTTGAAATGGTCGTGTACAAGGCTTGCACATACTGGCTAAACACAGGAGGAAGGCCACACCTCTCTAGAACGAACACAAAAATTTTTGGTGAACTTAATCAAAGGCTTTGCTCTGGTTGAGGGACAAAAAGATTGCAGGGATATCCCTGTCCATGATATAATGGAACAGGTCCCTGAGAAGTACCAGATTTTGTTGGATGCTTCTGCCCCACACGCCACTCGTCTGAGTGCAGTGAATAAAGAAAACCATATCTGCACCCAAATGGGCACACAGGACTTTAGAATAATCTTAGCATCTACGTTCAGGAGAGATATGGGATGCCACGCGGAAAGACCTTCAGACTGGCTGGGGTCCTTACAGATAAGAGTAATGAGCTCATCCAGCATTCCCAGTGGCATAGACTTACTAGCCAGACAGCTGCTAAAAGTCTGACAAAGAAGGGTCCAGCAACATGCCACACGTGGTGATAGAGTTTCACTGGCAGTCCATGTGGCCCAGGACACTTACCAAGTAGCATGTACCAAATGGCTAACCAACATTCACCCAGGCTGATAGGTTTCACCAGCTGATCGTGAAAAGAAGGGTCGAAGGAGGGCAAAAACCGATCGATGTCACTCCACAACCCTTTGTCTACAGGTGAAACCGAATATAAATGGCGATAAAACCCGAGGCATGCATCTAGAATGTCAGAGATGTTAGGTGATGATTGACCATTCTCCTGGCCCTAAGTCGTGGACTTAGATCGTCGATAAAATATTGAGTTCTAGGCCGCATATAAGACTCTCACTATTGTCTGTCAATTTGAAGAACTGTTATACATAAACTGTCATTTGTAATAACTATTAGTAATATACTGATAAATGGCATTCTTTTTATGTTTGTATATTAAAATATATTTGTGTTAAAAAAGAAAATTGTGTGTATCAATTTTGTTGGCCAATAACAGACATTTAATACATATTAACATTTAATTAACTGCTAAGCTCAAATTAAAATTCTGGTTATTTGAAGTAATAATAACGTAATAAGTCGCAGAGTTGTCCGAAATAAAGTGTGATACGTAACATGTCGAAACGTTAAGGAGTCTGTCTGATAAAGTCGGCATGTTTTCGTAAGTATGTAAAAGTTTCATTTGGGAGTTACAGGAACATTAAAACTTGCTTTTAATAGTGAGTTTTGAATATATTCTGTGTTTTTTTTTATGTGCAATAGCATTATATTTACCCATGTTGAATATGTATATTCTATTACACTGACATTAGGCACGGCATGGTGTTTAGAGCTTTCGACTCCCAATTTGAGAGTCACGGGTTCGAATCCCTGTCCCGCCACACATGCTCGTTCTTTCAGCCATAGAGGTGTTATGATGTAACGGTTAATCACACTATTCGCAGCCCAAGAGTTGACGGTGTTAATTAGGAACGGCTAACGCAAATAGCCGTAGAAAAAACGTAGATTTGCGCAAAATTCCAAACCATTATTCTAAGTGGCATCTTATGGTCTTGCAATAAACGGGGTCCAAATAATTATTTTTGCTATAAGATCAATATTGACACGCTCTGTACGCTACTTCTCGAACCCGCGACTGTCAGATTACGAGTCCAGTGCCCTAACCACCTGGCCATTTTAGACCATCTTTCTTAACATAATACATTAAAAATACAGATCAGTACCAATACGGAAAAGAAAGACGTACTGTTTTCAAGAATTATATCATTATGAAATTAGAAGGGGCCAACCCTCTTATGTTATCCTGTATTACTATGTCAAGTTGTGGTAATTAGGTATTTTTTTCCAAAATTTAGATGCGGTCCAACCCCAAATCTTGTTATTCTGGATAAATTTGTTTGGAACTGATTGACAAAGATATGTGGAAAAGCACACACACACATATACTGACATTTGTTAATATAGAAGATGCCAGTGCAGCTACCAACTCCTTAATGGCCTTCCTCATGTCATCCTATGTCACTGTATCCAGGGGCGTAGATCCTGGGGAGATGGGGGATACATCCCCCTTCATTTTAGGTTGGGGTATGGTGCACACAATCATCCCCCCTACAGTTTGGTCTGTTGAATTGTTTTATTGCATCACAGGCCTACAAATTGTGTGTTTGTTCTTGTGATTCTCGTGTTCTTACCAATCGAATTACATAATTAGGCCTAGATGTAGGGTTTTTCAGTAGCCATAATGTACATCTTTAATATAGGCGTGCTTCTAAGCTTTTCGATCTAAGCGACAGTTCGTAAATATCAGTCAGTAGGCCTAAGTATACTTGCAAGCACTATCACAGAATCTACCTACGTCTTGTACGTAGTGTAAGATTAAGTAAAATTTTCATCACAACAGATTGAACAGAGCATGAAATTCGAAAATATTACACCCAAGCGTAAACTCCTGTGATCTAGATCTGGGAGGCCACATTTGTAGCTTGTAGCTGCATCAATCTTATGTGTATATTGTGCGGTTTTCCTACGCTATTTGTTCTTATGCATGTCTACCCGGTTTTATTGTCGAACGCCTTACTCTCCTTAGTTTCCGAAGACCGTAGTGTACGTTTAGTGTACACTTAACGACAGGCTCGGGCCGCTCGGATCCAGACGCGCCCTACATCACCCCCCTCCGCTCCCTTTAGTCTGAGCCTCGATTTTACAACAGGGCTCATTAGACCTGTGTTTGTGGCCCTCATTAATCCATGTAATTTCAGATTATCACCGCCCTCTAATAAAGTGCTGGTGCTTTATGGTAAAATAACAATATATTCTCTCATCATAGATGGTAAAAATATTGTATTTTCTTGAATAATTAGAACACAAAAGGAGCGATTTCAACGGCCTGAAGTCTCTACTCGAATTGTATTGCTAGTTTTTGTTTAGGTGTTTTTATTTAATAGACGTGATTACAGACATTATATCACAACGTGTTTGCCTTTTGATGAGCTTTAACAGGAATATAATATATTTGTGATTGTTTAAGTATTTTTCGAGAAACTTGCAATTACTTGTGTTGTAACTGGCATACATTATTGTCCCAGCGATGCCCAGGCGGTCAGTCGGCTCGGTAGTCACTGTAAGGTTCGCGCGTTTGACTTAAATACATTGTACAGTTCAGTCTTACTTCCATTCTGTTCTATCTTCGTTCGTTGTACGTTAGAGTTTTTCAATAAAGACTGTATTTTAGCCTGTTGAGTCATCTGGGAAACAGATTTCAATTATGACAAGCAAGTGTCTGAAACTCTCTGATATTAGACAGTTCTGCAAGCCAGTAACTAGTACTACAAGTGACAGTGCAGATGCAGATAATCCAACAACCTCAAGCAAAGGAATAGAAACTTTCCATACAGAGGAAATACCATGTTCATCAGAGGACGAGTCTGCAAATGTTTGTGCAATTATTGCACATCATGAACCACCAGATAGTTGTGAAACACGTTTGTGCAGTAATAAAAAATCTGACACTCCACAGATACAGTGTGGAAAGCCATATCATCCAGACGCACACCTAATACTACGGCAGAAAGCAAAGTCTCAACATATCAACTTCCAGAGCAAGTGGTTTGATGAGTTCCCATGGCTGCACTTCGACAATCAGACTCAAAAAGTCATATACTTTCATTGTGCCAAGGTGGAAAATAGAGGCCTTTTTACAGGGAAATTGGAGTGCCAGTGGAGTATACCTTCATATCCACCGGTTTTTGCAACTGGAAAAAGGCAAAACAGAAATTAAACGAACACCAATCTTCCTCTCAGCACAGATTTGCTATATCTCCAGGAGGTTCACTTGATGTAACTCCAGTGACTGTCCAGCTACATGATGGAAACAAGAAGCAGCAGAATGCAAAAGAAGTCTAGCCAAACTATTCAAAAGTTTACGTTTTTTACTGCGTCAAGGTTTAGCATTACGTGGACATACTGATACGGAAGGGAACTTCCTGCAGTTAATGAAGCTCCTGGAAGAGGAAGATCCTGAGTTGACGGCCTACTTGTCAAAGAAAACCACATTCACATCACCCCAGGCTCAGAATGAATAAATGGAGATGTTCAGCCATCAAATACTGAGGAACATTAGCACACGAAGTGCAGCAAAGTGAAATCTTTGCATTAATGGTTGACGGCACTCAAGATGTTACAGGTGCCGAACAGGAAGCAATATGTGTACGATACGTAGATGAGAACCTTGACGTCCATGAAACATTTTTTGGTTTGTACAATGTTTCCAATACAACTGGTGAAACAATATCCTCGACAATATTTGATGTACTGACTGGACTCAATTTACCACTGTCAGGATTAAGAGCACAAACTTATGATGGAGCCGCTAACATGAGTGGTGCGTACAGTGGATACCAGGCAAAAATAAAAGAGAAGCAACCGTCAGCTTTGTTTTTTCACTACAGAGCACACAAGGCTAATTTAATTATGCAACATGCAGTTGAAGCTTGTGAATATGTTCGAGATTCTATCCAGTGGGTACATGAACTTGGTATCTTGCTTCAGAAATTAGGCAAATACAAGACAATCATTGAAAATATTGTATCGTCAGACAGCCACAATGGTCCAGTTAAATACATCCGCCTACTGTGTCCAACACGCTGGTTGTGCCGCCTATCTCCAATTACATGTGCTAATAAACACTACAGTGACATTGCTGATACTTTGTCTGAATTAGCAAATGAAAAATCAGATGTAGCAGTGAAAGCACGAGGTTAGCTGGACATATTTGACAAAGGAAAGACAGTTTTAGGATTGTTGATGGCTCAGCATCCATTAGCTGCATTAAAGGAATTAAACCGTGCATTCCAAGCAAAATCAGCGACAGTATCTGGCATGATTGAAGCATCTGCAATGACAGTTGAGCAATTGCGGGTATTGCGAACAGAGGAAAATTACAACAAGATATTTGATGAAGCTGAGAAAAAGGTAACTTCCCTAGATCTGGTGCCTATTGAACTACCACGCATTCGCAGACCCCCCAGAAGGATCACAGGTGATGGCTCAGCACACCATTCTGCAACAGCTAGAGATTACTACAGAAGCCAATATTTTGAATTTGTAAACAGTCACAGAACATCTGACCATTAGATTCAATGCAGACAACAATGACTTAAGGGAATATCTGGCACTTGAGAACATGATCACATCTGGCAAGATTGACAACTCGGTTATAAACTTCTATCCAGAAATCTCTGCACAACGGCTCGAGTTTCAGTTGCCCATGCTCAAAGGAACAACAAAAGCAGTATCTCTGAAAGGTGCAAAGGATGCTTACTGTAAAATGCATGAAACAAGCCAGCAGATGTTTAGTGAAATGTTTCTTCTCATGAAAATTTTGCTTGTATATCCAGTATCCAGCTGCGAATGTGAACACAGCTTTTCTGCATTAAGACGGTTGAAGACGTGGTTAAGGTCAACTATGTCTCAATGCCGCCTCAACCATGTGGCAGTTTGTCACACTCATAAAGATGATGTCGACAAGATAAATATAGAAGAGCTTATGAAAGAATTCATAAACAGATCATCACAAAGGAGGTCTACGTTTGGGAACATGTAGACTATAGGACTAAATGAATCTTACTTCAATGAAAAGTATGAATAATTATGTGCTACATTGTATTGATGTGTAACTTCAAGAGTTTGCAAAGACATTTTAATCATTTTTATCAAACAACATGAACAGTTTTTCAGTAGATATAAACTTATCAAGGGTAATTACTAATTTTATTAATATTTCAAAACGTAATTTATGCAATGAAAGTTATCAGTAGCTTTGTCAAGTATAATGGCCATCTCTTATACTGTGCAGTGTGCAGAAATAAATTCATGTGGCAGTTAATTTGTGACACATTTGTCTTTATTCTGTTAACATTTTGAAAACTGTTCATAACATCTCACTTATACAAACCTACATGGAAACCTTGAAGTATTGTGGCAACAAGATTACTCTGTGACTGCATGTTTACAGCTTTCAGGTTCACATAATCAGAGATTACCAATTTGCAAAATGAACAGTCCACATAAGTGGTTGCGAAAACTATCCCCCCATCGGGTGTAAAAACTCTACGCCCCTGACTGTATCACTTTTAGTGCTGACTGATCAAAAAATGTGGAAACTTGTAAGGAACAGATATGAAATGATAGATAAGACCGTGTATTTTCCCCTTGAACAATCACAATGCTTTATATAGTAGATTAGCTGGAGTACCCGTCTGTTGAACAGGTGAAATAAAAACTCTTTTGTAACAAACAATAGAAAATTGTACTTCAGATTTTTTATTAACATAATAAACATTAACAGTATAATCTAAACACATAGAGGTGCCAATGCTGAAAAAAAAAACATAGAGCGTCCACTCCACGCCCTAATGTCGTTCTGTATCACTGTGTTAAGTTTGGTGCTTATCGATCAAGAAATGTGTAAACGTGTAAAGAACAGGTACACACAGATATTGAAAACTTTTAATATAGAAGATGATGGATCCAACCTCTCCTTCGTTACCTTATTCATGTCATCCTGTATCATTGTGTCAAATTTGTTGCTGATTGATCAAGAAACGTGGAGGCCCGGCATGGCCACGTGGTTAAGGCACTCAACTCGTAATCGGAGGGTCGCGGGCTCGAATCCCCGTTGCACCAAGCATGCTCGCCCTTTTAGCCGTGAGGCGTTATAATGTAACGGTCAATCCCACCATTCATTGGCAAAAGGTAGCCCAAGAGTTGGCGGTGGGTGGTATTGACTAGCTGCCTTCTCTCTAGTTTTACACTGCAAAATTAGGGAAGGATAGTGCAGATAGCCCTCGTGTAGCTTTGCGCGAAATTCAAAAATAAACAAACAAGAAATCTGTAACGTATAAGAAACAGGTACACACATTAACTGATGATTTTTAATATGGAAGATGGGAAATTCATTCCACCTTTCACTACTTTCTTCATGCCATCCTATATCATTGTATCAAAGTTGGTGCTGATTGATTAAGAAACATGAAAACGTATAACAAACAGATAAGAAGTGATGGATATACAACCATGTATTTCCCTCCTGAACACACATGTTTCTCTATATAGTAGATTTAGGCTAGTGTCTTCAGATAATGTATAAGACATGGTCATACGTTGGAATTAAAGTATTGCCCAGGGAATTAGCTTATACCATTGTAGTAATAGGTTATTGTCCACCAGGGCTTTTTGTTTTTGTTTTTTTGGAAAGGGCACACTCAAACTGATGCTTGCATCACAGGTGTGAACCGAAAAAAAATGAGGATACATAATAAAAATACAAATGTTTTCTTACTTGCAATAGTCATCCACAGAGTCTGTTTGCAACCAACGTAATGGCTGTAAACCTAGATTAAGATTTTTAAAACTATATTAAGATAAGATCTAGATGGTCTATTTATTAGCACTACATGAAATATACGTTAATTTTAAGTTATAAACATTTTAAGTTGCAGCAAGATACACAAAAGCTGATGTGGAAGGTTATAAGTAAGGACTTCTTTAAATACATTAAGGATAAACAAAATGTTACTTATTGTTAGGATGGGGTAAGACTCTTGAGGGATGATAAACAAAGGCTTGTATCTGATGATTATGAGACGGCTGTGTTATTAAGTTCTGGTTTTTTACTACTGAAGGTTTAAGCAGTATTTCTCATCTTGAACAATTAATAAATGAAAACAAGGTTGGACGAGATGAATGCATTAATTCTAAGCTTGTTAAGAAAATACTGGGAAGTGTTAAGAATGGTATGGCTACTGGGTCAGAAAAATATTTTCCCAAGGGTTTTGAAAGGAAGTTAAGGATTGAGTAGGTAAGCCGTTTACTACTATTTTTTTATGAAAATATAGCAGGTGCCAAAGGAGTGAGGCTGGAAGTTAGCTAATGTCACTCCTCTTTTCAAGGTAGGTGATAAGAATTGTCCTAGTAATTATAGGTTCATTAGTCCTACATGAGTAATGGGAAAAGCTTTGGAAAATATGATAAAAGATGATTTGCAAGGTTATTTAACAAAGTTTATAATTTTATTCGATAGCCAACATAGTTTCAATAAGGGAAAATCTTACCTTAAAATTCTTTAGACTATTCTTTGAAAAGGTTAGTGCTTATGTAGATGAAGATAAGTGTGTATCTGGTGTGTTTAGAGTATCTGGATTTTCAGAAGTCATTTGGCAAGTTGTTGCGTAAACGTTTTTTTTTTTAACAAATACCTCTGTAAGTGTCAGAATAAATTAGCAAATTGGATAGAAAAGTGACTGGATGGAAGAAAGTAGTTTGTTTGTTTGTCTGCAGTTAAGCACAAAGCTACACAATGAGTTGTCTGTGCTCTACCCACCACAGACCACTGAGTGGACAGAAGAAGGCAGTGGGTTGTTATTAATGGAGTTCAGTCAAACTGGATTAACATCACAAGTGAGATACCTCAGGACTTAGTCCTAGGACCTTTGCTCTTTTTTGATTTGCATCAATAACATAGATGAAGGAATTTTCAATAAATTACTTACATTTGCAGATGATATTTATATCTTGGATGTTGCTAGCTTTGAAGAGGATACAGATGCTTTGAAAAAGGATTTATATCAGTCTGTGAGTTGATCAAATAAATGACAAATGGTTTTCATTGTAATAAATGGAGTATAATGCATGTGGGTTATTTTAAGTTGAATTATAAGTATAATTTGAATGAAAATAACTTTAACAGTGTCATGAAAGAAAGAACTTTGATGTAATGGTTGATCAGTCTCTTAAGCCATCGATGCAGTGTGCTATTGCTAGTGGTAGGGCAAAGAGGATTTTCGGTTGTATCTAAAGAAATATTGAATACATGTCTAAAGAAGTTACAATTTCATTGTATAGGTCACTGGTTAGGCCACATTTGGAGTTTTGTTTTTAGTGGTGGCTTCATTACCTTTGAAAATACATTGAATTATTAGAAAGAGTTTCAGAGGATGGTTACCAAGTGGTACCTGAAGTGAAAGGGTTGGCATATGAAGAGATCCTTAAAAATGTTTTCTCTTAAAAAAAGGTGTTAGAAGGGGTCTAATTGAAGTGTTTAATATTGTAAAAGGAACTGATAGTGTTGATGCATCAACATTTTTTTATACTTAACAACCAGAATTATAGAACTAGGGGACACAAATATAAATTTTGGCATGGTAAGACTCACCTTCAGCCAGACAGTTTTATTTTTCTAACAAAGTCCTTGGTCTATGGATTGGATTGCCTTTAGATGTTGTGAGAACAGTAAATTTAAGTAAGTTTAACAGAAGGATTGATAACTATATAAATGATAAGGGCTGGCTTTAATATATATTTTCAATTTTATTTATTTAATACTTTTAGTTTGGTTTAGAGGATGGAGCAGCCCTGATGGACAAATAGGTCCATTGCTGTCCCAGAACATTATATTATATTATGAAAAACAAAGTGATTATAACCCTTGGTTCAAGCCTTCATGAACTACATGCAGTACAAGGTTTATTTTATGATTGAAAAAAAATGAAGGAAAATTCAATGCTTGTAATTTAGGTTTCATAATTTTAAGTATTTATGTATATACTATATAATTTTGACATAACATAATGGTAGCTTAGGTTTTATTATTTTAAGTATTTGTGCATCGACAATAATATTTTGATATTGCATAATGGTAGCTTAGGTTTTATTATTTTAAGTATTAGTGTCTAGACTATACTATTTTGATATAACATAGATATGCCAACCATTAGATTTGAGCGTAATCATTACGATTTTGGTGTATACATTACGACTATACGCTCATACAGACAAATATTATGACTTGTTGCAACTCCCAAATTATTATACATTATATAGGCCTATACAATAAACTGATAAATTGTTCCCAAGGGCTTGAAAGGGGTGAAAAGAAAATTTCTAGTGAGATACAACTAAATTTTGATAATAAATGAAAGACATAGTCCAAATGGCTACTTGCGATAATCATGTTTGTGCTTGAAATAATAAATATTTGTATCTCCGACGTCTACCAATAGTTTAAGTGTGGTGCTTCTCCTTACTGGGTACGTGGGGGAATCCATAGTTACGTCATCAGTGCTTGTCAGCCAATCAGCGCTCGCGTAGATGGGTATTTCTCGTTTTCTAAGCGGCATAGAAACACCAATGCGATCGTTCACAAGTTGAAAAAAAGAGGCCTCGTTCACCAGATTGTCTTATTTCGAGCAAATCTAAAAGGACTAAAACTGTGAATCAAAAATTTAGGAAAGAGTATAGTGCAAAATATCGTGTAATTCCATCAAAAGTCCGTGACAGTCATGCGTTCTGTACAGTTTGTCACACTGATTTTTCTGTGGCGCATGGCGGGATAAACGATTGTTCCAGACACACAAAATTGACATCTCATCAACAAAAGGCTGAAGCGAAGACAAAAACGATGCAGATAACGACATTTATGAGCAAGAATTCAGAATATGAAACCATAAATGCAGAAGTGATGTTCACCCAATTCGTCATTGCTCATAATTTACCCCAAGCTGTAGCTGATCATGCAGGACATCTATTCAGAAAAAATAGCCAAAACTACAGCCATTGTACAAATGTTGAGTTGTGAAGATGACAAAATGATTTCAAGCATACTTACTAACAGTGTTTACAGTTTAGCCACAGATGGATCCACAGACATGGATGACTCAAAACTGTATCCAGTGGTTGTACGATATCTTGACCCTTTGCTGGAAAAAAATTGTTTGTTCTCTTTTGACAATGGTGAAATGAAAAGAAGCTTCAACGGGAGAGAAAATTTTCAAGCTTTTGGACCACGAACTGACAAAGAGGAAAATTTCATTGGAAAACTGTCTTAGTTTTTCTTCACACAATGCCTCAGTTATGTCTTGTATAGGTAAAGGTGTGATGGGACACATCTCAAGACGACAGACTAGCATTTACTTCATGGGCTGTGCCTGTCATCTCATGAACATTGCTGCCCAGAAAGCTTCCAGAAAACTGCCCTGTCTAGTTTCTGATATATTGATAGATATCTACTATTTTCTGGACAAAAGTGCTAGCAGAAAACAACATTTCAAAGAGTTTCAAGGATTGTATGACAAAGAAACAAAAAAAAAGTCTACAAGTTGTTAACACAAGATGGCTATCACTTGGGGTGTGCCTCAGCAGAATATTGGACATGTGGAAGCCATTGAAGAAGTATTTTCACTGTGAAAAAGAAAACTAGATTCAAAAGGATCGAAACGTGCAGCTCAGTCAGGCAGCAAGACTTTAACAGGCAGGATATCCTCTCACAGTTAAGACACCATCTCAGCCACACAGGGACACAGTCAAAACACCCTTCCAGTCACACAGGGACACAGTTAAGACATCCTCTCAGCCACACAGGGACACAGTTAAGACATCCTCTCAGCCACACAGGGACACAAGACAATAGTCTCCAAAAGCAGACAAAGAAACATTTGATATAACTCAATATATGTTTAGGCAGTCTGACTTTGAACTACAGAAGAGACAATCAATGAAAAATGATGAAAAAAAAAACGAAAGCTAACAAGGAAGTAATCAAGAAAAATTATGCGCAGAGCAAGTTAGATAAGTTAACAGTTTTCTTGGACAACAAAATAAACTTGTTATTTTGTCTTTTTTCTTCAGTCTGCAATTCCTCAATTTGAGCAAGTCAATTTGATATTGCAAAGAGAAGAATCTTTCATACACATTATGCATAGAACTCTGATTAAACAAGTTAAAAATATACTTGTCAGATACATTAAGCCAGAATATCTTGAAAACAACATCACTGAACTTGACAACAACAATTAATCCTTACACAAATCTGATGAGGCAGTTTCTATTGGAAATGCTGCCAAGGAATACATTGTTAAATATGAAAAGGACCTGGATCTGATCAGATTCTACACCAGTGTCAAGAAATACTATATTTTGCAGCTACAAATTACATGATGAAATATTTCCCTCTAAATGATGAACTTCTGATTCATACAGAGGTTGTTGATCCAAAACTGAAAGTCAGCAAAGATTTCTCTTCTCTACGCTTCTTCATAGACAGGTATTCTTTCCTTGTCAATACACATGAACACGACACTAGTGACAAGTTGGAAGGGCAATATTTGAACTACCAAATTGATACTTTCTCAAAAACTGTCCTTCAATTGAATGTTGACAAGTTTTGGGTTCAGCTGTCTACAGTTAAGGATGGAAATGGTAACCAGAAGTATGACTTTCTGTGAAGGGTTATACTTGGAATTCTTACAATCTTCCATTCTAATGCTGACAGTGAAAGGATATTTAGTTTAGTGACTAAAAAACAAAAGCAAGTTCAGACCAAACTTGAGCACCTCGGTTTTGAGCAGTATTATAACACACAAGATGTGTATGCAGTCAAATGGACAATGTGACATTCTCATGAAAGCAAAGGCTGCAACAGCTGCAAAACTATAACAATAAGTGTCATAGACATGATATAAACTAGTCATTACACAAAGGCTTTTTCTGCTTACTGTTTGTGCATGTTCAATGTTGTTTTACCAGTATGTTTGTTACTCTGAACTAAATAAAAGACATAATTTCAAAAGCATTTTTTAAATTTATTTATTAAATATACAAAACACAGTCATAAATGAGCAATCTATAGCAGTAATAAATAATAGTTATAATAATAATATAATAATAAATAGCTTAGAGACATTGGTCAGGCCTAGTAGCCGCAGATGATAAAGGGCTCTGTCTACAATCATTACGCTCAGTCATTTGAAATAGTTGGAATCTCTGATAACATAATGGTAGTTTAGGTTTCATTATTTGTGTATAGAGTATTCTATTTTGACATAACATAATGGTAGCTTAGGTTTCATTATTTTAAATATTTGTGTATAGACTATACTATTTTGATATAACATAATGGTAGCTTAGGTTTCATTATTTTAAGTATTTGTGTATAGACTATACTATTTTGATATAACGTAATGATAGCTTAGATTTAATTATTTTAAGTATTTGTGTATGGACTATACTATTTTGATATAACATGATGGTAGCTTAGTTTTCATTATTTTAAGTATTTATGTATAGAGTATTCTATTTTGACATAACATAATGGTAGCTTAGGTTTTATTATTTTAAGTATTTGTGTATAGACTATGTTATCTTGAAATTTAATAAAGCTTAGTTTCAGTTGTTGTTAATCTGTGTTTGTTTTGTATTAGTGATAAGGTTTAATGAGTTTCTCAGTCTTGCACTAAATCTATGAATTTTGAATATTTTGTGCTATAACTAATATCTAAGACAAACACCAACCCCGTGCTATAATTAATATCTAAGACAAACACCACACCCATTATGAAACAAATCACATTAAAAACAACAACATTTGTTCAGTAACTAGTAATATTAAAGATTAAACACTGAAGAATCGAATGATAATTTTATTTTTATCAAAATTAAATACTCAACAGATGGCGCCACAAACAATAATTTTTATTTGTATTTGTTTTTAAATCAGTTTTTAATTTTGTTCGTGAATTTTTTTTCCCGAGGTGTACTCTGCTTAGTTGTACAAATACAAACTACTTTATATTCTTATTAGTATTTTTGCTAATATAATGTGTTTATTTTATAACAGTATTTTCTTTAAGGTATAAAAATACATTGTTCGAGTGGTAGAATAAGAATAGTTTCCTCCTTGTTGTCCTTTATTTTAAAATTATACAAAATATATTTTTAAGCAAATGACAGCCGTATACTTTGCAATCAAAGAAATAGAAATAAATTAATAATTTTTGAATTTCTGTAATCTGCATGGAATGTCCCAGAAATAAACTGTTAAGATCTTATGATCAAGTTATCTAGATATTTTTGTTTGTTTGTTTTGAATTTCGCGGAAAGCTACAAGACGGTTATTTGGGCTAGCCGTCCCTAATTTAGTAGTGTAAGATTGGAGGGAAGGTAGCTAGTTATCACCATCCACCGCCAACTCTTGGGCTACTCTTTTACCAACGAATAGTGGGATTGATCGTACCATTATAACGCCCCCACGGCTGAAAGGGCGAGCATGTTTGGTGCGACCGGGATTCGAACTAGCGACCCTCGGATGACGAGTCGAACGCCTTAACACGCTTGGCCATGCCGGACCGAAACACTGTGTTTAGCTACAAACAAACACAGAAAAAAAACAAACAAGAAAAGTTTAAGTTCAAAACTACATACGTGAATAGGTAATTGTGTATATGATTTATGTAACTTTTCTAACTCTAAAATTGTGAGTCAGTCACAGACAATTTGCCAGGGTTTTGGTGGAAACTTGGAACAACTGAAAACTGGCTAGATCGGTTTCTTCCATAAAGCTGGGAATTTTGAAATTTTATCTCTTCTGTCGAAAAGTTATAAAATTCCCAACATCTTGTTTTCGCGTTGATGGTAAGTCTTCTCAAAACTAGGTTAAATCTGCTGAGGACCATTTCTTTTTTACTTTAGTTTGCATATGAATTATTTATGATACCTAGGACACTCTGTGCACAGAGTAATGAATCCACCATGGGCATCGAAACAAGGTTTATAATATTATAAGCTACCAAAGAGTGGTGACTTTTCTCTTTGAAGTACTTTGTTAGCTTCAAATTGTTAGGCCTATTAGCATGTAACTGTCTCTAGTTTAAGCTGAAAGGCAAAAGGAAAGACAGCTAGTCCACAGAAGAAATGTAACGTACGTCGCTTCATTCAGTTCATCATCATATTTCTGCTAAAGATATTCACGTTCGTGAATGTGAATGTTGTTCAACTATTTGATGTGCTTTACTTTGATTGAGATCATATTTAAGGCTGTCACTTACTGAAAGATCTTATTTAAAGTATTTTAATCCTCCTATAATTTTTGCTTTGCAGTTTACTTGTTACTCTTTTCATTGGATTCTAATGCTTTGGATCAACTTCCTTTTGATTGCTTTAACTTCAGTAAGAACTCCGTCATGACTGTTTGTTTTTATGTAAACATGAAATCTTCCAACGTTGCACTTATAACTTTAGGACCTTCTTCCACTGTTTATCGACTAGTTTAGTACTTTTTGTTGGTTAATTTCCTTGCAGAATGCAATGAACAATCATTAGAATTTCGACAAAAGCAGGAAAAGATGTCGTCTTTACGTGAGGAAACACGATGAGCACAAAATATTTATTGTTCGAAAATATAACACTCAGTTATCTTTTAAAAGTTTAGCATTTGTTAACTAGTATGATGACTGCAGATATCCCATAGTTTTGGTACCGATTGAGTTAAAGATTTAATTTTAGTAAAAATTTATTCGTTTACCTTTTGATTTACGTCAATCCAAATTTAATGTTCAGAAGTTTAACTCTTTAAGTTCAATTAACTTATTACTGTTTATTTGTAGTTAGGCATAAAGCTAAACGATGCTCTGCCCAACACGGGTATTTAAATTCGGTTTCTAGCTTTGAAATCTGCAAACATAGCGCTGTGCCACCAGCAGCCAATTAACTTATGAAACATACGTAACTGATTCACTTGTCCATTGATTTACGTCAATCCAAATTTAACTTTCAGAAGTTTAGCTCTTTTAAGATTAATTAACTTATGAAGGGTATTTTGTTGCTATTCTTTACTTTCTACAAGTATTTTTTTGATTAGATAGTGCGCAATAATTTCAGCATCTTAGAAATGTATTTAGCGAAACTTGAAACGTTAGTTTGGCACTAGTTATCCTTTTATTTATTTTTGTCTCACTCAGTTAATTCTCAAAAGAAAAAGATTTTGTCCTCACGAACTATTTATCTTCTGAAACATTTTGATCTATGGTACTGTTTAGTGACGATAACAATTTTCACGGAATTTTCCTCAGTTCTCGTGAATCTATTAGAATTCCAAGTTTCGCGGTTAGGGAGAGGTCTGTATAATGTCGATTTAGAAAATTTAGTTCCCCGTGGGTCAACAGTAAGTCTACGGCTTTACAACGGTAAAATCTGGAGTTCTATTCTTTGTGGTTGACAGAGTGCAGATAAGATAGCCAATTGTGCCGTTTTTAACTAAGAAAACAACTAAAATTACATTTCGTAAGCCTTGACGATGTTTGCGCCACCTAGTTGTAAAGTCTGCATATTTTAAAGTTTATTTTGGTATAGAAAATAATTGAATTTATGCACATATAGTAAAGTAATAAACATCTTTTTTTCACATTCTAAAAGATCTTGATTACTATTATGGTAAATATTTTCGGTATTCTCTTATATCATTGGCCTATGGCTGTAACAGTTAGATAACATTGAAACTGGTTCTTTTGTGTTTTATGCGAATTTACATAAACAATTTTAAAAGTAATGAACATTTGATTTTTTGAGTATTCGTTTACTGTACAGAAACTAAGCAATTAATTAACTGTAGTTCATGTGTTTTAGTCCTAATGTTTTATAAAAATAAGTCGAATTTATGATTTTAGTTACAATAATTTTCGTGGCATTTCACCACATATTAACAAAATGTCATTTTCTGTCACTAAATGTTGACGTTGGCCTTCGCTTATTTGTTTCTTACTTCACCAATGGACCACACATTATCTACGTTAAGCGTACAGATGGTACTTCAATAATTAAATGCTTTGAACTGATATTAAGCATGAGTTCATATCAGCAGAATGCAATAAATGTGATAACACTCATTCCCAACAACTGATTAATTAAGTATTAGGTATGAGTGTCCACATTTACAACGTCTGTATGTTCAGTTGTCGGAAGTCTGTTGTTTCTAGTGGAACAGAAAAGCATGAGGGAGTAATAATTAATTCATGAATATAAGAAAACATGAGTTGGTTATTCGGGTATGTTAATAAGACAGACACTGTCACTTTAAATAAATGTAAAAGGCAGCTAATTAAATAATTCATAGTAACTAATTAATAGAATTTTGACGCAATTTGTTTATATAATTCAGTGAAAAAAATATTTATTATGCTCCATTTTCCAGCGTCTGGAAAATAAGGTATTTCTCAGTTGAATAATTCTATAAAAGGAACATAAATATTCAGAAATAAAGATGTACGATCGCGGATTTCGTTAGAGTGCGCTATTTTTCTCTAGGCTGATAATGAAAAGAGTCAATTCTATATTGTTTCATAGACAATTGCTTGCAGCGTTCACAATCTTGTACCTCAGTCATAGAAACTTTTGCAGCCATAACTTCTAGCTCCTTGTAAAATTTTCGGTCGTTAAAATGTTTTAGAACAGTGAACTTACGTTGGAAGGGAATAACAAAAACATTGTTGGTACAACACTAGAGGTTCTTGCACCTGTCAACCTCAAACAAAATAATCGTGAAGAGTCAACAGCTGTTAGTGGTCCAATGTTCATGAGCCCAAAATTGCCCAATGTGAAAGACCAAAAGGAAGGTAAATTGTACAAACTTTATTTAAGTAATTTAGCTAGAGACAGATGAAGCTACACAGAGAACTATAGAATATGAACTGCAGTTTAAAATGTTGAAGTATTTTTTAGACTGACACTACTTTTTTCCTGAAAAATATAAAACTGATTATGAGAAAATGAAATTGGAAAAAGGCTATAAGTCAGATGTTGTGGATGAAAGGTGGTTTCCCTTGTGTTTTCCGTTTTAAAATGGTTTTTAGAAGATGATGAACTCCATTTCTAACAAAAGAAAAGATACAGTTCTGATGTGCTTCAGATATTTTAAATACTACTCACATATTTTACGTAAAAAGCGTTAATTCTTATACATATTCCACCAGCCTCCAGTGGCTCAGCGGTATGTCTGCGGACTTACAACGCTAAAAACCGGGTTTCGATACCCGTGGTGGGCAGAGCACAGATAGCCTATTGTGTAGGTTTTTGCTTAATTCAAAACAACAACATATTCCAACAAAATATGTACAAATTATACTCAACCTATTAGAGTAATTTTAAATAGAAGACAATCAGCACAGAAATATTCTAGAAAAAAGGAACCCATTCAACTACGTTAAAATCAATATTTCAACTTTCACTACCTGTCTCAACAAAGAAGTTCCTACTCTTCAATCTTTGAGATCTTTTCCTAAATAAACAACTGAGCCCGTGGTGGACAAAGCAAAGATAGCCTTTTGTGTAGCTTTGTGCACAACAACAACCAAATCAAAATAAGCAAAAGATAAACAGTATTCAACTGGTTCGTAGGATACGCTCCGCTAGTTTCAAAGTAGTTAATCCGCAGACTTATAACGCTAAAAGACAGCATTCTGTACTGGTAGGCAGAACACACACAGCCCATTGCGTAGCTTGATGCTTCACTACAAACAAAGAAAATCGTAATATATGCATTTGATAGCAAAGAAGATGGACAATTCTGATTCCATGTAACTAAGTGGTACTCACTGCACAATGTCTTTGTGAGTAAATTAAAAACAATAATACACTTAATTTCATAGGTAGTTCTTATTTGTTTTGGAGCTTCGTGCGTAACACCTGAAGTGTGAGGATATTTATTTCAAAAATGTTTATTTTATTTGTTTGAAATTAAGCACAAAGTTACACAATGGACTATCTGTGTTATGCCCACCACGATTTCTAGCATTGTAAGTGTAAGACATGCCGTTGTATCACTAGAGGGTGTCAAAAGGTAAAGGAAACGCGTTAAAATATAAAATGTGTAAAATTATAAAAAGAACAGTAGGAGCTGTAAAAGTCATTAGTAACACGTTAAATCACAAAAAGAAAACCAACTGTGAATAAAGTTAGACAGTTCATCATTGTCAGAGACAAACTAGGAATGAATGCAAATAAATACATTTAAAACATTGCCTCTATTATAGAGCGACAGAAGGAAAGACGAATTACGACACAGACGAATGAGTGTAAAGAAATAGTAACAACAAGCAAAGTTGTTCTTCCTACGTCAGTAATCGAAACGTCGTTACTGATTTTAAAATCCTGTAAAAGCTGTAACTCGTGATAAAATAACACTTGTATTCAGTAGCTAAACCTAAAATGAATCTATTTATTGGTAATCAGTCATGCACATCAATTTAATGGAAATTGACTCATTTCACAATTGCAACAAGTTTGTTTCGGAAAGAACGTCTTTTCTGACATGATCAGAAGAACGAACTTGACAATTTTGTTCCTTTGAGGATGAGGAGTTAAAGGGATGTTCTCAACTGGAATTACTTCTGAGTCTTGGAAGTCAAAAGGAGCTCACAGATTCTTAACCGTAGCTGTTACGATAACAAGTATCTTCAGTGAAGGTATGTAACAGGATTTGGGGATACACTGTGGTGGATTTTTTTAAACCAAGGTTATTTCTGATAAAAACACAATGTGAAAATCAGTTATAGCTGTTTATTTTAAGTAAAGATCTCAAAGATTAATGGGTAGAATATTCCCTTTTATGGCACTTCTTTGAGGTACTAGAAGTTGATGTATTCGCGACAAAGAAAGAAATTGGTGACTATTGGTCCTATTTACTATGGAGTCCCACACCATCCAAACAGCTAAATATTCCAAACACCGAAGAAAACGAACCAAACTAATATAAACACAGGGTAGTAGTTATTAGTTACCATTTATCAAACGTAAAGACGAATAAAATAAAAAAAAGTTTTATATCCAGTTAGAAAGTTCTTACTATTATATATCCCTGTTAATGAGAAAGACGGACTACAGTCTATTAAATGATTATCTAGATATTTGTTACTATAATACTTCCTTGTTAGTGAACAAAATAAATATTAACTAGTCGGTACAATGAGATGTGCACTACATGGTAGTCTTTAGTTTTAAAAAATACAAAACAATTTACTACCACACAGCTCGATACATCATTTGAAATAAATACGGCTAGACGAATTAGGTGTATCTCGAAACTCCAGATAATTAGGTGGTGTTCTCTCAAGGATATCCCTTGGTAGTGAAAAATGTTAGTAGTATTACATACAACATAGTGGTTGTACAACATTGACAAAAACAAAAACGTTATGTGAAGTGTTAGACATGTTTTCTTAAGAAGTGAGCAAGAAAAGCTATACGCCATATTTACGCGTAGCTAAAGTCAGAAAATATATTTTTTGTTTTTTGATTTAGTGTGACCTCTGAACATTTACCCCTAATCTTTCTAATACTTACTATTTATTTACGATAATGTTTAATACTATTTATTAGAAAAACATAGCATAACAACCACGTAGTTTTTACTACTATTTATAGGAAGAACATAACATATCAGCCAGGTAGATTTTATTACTATTTATCGTTTGAAAAAACGAATAGAGTAAACAAAGTTGTAGCCTGTTGTTTTGAGAGAGTATAGATTGGTAGCTATGGATATAAGCATTATTAAAACAATTAGTTAGTTGGCTATAACTATATATATATAACTATAGTAAACATAATAAAAACAGCTACATCGAGTTTGTTCTTATAGAAAACGAAAAAGAAAAGCAATAATTTATCATCCAGTGAGGTAGATAGTTTAAATACTGGGTTCTATCATCCAGTGAGGTAGATAGTTTAAATACTGGGTTCTATCATCCAGTGAGGTAGATAATTTAAATACTGTGTTCTATCATCAAGTGAGGTAGATAGTTTAAATACTGGGTTCTATCATCAAGTGAGGTAGATAGTTTAAATACTGAGTTCTAACATCAAGTGAGGTAGACAGTTTAAATACTGGGTTCTATCATCAAGTAAGATAGATAATTTAAATACTGTGTTTCATCTCGTAGTGAAAATATGAATAATTTTACATTGACCTATTTTAAACATTTCTTAGTGAATAGGTCTCTGGTCGAAAGAAATGTGAGGACTAATTCGATAACGAGAAACCCACTTGAAGTAAAAATGTATTGTCAAGACGGCTGGTATGGTTATTGTTTTGATGAAAATAGATTATCGATAATGATAAAGAATAACGGTGCTAAGACATTTAGTTAATTTACCATTTCTGGTTGAATGTCAATGTAAGACAACTAGTTAGCTTTCCATTCCTGGTTGAATGTCACAATAGGACAATTAGTTAGCTTACCAATTCCTGGTCAAATGTCAGTGGAAGACAGTTAGTTCAGCAGTTCTTGTAAGAATATCACAGGTAGTGGACATAATAAACAATAATTCCAAATCGACGTACCTGGATAGTACCCACTAAGGTGTGTTATTTATAGGTGTACATCTTGCACATTCAGTGTTTTTCAAAGTTTTATTAATACACTGTGTCCTCTAGTCAGTAGAACTTTAAAAATTCGAAGCACTTTGACGAAGAGAATTTACTACACGAAGCATTGTAATATACACACGTTGAAGGATAACGAACTGTCTTATCCAGTGGTTTACAAATTGTCTGCCACCGAAAGTTGCTAGGGGTGACGTTAAACAAAGAGTAATTAAGAACATTAAAAATAACTCTACAGAAACAAAAAATATTGCACGTGACAGCAGGAGTGTTGTAGAAGTCAAGGTAAATAGATTAGGGTGTCGTTGGTGAAAAAATTTGGAAACCACTATGTAGCTTCATTCATACCAAGCAGCAATAAAAAAAACATCATGAAATTGCAGGAATTATGTCTTCAGCATTGAAAAACTATTTAAACGCAGCTGTGAAGTAAAAATAAAGTAGAGAAATGCTGGAAAATCTAGCCGTAAACTGTTCTCGTTTTTCGGTGAACAGAAATGTAAAAATAATTTGTGAATATCAAACGACACAAACAAGGTGACGTTACATGGATTTACTTTTAGAATATACCCTGAGTTTTCAATGTTTTACGAAATTCGTGAATCCCTTTGACCAAGTTATAAGCCCAATGTACTAAAATATGAAGTTTCATTTTGTTTGTTTCTTTCAGAAATTTTGCTCAAAGACTATCTACACACAGTCGTCCAGACTTTTGAACTGATCAGCTAGGGGAAAGAAGCTAGCTAATTAATAGAACCTCCTGCCAGCTCTTGGGTTTATACTGTCTGATCAAATAGTGTGTTGTAACAGTCACTCTTATAAAACAATAACTATTCTAAAATACGGAGCGCTTTTACTAGATAACGGAAATTGGTAAGCTAACTAACTGTCTTCCAGTGATATTCACTCAAGGATTGGTAAGTTAACTCGTTGTCTTCCAGTGACATTCAAACAGGAATTGGAAAGCTAACTAGTTGTTTTCCAGTAACATTCAACCAGGAATTGGAAAGTTAAATAATTGTGTTACAGTGACATTCAACCAAATATTAACTAAAATAGTTCGGTTTCTTGATTCTGGTTTTACACGAACCTTATTATTCTAGGAAACTATTTGCATCTATATTTATTAACTTTTTGGCTTTTATTATTAAGGAATCACATTTCCATTTTATTTTTAATTGAGTAATTTATAAAAAAAAAAAATGATGACCTTACTATGGTTTCACAACTTATCCTTAGTATAATTAATTTATAAAACGATTAATTGGATCATAATGGGTTCAAGACTTTCCCCTAGTACAATTAACTTATAAAGAGATTGATGGCGTTAATACATTTTCAAGACTTCCCTCTAGTATAACTAATTTATAAAAAGGTTGATGGGTTATTACACTGCTGGCCAAAATCTTAAGACCAATGAACATAAAAAAACAATATGCATTTTGCGTTGTTAGACTCAACCACTTATTTGAGTGGAGCTTTGAAAGATGAAATTAAAAATAGGAAAATAAAAAAAAACACTTTTTTTTTGCATTTAATAGGGAAAAATGTGATCACTATGAAATTAGCCTAAATACTAGCTGGTCAAAAGTTTAAGACCATACTGAAACAAAGCACGGTAAACACGTAACGAAATTTAGGCATTTGTGTTCAAGCATTAGCCTTGTCAGCATTTCCCATTGACATCTCCTGTGTTACATTGGGTAAAAACATGGCAAAGGCTAAAATGTTGACAGAGTGTGAACATGGCAAAATTGTCAAGCTGCAAAAGCAAGGTCTCTCTCAACATGCCACCACTGGTGAGATTGGGCGTAGTAAAACTGCTGTTGCAAATTTCTTAAAAGACCCTGAGGGGTACGGAATGAGAATTTCAAGTGGTCGGCTCAAGAAAATTTCGACGGCGTTGAGCAGGAGGATTCGACGGGCTGTCCGGCAAGACACCAGCCGATCGTAAAACCATATTAAGGCCCTTACGGGCGCAGAATACAGTTCAAGAACAATAAGGCGGCATCTACGAGAGAAAGGCTTTAAAAAACCGTAAACGTCTTTAAAGGCCACGCCTCATTCCACACCACGAAACAGGTCGCTTAAATTTTGCTGAGAAGCACAAAATATGGGACGTAGAAAAGTGGAAGAAGGTTTTGTTTTCTGATCAGAAAAAATTTAAACTGGATGGTCCAGATGGCTTCCAACGTTACTGGCGAGATAAGGATATCCCACCGGAGACATTTTCTACACGACACAGTGGAGGAGGTTCCATCATGATCTGGGGTGCTTTCTCCTTCCATGGAACAATAGAGCTTCAGGTTATACAGAGGCGTCAAACAGCAGCTAGCTACATTGGCATCTTGGAGAGAGCATCCTTATTGACTGAAGGCCCTCGCTTGTGTGTAAATGACTGGATCTTTCAGCAGGACAATGCTGCAATCCACAATGCCCGCAGAACAAAGGAATTTTTCATGGCAAATAACGTGATTCTTTTGGATCATCCAGTGTGTTCGGCCGAACTGAACCCCATTGAAAATGTTTGGGGGTGGATGGCAAGGGAAGTCTATAGAAATGGACGTCAATTCCAAACAGTGCATGATCTTCGTGAAGCCATCTTCACCACTTGGAAAAACATTCCAGTCAGCCTTCTGCAAACACTTACATCGACCATGCCAAAGCGAATGTTTGCAGTTATTCGCAATGACGGCCGTGCAACTCATTATTGAGACCTCTTGTTGGGCATTTCCTACCCTGTTTAGGACTCCTTTTTGGTATGGTCTTAAACTTTTGACCAGCTAGTATTTAAGCTAATTTCATGGTGTTCACATTTTCCCTATTAAATGCTAAAAAAGGTTTTTTATTTTTATTTTCCCTTTTCTTATTTTCATCTTTCGAAGCTCTACTCAAATAAGTGGTTGAGTCTAACAACACAAAATGCATATTTTTTTCTTTACGTTCATTGGCCTTAAGATTTTGGCCAGCAGTGTAGGTGTTCAGTATTTGTCCCTGTTATAACTAATTTATAAAAAGGTCGATGGGGTTATCATGGGTTCAAGACTTGCCTCTATTATACATAATTTAGTTCTCTATTTTACTGAACGAAACTTGTTCAAGCAATTTCTTACAGAAATTAGACATTTACTGTACCACGTGGTTTTCCCAAGGATATGTTCCTGGTATTGAAGAAAATAAGCTAATGGTAAGTTCTAATATGATATGTTTCTTTTATTGAAGACAATAAACTTAGGTACATCTTACTGCTATGTAGTTCTCACATAATATGTTTCCGATTTTGAAAAAGATGAAATATATACTTACTCAGTGATTGGTGAAGATATGAAGTAATCTGATGTTGAAGACCCTAGATAGTCCATATTTTGTTACGATATTTTAAAAAAAGGACACAAACACTTCTACCATTGTTTTAACCAAGATAAACAGTTCTAGTTTGAGATGTCTAATAAGTGGACAAAAAATTAAATAATAGCATATTAGTGAAGAAGGAATTCAATTCCTTAAAATCCATTTAGCTAAGAAATATTCACAAGAACGAAAAGAAAATATTTTCACAGACAACGTACACATTCAACGTTACCTTATAGATCTCAATTTTAGCTCGATTCTTAAACAGTAAACATATGAAACGACACTTCTAGCCAAAAATTATTTATATTAAAAAAAATACTGCTTATATCGTTTCATTGAGTCTAATGTTATATCTTTTTTCATTAATTAACTGTAAATAAATGTCAAGTACTTTAAACATTTATTTAATAATTGTTCTTAGAAAAGATCATTTTTTACTGTCGTTGCTGCATGTTTTAAGTTTAAAAAGTTTGGTAATTTAACTTTTGAAATGAGTAGTTTGTATTATGCGAAAGTTGACCTTTTCCAATACCTTTAACCCTAAAGATCATGATAAAATTAACTGAAGGTTTTTCTACTTGAATAAGCAAATTATTCTGTGTCGAATATACCCAGCTGTCCAAACAGAGATATCTCCCGTTGGCTCAGCGGTAATTCTGCAGACTTATAACCATAAAGATTAGGCTTAGATACCTGTGTTAGATAGCATAGGTAGCCCATTGTGTAGCTTTTTCCTTATAAGCAAATAAACAAGTAACGGTAAATGACTCGAATCTACGACACAAAGACGTAGTTAGAGAGAAATGTTGAAACTTTGAACAAAAAAACTACAGTGAAGAATTAGTCTACGAGAAGTGAAATATGATAGTTAACTATGATTTTGAAAACAATTACAGAATTTAGCTTAATAAGTAACGTAATTAGTGGTTCTACATGATGTGTAAATTTAAACATATGAATTGTGGAGGGATTATTCAATCGTTTGTTCACGATACTCAGCGATTATAGCCTGTTCTGCAGATTTGCTATAATTTTTGCTTGTTTGTTATTAAACACAACTACACAATGAGGCATCTGTAATCTGCACACTGCGGGTATCGAAACCCAGTTTCTAACTTTATAAGTCCAAAGAAATACCACTGTGCTCTGGGGGACAGTTTGCTATAAAAGGTCAGTTTTGACAAAAGTTAGGACAATATCCAAAAGATATAGTTCTACACATTAGTTTCGAGATACGTTTCATCCTTAAAACATGTATTTACTTAACATGAAAAATATTTTGAAAGCTGTCTTGAAAATAGGTTTAAAAAGTCAATGATAAAGGTCACACTCACCAATCAGTCTAAAAGTTGACTCTGTGATAGAGCTCTAAATTTTGTAGCTGGCAGTCCTGTTTAGAATCCATGCAGTATAAAACATCTGCCTCTCTTTAAGCTATGAGTGCGTTACAAGAGTGACAGACAGCCAATCTCTTGATGCGGGTGATTAGATGCTGTTGACTGACTGGCTGATTCCCTTCTGTTCAGAATTTCAAAATTAGGGTTAGCTGTTGTTGTTGTTTTTTCAAATTTCGCGCAAAGTTACACGAGGGCTATCTGCCAGGCCTCAAAATTACGAATGGCACTAAATAACTTTGGAAGCTTTGACCTAAATTCAAATTATAGAAAAACGTAAACGAAACAGTCCTAGAAGTGAAATGTCAAAGACTGGGAACAGTAAATCCAACACCACTGAGCCAAAAATCCGAATTTAAGAGAACGTACCACATCATGAGGTTTAATTAGCATCAGTTTTAATATAAGAAAATGGATGCTTCAAAGTAACTTTAGCTCACTATTCCCCAAACAAAATATTTAACAATTGTTATGTACTAATTTTCTTCGGCGTGAAAAAAAAAACGTAGATATAAGGCCCGAAAAGCTAGTAAGTAAGCCGCTTTTATTTTGGGGGATATTATATTGTATTTATTCAATAAATTGCATTTTGACATATAGTGGTACGTCTCGTTTCTCATGCAAACACGTTTGTCGACTTTCGAATAAACTGAAGTAAAAGAAAGCAGATGGAGCCACAAAAAATACACTAGCAAGAAATGGAAGTACGTTGAAAGACGAATTTTTTAGGTTTTACCAAGTTATTATATTTGTATAAAATTAAAAAAACATTTCCTATGGTGATATAAAACTTTGGTACAGAGTGAGCTTTGAAACATTGGATTGATATAACTAAATATGTTAAGTTTTAAAGGCTGTTTTGCATATAATTCAACGTTTGAGTAAACTTATTTCATTCAGTCTGTGTTGCCACTGAGCGTGGATATAAAAAATATTTATTTTTTTTCTTTTCATAAGTCGCCAACTACAATCTACAATAATGTCGAATTATGTTTCTTGACTTGAAGTTGAAGAAAGTAACAAAGAAATATAACTACAACGCTATAGAAGCTCAAAATAAAAATAAAAAGGTTTTACCAAAACGTTGATGTCATAATCTATAGCCGCGGTATAGCGGCTCACAGAATGCTTCTGAATTTGTTTTTTCAAGTACAAAGTTTTAGCTCATAGTTCCGTGATCTCTTACCGAGTTAAGATATAATTATTATGTTTCTGAACTCGGAAGGTCAAACCCTTTCAATTGATATCTTTGACCTCACCTAAGGTCTCGTAGATTAACTTACTCTAATTCTGCCTAATGTAGGCTGTCAGAGATCCTTATGAGTAATGAAACAGAATCGGGTATAAGCGCGTCGCACATTTGGTATTGCTGGCGCACAAAATATGTACTTAATAAAAAGGTCTCGTAGATTAATTTAATCTAATCCTGTCTAAAAGAATTTCAAGTGTCGCAACTATTGTGGATTATATCTTATTTTTGTTTTACATTATGGCAATTTTAGCCATTTCATATCATTTTCATATAATAGACAGATATGAATCCTAAACTATAAAGTAGCATGTTATAAATGGAGATGCCACTGTTGATTCTTCCAGAACTGAAGTGTAGTTTAATGAATTATATAAGTAATTAAGATAAAGATCTGACGTATCTAGGTAAAAAAATAAACGAAAGTAAAAACAGAATATTTTAAATTCTAAAACATAGGACTAATAGGAGATAGTCACAGAGGGAGGCGTCATATCGCCCAAGTGATTCAAAAATGTAGCATTGGACGTTAATGTGGGACCACTGTACTCGTCAACTCGTGTTGCTATTTATTGGTGAAAGAAACCATCTCTCGGTGCAAAAGCAGTAAGTTTAATGGCTTAAAACGGTAGAATATGGGGTTAGATTCCCCGCGGGAGCCACAACGTATAATCCATTGTAATTTTGTTCTGAGAAAAAAACATTAACAAACAAAGCAAGTTGCTTTACGACGGTCCAAATGATACATTTTGTTTCTATGATTCATACAACTTACAATCAAATTGTGTTCAGCCTATTAAGAACGTCCATAGTTAATATCTTTATTCAGTAGTTTACAAGACAGCAGGTGTAAAATTACTAAATTTAATATTTTTACAGAATTCAAATATTTCATATTCTCTAAATTCTATTAGAGAGACAAAAGAGACAAAAACAGTAGAATAATTTTACTTAACTTTAATAGCAAAACTTCCTTTCGACAGGGTACTGATACCCATCAATGACTGTCCTGAAAATGATAAAAAATAAGGCGTAATTCTATTATTTTACACTCCATTATTAATTAGTAATGTGGGAAAGCTTATATTTCACCTGGTTTTATTTTTAAACAATAAGGTGAAAGATGTTTTTATAGTATGATAAATGATACAAACTTCCAATTAAGTCTTGCCACGTGTCAAATTATCTTTTGTTGCATCACAAACTTCAGAGGGCGATGTTTTAAGTTTCAACGTTAGCACGTTCTTTAGACTAACTATATAAAGATTGGTATGGGATGTCGTTTACACAGTATTTTAAACAAGGAAGAACTTTTGTCCTTTGCGTGCGACTCGTAATCTGAGGGTCGCGGGTTCGCATCTCCGTCGCGCCAAACATGCTCGTCCTTTCAGCCGTGGGGGCGTTATATTGTGACGATCAATCCCACTATTCTTTGGTAAAAGAGTAGCCCAAGAGTTGGCGGTGGATGGTGATGACTAGCTGCCTCCCCTCTAGTCTTACACTGCTAAATTAGAGACGACTAGAACAGATAGCCCTCGAGTAGCTTTGTGCGAAATTCAAAAACAAACAGACAAACTTTTGTTCCTCCTGCGGTTACACACAAAAATTAACTTTGCATTGTTACCATACACAATCCACGGATTTTTCACACTTTTAATCTAATTGTGTTACGAAATAAATTTCTTTTTCATAGAATTTGTCCAAATTACTTGGGATTTGCTTTTCTTGTCCTAGTTGTATTTATTTTCCTTAGATTAAGAAAATACTTACATTATTATTATTTTAATAAAATCTTTTTCAGTATTTTTATAATGCAAATATACAACACAAGTATATGTTGTGTTTCTTGTTTCCTTATGTTAAAAATCTATTTATATTATTCTAACAAACTGCTTTTTAATATTTCTGTAATGTCAAGAACAACACATATATCATTCTGTTCAGTTTTGTGTTTGTTCTTTCCTGTAGACTGAGAACCTACTTAAAACAATTTAATAAATTGTTTTTTAAATATTATTACAATGAAATTGAACAATAAACTAATACATTTTCACCGTGACTATTCCAAGAATGTGTTGAATTCTAAAACATATCCGCAACCATCCACCTTATTGTGCTCATGTTTGTTTCTGTTTAGCATGATTGAATGCCCACAATTACCATGGGAGATAGCTTTCAGAAACTATTAGATTCCTTTCCCTTGGCATGTCCGGCATGGCCAGGTGGGTTAAGGCATTCGACTCGTAATATGTGGTTCGCGGGTTCGAATCCCCGTTGTATCAAACATGCTCGCCCTTTCAGCCGTGGGGGCGTTATAATGTGACGGTCAATCCCACTATTCGTTGGTAAAAGAGTAGCCCAAGAGTTGGCAATAGGTGGTGATGACTAGCTGCCTTCCCTCTAGTCTTACCTGCTAAATTAAGGACGGCTAACACAGATAGCCTTTGTGTAGCTTTGCGCGAAATTCAAAACAAGCAAACTTTTCCCTTGTCACAACTGTCTTTATTATTTTAGGAATTTATTAACATCGTGTGACGACTGAAAATTATTGAGTTTAGCATGTACAGCCCATTGGAAAAAAGAAAACAGAACCTTACTCGTAATACGAATAAGATGCGACGTTTCTTATACTAAACATATGAACAAGATATAGAAAGTTCAGCTTACGCCTTCCACTACCAGAGGGGTTTTCGAACGATTCTACTTAGTATAATATTTGAAACTAAAGTTGTACGTATGTTTGTAACTGATATTTCACAATAATTACTATTTATTGTTTCTTTAAAAAGTAATATTTTAGCAAAGATTAGTGGAAGCAGATAAACCTAAACTACATGAGACTAATAGTAATACAAGGAAGTGTGTTTTTGCCACCCATTGGCATGGCCGTATGTTTTCGGACTCACACCACTTGAAATCTGGTTTCGATACTCGTGGCAGGCAGAACACAACTAGTCTATTGTGCAGCTTGGAACTTAATTTAAAAAAAACCCTGAAAACATTGTATTTCTAATAAATTAATAAGAGATGGAGTTAATATTCAGATACAGATTTGTATTAAAAATTAATGTTAATTAGTTGCTACATAAAATATTTCGTAGTATTCTTCAGTACATAAGTGAATTTTAAAGAACAACATAATATCTCACGTTGTAACCTAAACACCCTAAGTATCACTGTAATACACATCAAATGAACCGGGAATTTTGAGCAAATAAAACATAAAATATTTAAAAGAATATAGCTAACTTTTCTAGACACCCCTCACAGAGAGAAACCAGTAACTTACAAAAATAATATTGACGATGTGAACAAGACAATTAACATATAGATTACTCTTCTAAGAAACAAAACCATAAGCATGCGCGCCGAACAAGAAATGAAGTTTCATAAAAAATAGTTATTCTAAGCCAATTTCTTTACGCATGACCACATTCTACAGCTGTAGCGTCATCTTAGTTTCATAGAATAAAGTTATCGCATTTTTCTAATAAATGTCAGTAATTTAGCTGTGGTGAAAAGTTTTTCTCAAAATATACTGAAATACGGTTTAGTTTAATAATAAATCTCAAGCATAAACGAGAATATCTAGTGTAGTCTCTAACATGGTTAAAATCTCATGAAGTTCAATGTAACTCGCAACCATTTCTTTGGCTCTGAATTTAACATTGGGGTAGTTTGTTTGTTTTGGAATTTCGCACAAAGCTACTCGAGGGCTATCTGTTCTAGCCGTCCCTAATTTAGCAGTGTAAGACTAGAGGGAAGGCAGCTAGTAATCACCACCCACCACTAACTCTTGGGCTGCTCTTTTACCAACGAAAAGTGGGATTGACCGTCACATTATAACGCCCCCATGGCTGAAAGGGCGAGCATGTTTAGCGCGACGGGGATGCGAACTCACGACCCTCAGATTACGAGTCGCAAGCCTTAACACGCTTGGCCATGCCGGGCCACATTGGGGTAGATATACCAACTTTTGTTGTTTATTTTCTATTTAACCTCGAATAACTTATCGTAGCAGTTACAAAATACCTTTAATATTAATTTCAATATTCAGAATGGATTTTTTTAAATATTTCATACTAGGCCTACATGCATTACTGAACTATCATGCAAAATTACCATTAACGTTTTTGTAATCGCTAGTTTCAATGAAAATGTATCGTACCTGTGTTTCATTTTCAAGTATTATTTGTTCACGATATATCACTAAGTGAAAATAATCTTTATTTTCACAATATAAGGTGTTTAAATAATACTTTGCTGTACAGTTTTATTCATTTTAAGTTTTATTTTATTATTTAGTAAATTTGCTGTTGTTATTTATTGGGTAACTAGTCAATACACTTAGAAGTTAAGAGATATATTTAAAAAAAACACACACACATACATCGATTCCTACAAAATTGCTAGCAATCATAACCTCAAATTTGCAGATATGGCCGCGCTAATGTTATACTTCACTAAAGAGGAAACTTGGGTCGACAACAGTTATTTACCATGCAAAATTACTTATAACTTAGTTATCCAGTGGGTCAATTGTAAATTTACCAAGGTACCACAATGAAACTGTGGTTCGATTCACTTGTTCGGACAGAATGCATATAATCACTTACTATTCTCTAACATAATTAAGCCAGTTTCCTTCTGTCTAGGTCCTAATGAATTTTAGCATTCAAACTCATTAGTAAACATTTTTTTACCACAATCTGGGATTGAATCCAGATCTTGAAGTCCATTTGAGTGGTGTATCGATACTGTAGTACTAAAAATAAAGATCTTAGGACAAATTAGTGACAGTCAACTGACATAAGACATCCAAAAACTAACGGTCTGTTGACTCTCTCTTCTGTGTCTTGGTAGCAGACGACTGCTGTTTAGTGCAGAGTATCGTGTTCCAATCAAAGATGAATTATGGGTCTTTAGTTTCCACTTATATCAGGGATTTTGCACTAAAAAGGTTTAATCCTGGGCACCAGGAGGAAACTTAGCAATGTCAGTCGGTCGTCTACACTTCTCTAACTTAGAGTTTGTACACAGTGTTCTTTTAACTTTCACTCAATATTTTCAAATAAATGTCGTTTTTATATGTTTTATGCCAAATACCATTCTTTCTCTATGCTTCCGTGGACTGTGCATTTCTATAAATGGGTCATCTGGTATTTCTTTATTTAGTCAGCCTTCAGTGAATGAGTGAGGTCCTTTGATGTAGGTGTTGTTGAGTCTAACAATCAGCCGATTCCACCATGGCTTGCTAGTGTTTCTGTCTTTGATCGTTTTCTGGGCCATCTTAAAATCTTGTAGAAAACTTATATATGGATTCACAAGAGAAGAATAAAAAAAATGTCAAACAGACCACATATCAACAAATTTTGAGGAATGTTCCTATAGGGAGATACAAATAGGGCGGTAGAAATCAGATCTGATTTTATAAATATTAGAACAAAATTCCTCGTTAGATGCGCTCAGTGAATATCCGTTACTGGTACGAAATTATTTTTGAAAAGTAGCCGGATATACCATCCGTTAGGCCAAGCAGTGACAGTGTTAAAGGTTACAAGAGCTGTTAAGTGATTATGCCTGACAAAATAAAGAAAAAAATATCAGTTTTTAAAAGCTAAATATATATGGAATGAAAGTGTTAACAATAAGGTGTTCATTCTCTAAATGTTGTATTATTAGTTCAAAGCTACACAATAGGTTCTCTGCCTACTATACAAGGCAGGGAATCGAATCCTGAATTGTAGTCTACTTTTCTATGAACTAATTCTTTTTTTTTTTTAAATAACGGGCTGCCTAAACGTTCCCAGAAGAACGCGAAATAAATGGATATATATCTTTGCTGTTAACACAATCTAAACAAATTTAAACTTACTTAGCAGCAGACGGTCGAGAAAATAGAGCTCATTAAAAAAACAAAACACTGACGAACTGCAAAGATTGTACAAGTAAGTACATCTATTTTTCAGAATTCGATTTTATTTAATGATAAATAATTGATTGCGTTTGTTGGTTTAAATTGTTCAAGTTTTCAGCGTCCAATGTGCTACATTCACGTGATGAAAGCTAGGAGACTAGTTACACGAAATTCCAAGAAATATTTCCTAACTCTACGATAAGCAGTATAAGAATGGAAATACAGTTCACTTAATAGAAAGAAGAATAGAGAAAATAAAAATACATCACTGCACGCAAAAGATACGTTATATTCGAGATAGTTAAGCGATATACATAAGCAATGTTGATTTAATGCAATGGCTATAGCACAGTCGTTTTCTACGGTAGTGTCGTAAATAATCAGTCAACATCAACATATATTTCATTCGTTACTTAGAAAATAGGATATTCAGTTAACGGTACGCATTCAGGCCACATCTACAGCTTTTCATATGGCTATTAGTAACAGCTGTAGATTTTTTATTTGAATTATTCAAAGATAGAACTGAGGTATGTCTCATTTTGCAGAATATATAGAAGCTTTTAGAAATGTAAACACCACTGTGAAGACGGTTAATGCGATGATTTATACAATTCTCTTTGTACAGAGCGAAAACGTGATTTTTTTTTGAAAACAGGAACCTAATGCTGGATCATCGAATAAATGTCACTTGGAAGGCCTGTGTATCACGACTGTGAATGTCATCTTCTCCATCATGCTCCTATACTCTCCCCTTTACCCCTATTTTCTCATAATCTCAAACCTACGTTTTTTTCTGATTGTGTTTCTGCCCTCTATTACGCGGTGTTTATCTGTCGCTGAAAGTGGGAGGATCCCCCGAGAGTTGTCTGAGTGCAGTGGTTGTCCTGGTGGGGAACTAACAGGAGATGGTCGATCTACTAGCAATGCTCCAATATGTCACAACGGGAGGCCTAACTTTCGTTTCTTGAAGGGATTGATACAGTTTATAAATATGGAGTACCAGATGTTCGTTTTGATTCAAACCTTTGAGATAAAACAACATCAGGCGAAATAAATCAATCACTAAAAGACAAAAACGTTTTTTTTTTCATGTTCGCTGATGCTTCTTTAGACGTCAGCACGTTACAATATGATTAATACGACAGACATGTAAGTACGGGCTGAACCACAGATAAAAATGAAAGCATTCTCGTAAATGTTAAAATAAACACTCGGTTAAATCTAATTTTTCATTCTTTAATAACGTTCGATGTGCATATAAAGCCTAAGTAGTGCAACATATGAATATACGTGCTCCAAATAGCTTTGCCTGAATAAAAAGCTTCGAAAGTGAGTTGTCCCTCTTGTTGGTTTGTTTGTTTTTGAATTTAACACAAAACTACACGGAGTCTCATCTGGGTTATATGTCTCTAATTTAGCTGTGTAAGACTAGAGGGAAGGCAGCTAGTTATCACCACCCACCGCCAACTCTGGGGCTACTCTTTTATCAAGTAATAGTGAGATGACCGTCACGTTGTAAAGTCCCCACGGCTGAAAGGGCGAGCATGTTTGGAGTGATGGAGATTCGAACCCACAACCCCCAGATTACGAGTCGAGCGCCCTACCAACTTAGTCATGCCGGGCCATCTCGATTAAAATATATAAATGTACATTCATATAACTCTGATTATCAATTGTTTTGTTTTAATTCCGTTCACATCGTGTTAGCTTTCGGACTGAAGTTATGTACACATTTGAAACTAAACATTGGCTTTACTTCAATAAAAGGTTTCATAGTTGGTATTCAATTCCAACTCTGTACCCTTGTATATATATATCTCATATTCCACTCTTTAAATCTGTAACCTTTAATTTTTGTTTATTTTTTAATAGTCAAAGCTATAGCTAAGCTCTTATCAAAGTTATCTTTTACCCGAATTTCAAAGCACGGAATGATTTAAAAATTATTAAACAACATCATTAGGCTTGCAAGTTGCTTAGTAGAAGAGCTAAAGTTTAAACTTACTCTTGGATATAAAATAAACCTCTTCTCTTCTACATAATCACTAAAATGTAATATTAAACGCAATAACCGAAGTTTTATTTTCTATATTCTCAAACAAGCTCAAATGTTCACTGCAATAATAAAATTTTCAGTGTTTAATACAAAACAATTTCCAGACTTTTGAAGAATAACTGAAGCTCCAGTTAGTTTAAAGTACATTAAAAATCCCTCACGGTATTCAAAACAATGAGCATAAATACAGTAACGGTACTTCTAGTGCTCAAAGTAATTATCAAAACTACAGAGCTTAGTAAAAATAAAACAAAGCTCTCCTGTTCAATACACGTGGTCCGGCATGACCATGTGGTTAAGACACTCGACTCGAAATCCGAGAGTCACGGGTTCGAATTCTCGTCACATCAGACATACTTGTCCTTTCAGTCGTGGAGGTTTATATTGTGACGGTCAATCCTACTATTCGTTGGTAAATGAGTAGCCCAAGAGTTGGCAGTGGGTGATGATGACTAGTTGCCTTACACTGCTAAATTAGAGATAAATAGTGCAGATAGATCTTGTGTAGCTTTGCGGGAAATTCAAAAACAAACAAACCAAGAAGAGGGACAACTCACTTTAGAGGGAACAATACACGGTTTTATCTATCAGTTCATATCTGCTCCTTATAAGTTTCCAAATTTATTGATCAGTCAGCACTAAATTTGATACAGTGGCATAGCATGACATGAGGAAGGTCATGAAGGAGTTGGTAGCTGCACCGCCATCTTCTATATAAATAAATATCAGTATATATATATGTGTGTGTGTGTGTGATCAATCAGTACCAAACTTGACACAGTGATTCAGAATAACAACAGGTGGGGTGGAGCCACATCTAAATTTCGGAGAAAAATACCTAATTAGTACAACTTGATATAGTGATACAAGATTACATAAGAGAGTTCGACTCCCATCTGACATTTTTATTTTACTTTTAATGTTTATTATGTTAAGAAAAATTGCCTAAAATGGCACTCGACTCGCAATCTGAGGGTCGCGGGTTCGAATCCCCGTCGCGCCAAACATGCTAGCTCTTTCAGCCGTAGTTCAAGAATTGGCGGTGGATGGTGATGACTGTCTACCTACCCCCTAGTTATTCACTGTTAAATTAGTGACGGCTAGCGCAGATAGCCCTCGTGTAGCTCTGAGTAAAATTCAAAAGAAACCAAACCAAACCTTGCACTCAGCAATATAACGAGGAACATTAGCATCCGGACGATAAAATCCCAGCGACCATTTAGCAAAGCTGAGCTCTCTTTTTACCAACAATTCATTGTAGTAAATTTACTTTGCTTGAAAACAAATGCAATACAATTTTCTTTATTGGAGGAACATGTGGAAAAAACAATGTTTTAAACGGCTCACTATACAATCATATTGTATACAAGCTTCGATCAAAAGAACTTGGTTGACAGCTCATTTGATATTTATCCATTACTAGTTTTAAGAAAGCTATCGTTGAAATTTTCAATAGGCATATGCTAGTTTATTCTAATAACGGGAGCTCCATTGTCCTATAGAATAACTTAACTTTACAAAATGTATTCTAACTAAACGATAATCAAAGTTTCAGAGCTCAATATAAATATATGACTTCTAGAGTTCATTACAAACTCAATGTTCCTTCCAATTTCAGTACTATAAACCAAATTTCATTGTGGGGTAGAAAGAGAAAAAAGACTACAACAGTAGATTATTGTTTCAAAACAGTCTTAACACTCAATAAAATAAAAAAAATCGAATGTTGGAATTACAAAAAAATCTAATCTACCAGATGCAGACAGACCGTATCTCGTAATATTTCATCTGAATCGCCAGTGTTTAATATAATGATAAAACAACAACCCAATCTTTGTCAAAACTAAAGTTAGCCTAAAACAACCAATCTCTGTCATAATTAAAGTCAGTCTACAACAAACAATCTCCGTCAAATGTAAATTGGTCTACAACAGCCAATCTCTGTCAAAACTACGGTTAGTCAACAACAACCAATTTATGTCAAAACTAAAGTTAATCTAAACTGCAAGTTCGAACACTTCTTGGAACATGCTCCTCTATCCAGTTGTGATGGCATTATGATATGACGTCAGTTCCACTATTTGTTTGGAAAAAGGTAGCCCAAACATTAGTAGTAGGTGTTGTTGACAAGGTGCCTTTCCTAGAGAAGATAGCGCTCGCGTACCTTTGCGTGAGATTCGACAAATAAACAAACTTCCTAATGAACTCTAGTCTGGTTACCATGGTTGGTTTGTCATGAAAAAAAAATATGATAACGCTAAAAGTCGGAGCAAAATTTTATTTCGAGCATAAAACTCGGAAAAAAAATTAGTGTGGCTTCATTGGACTAATCACATTTTACACTCTTACCATCAAATATACAGTTAAAAGAAATTTACAACCATAAATGTTTTGAATCATCAGAAGGATCATAGAGATTCTGTAATGACATGGAAAACATTTAGTTCTATCTGGCAATAAATAATTACTAAACCTTGTTACACACAAATTCATTCTATAATGAAAGCCTTATTCCTAACTGGAATGGTTTGTTTTATATAACTAATTAGTTATTCACAGCGGACTGTCTGTTCTCAGTTTGTTGCGGGCATCGAACCCAGAATTTTGGCTTTATAGTTCTAAGACCCATCGTAGTTTCATACATGTTGGAGAAATAAGACCACCGACAACCATTAGATACAAACAACAAATCGTATGAGAATCAAGTTCAACATATTGAAAAAGATTAAAGATTTAGGAAGCGATTAATGAGTTATGACTCAAGTGACAGTACTTCACTTAAAAAAGGATCGAATTGATTATAAGTCAAAGACAAGTGTCACAAGTCAAGATTACATAATTATCACAGAGATCGATGTGTCACAACTCTAGACTACGTGGTTATCACAAAAATCGCTGTGTTACAAGTCTAGACAGCGTAATTACACAAAAATCACTGTGCCACAACTATAGACTGAGTGATTATTACAAAGATCGTTGTGTCACAAGTCTAGACTGCATGATTATCACAAAGAAAACTGTGTCACAACTCTAGACTACGGGATTATTACACAAATCTCTATTTCACCAGACACGACTAATGATTATCAGAGATATCACTTGTGTTACAACTCTATACTGCATGATTATCACAAAGATCGCTGTGTCACAGATCTATGTGATTAATAGAAATTTGCTGTATCAAAGGTCTAGACAGTGTGATTCTAACAAAGATCAATGTGTCAAAACTACTTAGACGACGTGATTATTACAAAGATTACTGTTTCATAAGTCTAGGCTGTATTAGTAACACAAAGATCGCTGTGTCATAACTCTATACTGCATGCTTATCACAAAGATCGCTATGCCACAACAGTAGAATACGTGGTTATCACAAAAATCGCTGTGTCACAAGTCTGGACGGTGTGATTACACAAAGATCAGCGTGTCACAACTATATACTGTGTGATTATCACAAATATTGCTGTGTCACACCTCTAGACTATGCAATTGTCACAAAGGTTTCTGTATCACAAGTCTAGACTGCAAGATCATCACAAAGATTGCTATGTCACAACTCTTGACGACGTGATTATTTCAAATACGCTGTGTCATAGGTCTAGACTGCATGAGTATCTCAAAAATCGCTGTGTTACAAGTCTAGCCTAATGATTATCACAAAGATCGCAATGTCAAAAATCTAGACTAATGATTATCACAAAGATCGCTGGGTCACAACTCTAGACTGCATAATTATCACAGCAATTGCTGCGTCTCCCTCTACATTAATGATGATCACAGATGTCGTTGTGTCACAACTCTAGACTACCTGGTTGTCACAAAAATCACTGTGTCACAAGTGTAGACTGTGTGGTTACACAAAGATCGCTGTGTAACAAGTCAAGACTGAGTGATTATCACAAAGATCGTTGTGTCACAAGTCTAGACTAATGATTATCACAAAGATCGCTGTGTTACAAGTCTAGACTAATGATTATCACAAAGATCGCTGTGTAACAAGTCTAGACTAATGATTATCACAAAGATCGCTGTGTCACAAGTCTAGACTGTGTGATTATCACAAAGATCGTTGTGTTACAAGTCTAGACTGTGTGATTATCACAAAGATCGTTGTGTCACATGTCTAGATTGCATGATTATCACAAAGATCGCTGTAACACAAGTCTAGATTGTGTGATTATGAAGTAAAAATAAGTAACACTTGAGTCAGAAAGTAAATTGTGAAGGTCGTTGTTAAGCTGGGAATTCTTCTAATAATAGTCCAGATGCATCTATTTCCACTAGAACAGTTTATAGAGAACTGCATGGAATCAACTTTGGTTCTTATGTGAAGTACTTTTGTCGGTCAGAAATAAAAGAAAATGTCTTCAATGGTGCCTTGTTCATTGTTTAATGAAAAAGGATTGTGTAATCACACAGTTCTACAGATTTTTTTATCATTGTCTAATGGAAATACAGTATGTAATCACTTTGTTTGGTAATGGTAGTAGGGTTATTTTGTTGTGATAACGAAAAAAAAACACATTATGGGCTTAAACTAAATAATCTATATTGTACGTAAATTTGGAGACAATGTACTGTTATACTGTTCACTTATGTATCATGGGTTAGATCTAGAAGTTTATTTGAATGGTTATATTCTGCTTGAGAATATTTAACTTCTCTATCTGACCTGGTGCACCCTGCAATGCTCTACGTTCACTCAAACAACCACAGAGATAAACGTTCCTCATTGGTTCACTAGCTTCCAGCATCTATTCTAGCTTACAGAATCTCATGATTTCAACATCATGAAGAACTTGCGGAACGTTTTATAACAAGTTATCAAGTGACACATTCCACTAGCACCAATTCTAATAGGATTGGAGACGATATTAATAAAGAAATAGTCAAAGAATGAAGCAGGTTCCTTCCAGGAACGAGTAGAGTCAATGTCGCTTTGTATGTCGCATACGAATAGACCGTCCTAATCACCAGACCATGTCAGTTTCTACTAAAAAGGCCCTCCAATAGTACAGTGTTATGTTTGTGGACTAATGGTCTAACAAACTTGGTTTCGATATATGTGGTGGGTAGAACATAGATAATTTTGTGTTAATAAGAAACAACAACGATATAAATAATAACAGTAATGTTTAGAAACATTTTCAAAATTTAAAATAGAACTGTTCAATTGCTCATTTATTTACAAACAAACTTAACATAAAAATATATTTGTTTCCATATTAGTGCTAAATTTATAAAGTATTTGTTTTTGTTTGCGATAATTTTATATTATACAAATTGTAGTGTTAAACCGAAATTATTTTACAGTGTTTATGAGTAGTTTTACTATAAGTTTTAATTAATAGCACTAAGACTTTTTCTTTCTAAGAAAAGAACAAATGTAGTTTCCACATTATTCATTAATAAGCCTTGTCTGATCTGCTTCATTTCTTTAATCTGATTAAAAACACTTTTGTTCTTTTAGAACTCATATCTTTAATCTTTTTTTTAAATTTTTTTGTAGAATATCGAGATGAAAAATTTCAGAGCATTTATTTATATTTACTTTCAACACAATACATCACTTCTTCAAACAAATAAACGTCTGGTAACCATAACATTCTGTAACCCTTTCCTTTGGAATCTTTGAACCACAAATAATTTTAAGATAAGAAAATTGGATGTTTTATTTCAACTTTTAGGAGTCTTGTCTGAACTGGTTGTTTTATAGCTAAGTTACATTTTTGGCTATCTGCTGTGTTCATCGCAGGGAATCAAACCTCGGAGTTTAGCATTTTAACTTCGTAAACCTATCGCTGTTATTGGCACTAGAATCGCTCTCAGGTATACAGTTTACAGATGAATTATGTGTACGTTTACAGTAGCTCTTCTCTAACGGGCCTGGCATGGCCTAGCGCGTTAAGGCGTGCACTTCGTAATCTGAGGGTCGCGGGTTCGCGCCCGAGTCGCGCCAAAACATGCTCGCCCTCCCAGCCGTGAGGGCGTTATAAAGTGACGGTCAATCCCACTTTTCGTTGGTAAAAGAGTAGCCCAAGAGTTGGCGGTGGGTGGTGATGACTAGTTGCCTTCCCTCTAGTCTTACACTACTAAATTAGGGACGGCTAGCACAGATAGCCCTCGAATAGCTTTGTGCGAAATTCCAAAACAAACTCTTCTCTAAATTTTGGTGGCGGATTCTGTGCATGTTTACAGTAATAGTGCTTCAAGTTTGTCAGTGGATTCTGTGTACGTTTAAAGTTAATATTGTCTAGAGTTTACTGATGAACATTGTATATGTTTACAGCCAGTCTTGTCTAAAGTTTGCTGGTGGATTCTGTGTATGTTTACAACCAGTCTTGTCTAAAGTTTGCTGGTGGATTCTGTGTATGTTTACAGCCAGTCTTGTCTAAAGTTTGCTGGTGGTTTCTGTGTATGTTTACAGCCAGTCTTGTCTAAAGTTTGCTGGTGGATTCTGTGTATGTTTACAGCCAGTCTTGTCTAAAGTTTGCTGGTGGTTTCTGTGTATGTTTACAGCCAGTCTTGTCTAAAGTTTGCTGGTGGTTTCTGTGTATGTTTACAGCCAGTCTTGTCTAAAGTTTGCTGGTGGATTCTGTGTATGTTTACAGCCAGTCTTATCTAAAGTTTGTTGGTGAATTCTGTGCATGTTTCAATCAGTCTTGTGTAGAGTTTGAATGTGTAAACGTGTCTCACATTTTTCTAGTTTTCACGTAACACTAGTCAGTGTAATCAGCGACTTAAGTTACTTTTATCACCATGACTTTTGACGCTCATTAAACGTCTACTTCGACTTCAGACTTTGTTAGCCTATTTTAAGTTTATTACTTTAAGTCGCATCTTCGTAGAAATAAAGATTTTTCTTTGGTAACACTTATGTAATTCTTTCTTCTTTTCATTCGATGCAAACATTTTTTTCCACATTTTTTGATGAATTTTTTGTTTCCCCAGTTAGTTGTGAATTTTAACAAGTTTGGTTTTATAACCTGTTTAGTTTATATAGATGTATAAGCGCTGTTCAGGTCGTACTGATCATGTGTATAAACAAAGAATTCATCATAAAACTACATCCAGAAACTGTAAGAAAAACTGCTGAGCTAAATAAACTACTCCTTTCTCAAATTCTTGAACCCAATTTCGTAAGAAACAGAATTCTTTCAGTACATTGGAATGAAGTAAGCCAACAAAATAAACTTATAAAAATAGAAAACTAATTCTGTTGTTATCTATTGACAAAATACAGCTCTCATCGTGGTAAAATGTAGCGTAGTTTTTTAAATCTGAAATAACTATAAATGTAAGATAATTTTACATTTTTTAACCAGTAATATACTTTGATTGAAAACGCAGTAACAGTTTGAAATTGTTATTTTAGCTCCTGTAAAATATTATTCTTACAACTATTTTGTTCTGCTATAAAATACTCTTTGAAACTATATGGAGTAGCATGTATTGTGATCCGAAACATAGTAAATCCGTTTCAATCCTAAAATACTTTTCTGGCTGACTTGTGGGTTGTAGTTTACAATCTCAATATCTTCTAGCTTACTTTTGAGTTATAGTTTACAGTTTCAATATCTGCTGGCTTACTTCTGAGCTCTACTTTATAATTTAAATATATTCTGCCTTAATTCTGAGCCGTAGTTTACATCCAGTATCTTCTCGCTTATTTCTGAGTTGTAGTTAATAATTTGAATTTCTTCTGCCTCAATACCGATCTCTGCTTTAGAGTTTGAATATCTTCTGTCTTAATTATGTGTCATAGTTACAATTTCAATATCTCTTGGCTTACTTCTGGGCTATAATTTACAATTTTAATATTTTCTGATTTACTTCTGAGTTGTAGTTTACTTTTTTAGTTTACAATTTTAATATAATCTGGCTTAATTATCAGTCATAGTTTAACATTTATCTTAACACTTAAAAGCTTGAATATTACCTAAGGTTCTACTCCTAACATTTAATTAATATCTACTACCCTATCTTTTATGATATACATGTTTTATAACTATCTTATATACTACTCCTAATGTTTACATCAGTAGCTACTACCCTGTTTTTTATCATATAAAGGTTTTACAGTTATCTATAATATAAAACCTAATGTTTAGAACATTTTAAAAGTTAATTATGTTTACAGTTTACTTCTTGTCTGAGAAACTCGTTAGTGTCGTTAACCGTTTCTAAGGATCTTACATTCCAGTTAAAATAAAATATTTTTATTCATTGTGTTAGTGATTTATAGATAGAATTGCTTCTGAAAATTGTTTCCTTGTTTTTGAATTTCGCGCAAAGGTACACGAGGACTATCTACGCTAGCCGTCCCTAATATAGCAGTGTAAAATTCATTCCCAGCTCTTGGGCTACTCTTTTACCCACGAATAGTTGGATTGACCGTCACATTATAACGTCCTTACGGCTGAAGGGGAGAATATGTTTCGTGTGACGGAGATATGAACAAATGGCATAATAACCTGACTATGCCGGGCCGAGTTTTTTCTGGTTTTCCTTGTTTGTTCTTAACCACAAAGCTAATGAATGCGCTATACGTTATGATAGCTTAGCGCGAAATTAAATAAAAATAACAACAACAAAAACTCTACAGTACAGCAGAGCGTCCTCTTCTATTGACTTGTTTGAGGATTCAACAATTTAAAATAGTATATATCTAATACAAATTCAAACAAAAACTTAGTTTTGTAATTCATTTATTTCTGTTGTTCATTTTGAACATTATTCTATATATTTTTGTGTTTTTTTTTAGAAAAGAGAATTGTCGATTACCTCACCATCTCTCTTTAATCACTCCTTATGTTTTAAATGCGACATTTATACTTTTAACGGCCACAACTAAAAAACCTAAGGTGTATCAAAACCTTCAGTGTTCTCTATAGATTTCAAAAAAGTAAATTTCTTATTATTGTTTGGTAAATAGTGTTTCACGCTTTTATTTTTTAACTTTCATTTTCGGAAGTCTTCGCACCATTCACACGTTTAGACTTGGTATAACTTGGTGGCAATCTTCAGGTCGCGGGATCAAAATCTCTCTCAAAACGTGCTAGCCCTTTCAGGGATGAAAGTGTTAAGATTAAAGTAGTGTATCATTTGGCAAAGAAGGATAGCATTCGGGGTATGGACTCTTACATTATTTCTCTTATAACAGAATGCAGTAATAATATTCAAAAGCTAGCGAAGCGGTGAAAACCGATAAGCGGGTATTCATGATGAATCCCATTTCACCACAGATGTTCTTTTATCTCGTTTCAGATGGACGTTTGGCTTTCATAGTACATCCCAGTTGACCAGTTCTGATACTGAAAGGAAAATCTCTCGGGACAGAATTTATGGCAAACAAAGGCAGCACGTGTGAAATGTTATTTTTACAAGCCATTAATTTGAAATTCAAAATGGTGTAGTTAAGATGGACATGGTGAGAACATCTACAACTTTGTTTCGTAAATCTTAAACTCTTCGGGTCAACAATTATGAATTTCTTTCACATCAAGACATGATCTCATCATCCATGATTAACAAAACCTTCAGACAAATGCTATGTGTTAAGTGCCAAAAATGACACCACTATTCCTAAGAACTAAAATAATATACCCTTATACACGAAGTGTAGATAATATTTGCATTATAAATAGAACCAGATGTGGTCTTGTAGTTACAATACCCATCTGAGGATTGCCGCAAAAACGCGTTCAGCACTTTGGGAGCGTTGGTGCGCTATAAGAGTGACAGTCAAATCCCATCATTTTCTCGGATAAGGATAACTCACAGGTTCGTCGTGAATGAATTTGAGTAGTAGCCTACCCCCAACAGTCTAGAATTAGAAACGGCTGTTCGCAAATAAACTTTTATTGGTTTTACATAAACAATTTGTTTTTTTATTCTTCAATTTTGCGCAAAGCTACACAAAGGCTATCTGCGCTAGCCGTCCCTAATTTTGCAATGTAAGACTAGAGGGAAGGCAGCTAGTCATCACCACCCACCGCCAACTCTTGGGCTACTCTTTTACCAGCGAATAGTGGAATTGACCGTCACATTATAACGTTCCAACGACTGAAAGGGAGATCATGTTTGGTGCGACGGAGACTCGAATCTGGGACCGTCAGATTACGAGTCGAGTACCTTTAGCACCTGGTCATGCCGGGTCTTTCTTTGTAAAACAAACATACAAAGCATTTTAAGTTGAAAACTAAGGAGAATAACTTATTCGGCATTGAGATTTTATCATCAGAGCCAAATATACAACACCAAATTTCCTACCACTTTGGTTTCCAGTGACACAGATGTATGTCTGCGGACTCATCTCACTATATAACAAGTTTCGATACCCGTGGTGAACAGAGTGCATATAGCTCATTATACATCCTTGTACTTAACTTCAAACAAACCTGCGACCTGAATTTTCATAAGTATATATTTTAAACGATTAACACTGTAACCATAGTAATATCCAAATTTTAAGGAAGTAACCTTAGTAATATCCAAACTTTAAGGAAGTAACCATGGTAATATCCAAATTTTAAGGAAGTAACCTTAGTAATATCCAAACTTTAAGGGAGTAACCTTAGTAATATCCAAACTTTAAGGAAGTAACCTCAGTAATATCCAAACTTTAAGGAAGTAACCTTAGTAATATCCAAACTTTAAGGGTGTAACCTTAGTAATATCCAAACTTTCGATAAATTTCTATCTAAGAAATAAAATGGTCAGTTAAGTGTTGTGTTTTGATGTTCGGAGAATAAATTAATAGTGATAGAAGAAACTCCCAGGCTTTTTAGATTGTGATATATTATATTATTTTTAGGGTTTGTGAGGAACGACAGTCTTATGAGCTTCAAACCATTACATTGTATGCAACATTACCTGAAGTAGTTCGCCAGCCTTTTAAGCAAGTTTTGAGTTTATTAATCGATAAGAAGTAATAACGAAATGTTTTGTTGTTGTTGTTTTTTTCATTTTTGATATAATAACTTTTTCGGCGTTTTATTTCTCTAGGCAGACTCGTATCTTCCCGAACCGAGCCATAAGCTGGCATTAGGGCAAAGGTAACACAACATTTATTTATTCGTCCCTTACCCAGAAGCTCTCGGAGTGAAAATAAAAGTCCAAATTGGACAGCAAGTGATGGATGATAAATCTTTCTGTTTTTGTAATAAGGACAGTGTACGGTTTTATACAATCACCGTACAAACCTGTAATTTAGATTGTACACACCTCCAAACAGGGTTTTCCATTGAATAAATAATGCTTTTTATTTGTCCTATTTTGTCCACCGAATCTTCTAGATTTGCTTCATAAATTATATATTAATACACAAGTTTATTACTTCGGAAATATTTTCTTTGTTTAAACATTTTTTCCCCAACTTGTAAATTACACTAAGTATCGTTAAAGTGTTCCTGGCTACATTAAATATAAACTCAGTGGTCTCAGCAGATAGCCCGATGTGGCTTTGCGGTACGAAAACATACACATATTAAATAAAAAAATCATAAAGCCCCATCTGTCTGTCAAAGGAACTACTTTATTTTAACGTAAAATTACTGATTCTGAACGAGAGTTATTAGCATAGTTAGTTTACGAAATATAGATACATTAATTCAGGGTTATTTTGTACTTCAAATGTCTATTGATTAGGTATTTGTTTAGTATAATATAACAGAGATTTATTTTAGTCTATCATCACCCTAAATAGACCCGATACATTATATTTTAAAAGTGCCATATTTGTTTTCTAGCCTGATATACCTTATAGAAACTTTAAACATTACCATCTCTTTATTGAACTAACTTAAATGACCTTATAAATTTGGCAGATACTTCGAACAACTTGGTATGTTACACAGTGAAAAGAACGGTATCCTAAACCTCATGAATTTGGTTTGGTTTTGAATTTTGCGCAAAGCTACTCGAAGGCTATCTGCGCTAGCCGTCCCTAATTTTGCAATGTAAGACTAGAGGGAAGGCAGCTAGTCATCACCACCCCCCTCCAACTCTTGAGGTACTCTTTTACCAACGAATAGTTGGATTGACCGTCACATTATAACGCTTCCACGACTGAAAGGGCAGGTATGTTTGGTGTGACAGTGATTCGAACCAGCAACACTCGGATTACGAGTCGAATGTTTTAACCACCTGGCCATGCCGGGCCAAACCTCATGAAAATGTCTTCAACACACCGGAGACTGAAATGTATTTATTAGGTATTTTTATTCGCTCAGTGAAACAACAGATAAATAAAATTACTACCAGCGTATATAGTATAGTTTGTGTGTAAAGTTGTGATATCCTGCTAGGATATACGGTGAAACTTTCTTTTTGTTGTAAAATTATCTTTAATCTCCACGCTGTAGTTTTTATATGCAGTTCATCCACCATCAATTAAAACAGTTCACGTGAATTGTAATATTTCAGCAACAATAATTTAGTACCCTTGTTATATACTACCACAGTGACGATTTGTTAATTAAATTTTACTGAATAAAAAAAAAACACATAAATCCATAAAGAACTTTGGTACGATTTTAATGATATGCAAAAAAACAATAAAAAACACTTTTATTTTCTTTCAAGCTGAAAGTTGTTTGAGAATATTTTACTTTACAATTAGCAACAGAATTAACACACTTCAGTACATAGTATTGTTGTGGGAAGAAATATTTGTTAGAATTAACACACTGCAGTACATAGTATTGTTGTGGGAAGAAATATTTGTTAGAATTAACACACTGCAGTACATAGTATTGTTGTGGGAAGAAATATTTGTTAGAACTAACACATATTAGTATTGTTGTAGGAAAACATATTTGTTAGAATTAACACACTGCAATACATAATAATGTTGTGGAAAGGAGTATTTGTTAGAATTACACACTGCAGCACATATTATTGTTGTGGGAAGGAATATTTGTTAGAATTAACACACTGCAGTACATAGTATTGTTGTGGGAAGAAATATTTGTTAGAATTAACACACTGTAGCACAAAGTATTGTTGTGGGAAAAATATTTGTTAGAATTAACACATTGCAGCATATAGTATTGTTGTGGTAAGACATATTTGTTAGAATTAATACAGTGCAGTACATAATATTATTGTAGCAAGAAATATTTTTTTTAGAATTAACTCACTGTAGTACATAATATTATTGTGGTAGAAATATTTTTTAGAATTAACTCACTGTAATACATAATATTATTGTGTTAAGAAATATTTGTTAGAATTAACACACTGCAGCACATAGTATTGCTGTAGGAAGAAATATTTGTCAGAATTAACACACTTCAGCACATAGTATTGTTGTGGGAAGAAATATTTGTTAGAATTAACACACTGCAGCCCATAGTATTGTTGTGATAAGAGATATTTGTCAGAATTAACACAGTGCAGTACATAATATTATTGTAGCAAGAAATATTTTTTTTTAGAATTAACGCACTGCAGTACATAATATTATTGTGGTAGAAATATTTGTTAGAATTAACTCACTGTAGTACATAATATTGTTGTGGTAGAAATATTTTTTAGAATTAACTCACTATAATACATAATATTATTGTTAAGAAATATTTGTTAGAATTAGCACACTGCAGCACATAGTATTGCTGTAGGAAGAAATATTTGTTAGAATTAACACACTTCAGTACATAGTATTGTTTTGGGAAGAAATATTTGTTAGAATTAACACACTGTAGCCCATAGTATTGTTGTGATAAGAGATATTTGTCAGAATTGACACAGAATATTATTGTAGCAAGAAATATATTTTTTTTAGAATTAACGCACTGCAGTACATAATATTATTGTGGTAAAAATATTTGTTCGAATTAACACACTGCAGTAGGTAATATTATTGTGGTAAGAAATATTTGTTAGAATTAACACACTGCAGTACGTAATATTATTGTGGTAAGAGATATTTGTTAGAATTAACACAGTGCAGTACATAATATTATTGTAGCAAGAAATATTTTTTTTTAGAATTAACGCACTGCAATACATAATATTATTGTGGTAGAAATATTTGTTAGAATTAACTCACTGTAGTACATAATATTATTGTGGTAGAAATATTTTTTAGAATTAACTCACTGTAATACATAATATTATTGTGTTAAGAAATATTTGTGAGAATTAACACACTGCAGCACATAGTATTGCTGTGGGAAGAAATATTTGTTAGAATTAACACACTGCAGCACATAGTATTGTTGTGGTAAGAGATATTTGTTAGAATTAACACAGTGCAGTACATAATATTATTGTAGCAAGAAATATCTTTTTTTAGAATTAACGCACTGCAGTACATAATATTATTGTGGTAGAAATATTTGTTAGAATTAACTCACTGTAGTACATAATATTATTGTGGTAGAAATATTTTTTAGAATTAACTCACTGTAATACATAATATTATTGTGTTAAGAAATATTTGTGAGAATTAACACACTGCAGCACATAGTATTGCTGTAGGAAGAAATATTTGTTAGAATTAACACACTGCAGCACATAGTATTGTTGTGGTAAGAGATATTTGTTAGAATTAACACAGTGCAGTACATAATATTATTGTAGCAAGAAATATCTTATTTTAGAATTAACGCACTGCAGTACATAATATTATTGTGGTAGAAATATTTGTTAGAATTAACTCACTGTAGTACATAATATTATTGTGGTAGAAATATTTTTTAGAATTAACTCACTGTAATACATAATATTATTGTGTTAAGAAATATTTGTTAGAATTAACACACTGCAGCACATAGTATTGCTGTAGGAAGAAATATTTGTTAGAATTAACACACTTCAGTACATAGTATTGTTGTGGGAAGAAATATTTGTTAGAATTAACACACTGCAGCCCATAGTATTGTTGTGATAAGAGATATTTGTCAGAATTAACAAGTGCAGTACATAATATTATTGTAGCAAGAAATATTTTTTTTTTTAGAATTAACGCACTGCAGTACATAATATTATTGTGGTAGAAATATTTGTTAGAATTAACTCACTGTAGTACCTAATATTATTGTGGTAGAAATATTTTTTAGAATTAACTCACTGTAATACATAATATTATTGTTAAGAAATATTTGTTAGAATTAACACACTGCAGCACATAGTATTGCTCTAGGAAGAAATATTTGTTAGAATTAACACACTTCAGTACATAGTATTGTTGTGGGAAGAGATATTTGTCAGAATTGACACAGAATATTATTGTAGCAAGAAATATTTTTTTTTAGAATTAACGCACTGCAGTACATAATATTATTGTGGTAGAAATATTTGTTAGAATTAACTCACTGTAGTACATAATATTATTGTGGTAAAAATATTTGTTAGAATTAACACACTGCAGTACGTAATATTATTATGGTAAGAGATATTTGTTAGAATTAACACAGTGCAGTACATAATATTATTGTAGCAAGAAATATTTTTTTTTTAGAATTAACGCACTGCAGTACATAATATTATTGTGGTAAGAAATATTTGTTAGAATTAACACACTGCAGTACGTAATATTATTGTGGTAAGAAATATTTGTTAGAATTAACACAGTGCAGTACATAATATTATTGTAGCAAGAAATATTTTTTTTTAGAATGAACGCACTGCAGTACATAATATTATTGTGGTAGAAATATTTGTTAGAATTAACTCACTGTAGTACATAATATTATTGTGGTAAAAATATTTGTTCGAATTAACACACTGCAGTAGGTAATATTATTGTGGTAAGAAATATTTGTTAGAATTAACACACTGCAGTACGTAATATTATTGTGGTAAGAAATATTTGTTAGAATTAACATACTGCAGTACAAAATATTGTTGTGGTGAAAAATATGTGTTAGAATTAGCAAAATGCATTAGGTAATACTGTTGTGATAAGAAAAATTTGTTAGAATTAGCACACAGAAGTGTATAATATTGTTATAGTAAGGAATATGTGTTAGAATTAGCACATTACAATACATATTGTTGTGGTAAGAAATATTTGTTCTTAACTGATGATGAATATGTGCCATTCAAACTGCGAACTGTAGCTATACCAGATCTCGTTATCCCACAGAAATACTTTGGTACTTTATTATTCGTTTACGAAACGAAAACAAGATCCAGTATTTCGAATTTTCTCTGAGCTCTAAATATTATAAAATATAATAAATGAAAACCTTGCTGGAAATAAAAACTGTCTTCTGAATTTTATATTTACTTTTTATTATTTCGTATATCCAGACTTTACTTTTGTATCTATTCATTTGCTTCCACTCTTTTTACCACATCTATAGTTTTCTTGTTACAGTTTTACCTAATATCTTTCAGTTTTTCTTGTTTTTGGTACATATTTTGCCTTCTGCTAGTCTATCGTTTCGAAGTGTTTTTTTACTATCTATTTATTTCTCTAATCAACGCCTCCTTTCTATATTTTACTTTATATCCTTGCATGAAAGGATTACAGTCTATCCTTTCGCTACAATTAATTTAATTAGCTTTAACAATAAAAAGTAAATTATTTGAATATTTTCAAATTATTTCTAATTACGTATTCCCTATCTCTTCGAGTTCAAAATTCCTTTCTTAAGATGAATGATACATTCCAGCATGGTTGGATGACCGCTGGTAATGTTAATAACGACCTAGCCAAGCGAGATACATATTATGTTTTTAAAGGTATCTGTGTATAAACGCTTGCATCAATATCTCGCTTACGCTGAAAGGGATTTAAATCTTTCAAGAACTTACCTATTCCATTAACAGATTGCAAATCACCTTGAACTTTGAAGAATAGAATACACCCGTCAAGACTTGTAAAGGGAAATGAAACATCCGTTCCTCAAGGGCAGTTTCATTGCACGAATTTCTAGGAGAGAGCTTTAATTGCAAGTGGGGCAAATTTGGTATTAAACCTACTAAGTTCGTTAGATTTACACGTTATGCACCTTCTCAAATCAGTTATGTATGTATGTAACGAAAAACCTTTAGTACACTAATACTTCGGGACTAAAACCTAAAACTTATAAACTCCCGACTTAAACGTAGCAGTTTTTCTATTATTTTTAACAAATGAATCAGGGGATTAGTAGTTACATTTCTATCTTCTAGGTGTTAAACATTTTTATAAGTAATATATCTGTATTAATGAGAAATATTTTTACTTTCATATTCTACGTAAGAAAAAGCAATAAGCCATAAATATAGTAAAGTCTTGAATGTTAGAGATGGTTGGAACTTATGATAACTGAGTAAACGTTTCACAAAATAAGGTGTTAAGACTCGGCATCATTTATTTCATCTATGGAGTTCATGACACCTTTGTTGACTTCTTAACACGCTATACTCGAGAGAGATGTGATATACTCGTAGAAGTTGCTAGTTCGTTTAATGTGGTAGTGTAAATGTTATAGACGTTGACATAATTATAAAGCAGCGTCGTCTATATGGTAATGATATCCGGATTTTGGTCACTTATTTTGTGTATATTTTAACAGTTTGTGAAGATAAAGCTTGACTGCTGAGAAGAATGCTGCAAAAATTAATAGTTTAGTAACAAAAAAGGTTAGGCCTAAATATATTATAGATAATGCTTGACTACTGAGAAAAAAAATTCAAGCTTCTACGAGAAGAGGATAAAGTGATTCAAAGTAGGCCTAAAGGTTTTAGCAAACAACTTTCAACACAGAGTAAAAGTGAACCTAGATCTATCTGTCAAAATATTCTACGCAGAGTTAAATTACGTCTGAAACTCGAACAATTTCCTATGACATTTTGCAGCTTGGTGGTTTCAAGAATGTGATAATTTTTATTCAATGTATCAGTAACAATTAATGCAACACTTCAACTAATATAACAAAGGTAAAATAATAAAACTTAATAATCGCCATTTTCAAAATACGTTGGGAAAACGTCTAACTCAGTTTTATTATTTGTCCAAATACTTATTGATAACGTAGCATTATCAAAGATAACGAGCATTATATGGTTGATGATTAACTGTATTATATACTAGTGTTACAGATTAACTGTTTTATATAAAAGTTACTGATTAACCATATTCTGATATAATTACTGATTAACTATATTCTGTTATAATTACTGATTAACTATATTATGTAATACTTGCTAATTAACGATACTCTGTTATAATTTCTGATTAACTGTAACATATACTGGTCATTGATTAACTATATTCTGTTATAAAAACTGGTTAACTGTATTATATAATGGATATTAATTAACTATGTTATGTTATAATTACTCATTATCTATACTATATACTAGTTACTGATTAACTGTATTATGTCACAATCACAAATTAGCTACACTATACTAGTTAATGATTAACTGTAACATATACTAGCTACTAATTAACTGTACTATATACTAGTTACTGATTAACTGTATTATGTCACAATCACAAATTAGCTACACTATACTAGTTAATGATTAACTGTAACATATACTAGTTACTAATTAACTGTACTATATACTAGTTACTGATTAACTGTATTATGTCACAATCACTAATTAGCTACACTGTATACTAGTTAATGATTAACTGTAACATATACTAGTTACTAATTAACTGTACTATATACTAGTTACTGATTAACTTATTATATAATAGTTATTGATAGTTACGTATTATAAAATAGTTGCTGATTAACTCCACTATGTAATACTTACTAATTAAATGTATTATATAATAGTTATTCCTTAACTGTATTATGTACTTGATGCTGGTTAACTGTATTGTATAATAGTTATTCCTTAATGTATTATGTACTTGATGCTGGTTAACTGTATTGTATAATAATTATTGATTATATGTATTATGTCATAATTACTGATTAAATGTATTATATTATAGTTACTGATTAACTGTATTATATAATAGTTACTGATAAACTGTATTATATAATAGTTATGGATTAACTGTATTCTGCAATACTTACTCATTAACTGTGCTATATACTAGTTAATGATTAACTGCATTACGTAATAGTTACTGATTACCTGTACTATATACTAGTCATTAATTTTGTATATTATATAGTAGTTACTGATTAATTGTATTATATAACAGTTATTCATTAACTGTATTATGTAATAGTTATTGATTAACTATATTATGCAATAGCTACTCATTAATTGAATTATATTATATTTACTGATTAACTGTACAATATACTAATTATTGATGAACTGTAATAGTTACTCGTTAACTGTAATTATTATATAATTATTATCCATTAATTATTGAGCAACTGTACTATATACTTGTTACAGATTAAATGTATTATTTAATAGCTACCGATCATCTATATTATATACTACTTACTGATTAACTGTATTATAACATAATTATTGATTAACTGTACTGTATACTTGTTACAGATTAAATGTATTATTTAATAGTTACCGATCATCTATATTATGTACTACTTACTGATTAACTGTATTATAACATAATTATTGATTAACTGTACTGTATACAAGGTACTGAATAATTGTATTATTTAGTAGTTACTTATTAACTCTAATATATAATAGTTATTCATTAACTATATTATGCGAATGTAGCTTTGCGCGCATTAAAAAAATTAACCATGTTGTATAATAGTTATTTATTAACTCTATTATATAACTGTTACTAATTAACTGTATTATACCTTAGTTACTGATTAACTGTATAATGTCATAATTATTGATTAACTGTACACTATACTAGTTACTGATTCACTGTATTATATAATAGTTGCTGATTAACTGTATTAAATAGTAGTTATTGATTAACTGTATTATAGAATAACTGCTGATTGACTGTGTTATATAATAGTTTCTGGTTAACTGTATTATATAGTAGTTACTCATTAACTGTACTATATACTAGTTACTGATTAATTGTATTATGTACCTGCTGTTGATTAATTGTATAATATAATAGTTACTGATTCACTGTACTATTTACTAGTTACTGATTAAGTGTATTATGTCATAATTACTGATTAACTCTACTATAGACTAGTTACTGATTATCTGTATTATGTAATAGTTACTAATAAACTGGATTATATAATTGTTACTGATTAACTGTACAATATAATAGTTTCTGATTAAATATAATTTCAAGTAAAACCTAGTCTGTGAGATAGCACTTATGTAATCTTTAACTGTGACACCAAGTTGGTTGGCCCTGTAGAATTCATCTAAATTTAAATACGATTCATTTTAGAACATGTGCTGTTGGGATTACACGTAGCTTTAGAACTATTTTTATCGTTTTTAAGAACATTTAGGTTATCTGATAAAACTTTATTTCATATTATCACTTAAATAAACGTTTTAACTGTTGTTAATTTTTAACAGCATAATTAACACCTTTTTCTGCTAGCTGTCTCCACGTAGTGACTTTTATTGGGAAAACTAATTACTCGACCCCTAACATGCATCGACCCTAACTCCAGCACCAACAGACATTTCCGACTTCCGGATCGTTGACTGAGAAGGCCGTTGATAACGTAGCGGATAATATTATATGACACGAAATGTTCAGACTCTCTTTTACTTTCGCAAGATGAGAGGAAAGTTAGCTTTTGTCAATGTTACCATGGGAAGCCGTATTCACAGTATTACATTACGTTATGGTTTAATACTATTAGAAAGTTGGCATCGCTCGATAAATCTTAATGTGTGACATCTCTGGCCTAAAGAAGATTTTAATACTGACGTGTTTTAAAAATAGGAATTGTTTCATTAAGTTTCACGCTCTTCATTAACTTGTAGCAATCAATCTTTATGTGTAAGATTTACCTTTTTAGGCATGCGAAGGGAGAAAATATCTGTAATACATTTGTTGAGCACGATTTTTTAGCAAGTCGAAAATCCATTTACATTGAAATATAAAACGCCAGTAGAATACTGGCTTAGGTTATTGTTTGTTTTATCATTTTTCATCATGATCTGTACGTCTATTCAAATGTCAAATTGAATTTGATCAGAACTAAGTTGAACGCTACACATACAGAAGCACGTGTGTTTGTTTGTTTTAAATTTCGCACAAAGCTACTCGAGGGCTATCTGTGCTAGCCGTCCCTAATTTAGCAGTGTAAGACTAGAGGGAAGGCAGCTAGTCATTACCACCCATCGCCAACTCTTGGGCTACTCTTTTACCAACGAATAGTGGGATTAACCGTCTCATTATAACGCCCCCACGGCTGAAAGGGCGAGCATGTTTGTTGCGACCGGGATTCGAACCCGCGACTCTCGGATTACGAGTCGAAAGCACGTGTGACCTCATACAATCAGAACATATTTGATAGTTGAATAATTAAGGAAATTATCATTTCTTATCCTGATTATTAACTATTTCATATCCAAAGTATATTTATAATGAACTGCTCAAAATTTAGCCTTCATTTTGTCTTTATCGTCACATATTTTTATCATAATACACGAACTATTATATGAAAAAAAAAACACTTTCAATAAAAAGGTGTCCCACACTATTGCCGATTATACTTCGCTTTATTTAATTAACCCGTTTAAGTTTCTTAATTACAGGGGTAAAGTTTCAAAGTGATATATTTATATCAAAGTTTGTTATTTTTCTTAATAATCCCTAAAACAAAATAATTGTTGATAATTTGCTTCACCAGTCACTTCTAGATAAAAATTCAAAACATAATGCATCATCTTAACATAAAAAAGTTTTAAATGTTTAAAAATGATCCTAGAGTTCAAAAACAATTTCAAATTAATTCAGCACTCGTTTTAACGTTAAAATACCTAGAGATATTTCTCATATGTATCTTTATAATTCAAACAAGGTAGGAACTATTTTATCAGTTGTTCATCACTTCAGTGAAACCTGTGTTTACATATATTCACATCATGACTAGTGTTCATTATTCACGGGCTTGTGTATTGTGAAGCACGTGATTAGAAAATATTTATACTCTCCAACTACTAGTAAAGTAAGATACAGTTACACGTGTGGTAGAGAATAAAAAAACAAATAATATCTTAATTTGTATTTCTTTATTTTGAAAAGTATTTCCAATCCAGAAATTCCTACAAGTCAAGTGTTCCGCACGTGCATATAAGGTTTGAAATAAACAGTTTTGCATCATTTTCCAATAATTTGTTTATCGTAAGTGACTTTGTCTGTCGATAGGGGCATGCCCCTCCAGAATTGTAGTGTCTTTAACTTTTTCTAACTTATTGTACAGTCCCTACTAAAGAGCTATGTCTCTTAGCACTTTAAACCGACGCACTGTGATATTCATACACCTTGAACATAAGCTGTTGGTATTCTTGAGTTAGCGCATTTTGGGGTCTACGACATCTGTATGTTGGTGATGCATTCTTCTTCTTTAGGGCATCACTGTTCCACAATCTTATGCAGTGATGACTTCATCTACGTTAAAAACTATGGTCCTTGTAGTTTCCAAGAAGATTATTCTAACGATCATATTTAGAAACATCTTGAATGGTCATCGTGGGCCTTCTTGTCATCTCCATCACAAACAATTCCTCCTGTTTTCTGTGAAGATAGAGTGCGTGCTGATATTTTTTTCTTTGAGCCGAAAGCACTCGGCATCAAAGCAGGTAAGTCACTAACCTTCGTCCAGTTGTATTAGCGTTCCCATGACATAATGGCGGGATGTAACATCGTTCTCGAGTTCTAACTTTAAAAAACCAAAATCTGGGTTAGTCCTAGCCAATTTGTTATACATATACAGTACTGTGCAAAAGTGTTATGACAAGAGAATGTTTTGTCATTATTTCCATTTTATGGTACTAATTCTTCCATACCATTACAGAATGTCAATTTTAACATTATGGTAATACTTCATTGATCCATGTTGACAACTGAATAAGCCAGGGTTTGAATACTTACCATTCTTTAGAATTACCATATACTTGTAACAAAGGAATGTCATAAAGAGTATATTTAAATGAACATACTAATCAAATTTGGGGTTTGAAGTAACTGTCATGGTAACCCATAAACTGTCTTAACCATATAGAAAGAAGCTTGAAAGGAGCAAACTTATGGTACCGGTATATGCTAGAAGAAATCAGTTTAATAGCACTCCACAAATAAATCTTGATAAAACAGTGTTTAACACTATATATTAAGTTTTATTATCATGCCACGACCCAAAAAGCGTAGAGTATTGTCAATAGAGCATAGAATTCGCATAAAAGCTGTACATAATGCTGGTTGGACTCTTCCACAAATTGCTGCACACTTGAAATACTCTCCAAAAACTGTCAAGTACACTATAAATCGTGAGATCCAGGAAATAAAATTTGAAAATAGGAAAGGAAGGGGCAGAATACCTAAATTCAATGATACTGATGTTAAGTATCTTTGTTTATGCAGCCAACGACACAGAAGGAAAGCTATCACTGATATCAAACATGAGATAAGTGACCATGTTGCAAATGACAAGAAAGTGTTCAGATTTACAGTATCAAGAAGACTAAACAAGAATGAAATGAATATTTGGTCGTTTAGTACTTTAAAAATCTTTACTTCAATCTTCAAATATTGTTAAGAGAGTGAAATTTGCTAAAAGTACAAAAATTGAACTGTTGATGATTGGAAAACAGTGTTATAGACAAATGAGTTCAAGTTTGAAATATTTAGTTCAAATCGCAGATTGTACATCCGTTGAAAGAAAGGTGAAAGATACACCCTTGTGCAAATTAATTGAAACAAATGGTCATTTTACAATATTTTCAGCATGGCGGCCGGTGTAGGCTCGCTAGACTCGCTGATTTCCTTTAATTGTCATTTTTTCATACAGACGGCTTCATTAGCTGTGTTTTGCAGTACGGCCAATTTATTTTTGGGATATATGACGAAATTTTGAGGAATATTACGTCATTCAAAATTGCGTTAGAATTTAGAATCGTGAATAAAGGTGCTGGACTGGCCTGGAAACTCTCCGGACTTAAATTTTATTGAAAATCTTTGGGCGATTTGTAGAGAAAGACTTCGGGGAAAAGACTGTACTACGAAAGATAAGCTAATTGAGGCCATAATTGAGGTGTGGTACCGCGATCCAAAAATTAGTAAAGATTGCAGTCAACTCGTGGACCCGATGCCAAAGCGGATTAATAATCTTCTGAAAATTAAAGGCGGTCATATCATGTATTAATTTGTGAGTAATTTGTGGATTCTCAGAAATAAAACGCAAAAAATTGAAAAAATCGTAATTTTCCGTCTTGTTTCAATTAATTTGCACAAGGATGTACTTACGTCAATGCATATCACCGACCAGGAAGCATGGGAGAGGCAATGTGATTAAAGGTTGTTTTTCTGCTAAAGCAACAGGAGATCTTTGCAAAATAGATAGAATAATAGACCAGTGCAAGTACCATCAGATACTGATCTATCGTGGCTTGTGTATTATTAATAAAGGATTATACTAATAAGAAGATAATGACCCCAAACACTCATCCAACAGATGCAGTAATTACTCAGTTAAGGAAGAAACTGCTGGGGTCGTTAAAATTATGCAATGACCACCACAGAGACCTGATTTCAACCAAATTGAACAGATCTGGGATTTGATAAATGAAAAACTTGACAAATCAAAAGTTGTTTCCAAATAAACTTTATGGGAGTGTATTAGAGACGTTTGAAGTAGAATCCCGCATGGATTAAATATGTTGCAACAATGCCTGAAAGTCTGTCTGAAGTTATTGAAGCAAAAGGGTACACACAAAATAGTAACTCTTTGCTGAGCTCCAACACTTCCACTGAATTTCTCTTATACTAAATATGAAGTTTAATACAATTTTGATGTTTCATCTGAGATTTACCTTCCAATGTTCTTTGAAAATAGCCTGAATACTTTGTATAACATCATTTTATTATACATACTTGCCATAAATTTAATATTGAATAAACACTATTACAGAAATAACATAACAACATAAGGCCATGCGTATAATTTCAATTCAATCAGAGTGACACAGTCAACAATTTCCTGGTAATAAGAAGTCTGAAGGCTTAAAAAACTTAATACCACTCGTCGTCAGAGCGAAGATAGTCCAATATGTAACTTTGCACTTAACAACAAACGCACAGTTGTGTAATTCTAGTTTGGAGCTGAATGAGACAACATAATATTTTTTCTATAACAAAGTTAGTTTTAAAGCGATTTATTTTTAAGCCCTTTAAAAAATATTAAGTCTATGTTTAGCAATTAACTAGCAACACCTCTTAGAGAAAGGCGACTGTGTTTTCATCAATAAAACAAATTCTAACATAAAGAATCTGAATATACTATAAGCAACTATTAAACTGTTTGTTTTAAATACTTATTTGTTAACTTTAGCGTAATGAGTTCTTGGGCTTACCGCTGAGCCAATAGGAAGCCCCACCGCATGATTAATACGAGTCATTTAAAAATATATTTTGAAATATAAAAATATTTCCTTCTCGCACAATCGACTTAATATAAAAAGTTACTGGTATATATTGACAACGCTGTAATTACATCACTTTCTGGCTATTCATTGAAAATTGTGTAAAATTCGATGAATTTTCAACTTATATCACTTTCTACTCACTAATATTCTCACTAGATGGCTCCCTCTTCTACCTCGCTCACCAGGGGAACGCCGTCGGTATTTTCCTCTGTGATCTATAGAATGAATAATATTCATTTTACACAAAAAGGTAGCTATTATTACATTCAATGCTTTTATCAGATTTTGTTTCTTTATTTAATTTTTGTGCATTGTAAGAGTTTGTTTTTGAATTTCACTCCATGCCACATGAAGGCCATCTGCGTTAGCCGTCCCTAATTTAGCAGTATAAGACTAGAGGGAAGGCAGCTAGTCCTCATCACCCATCGCTAACTCTTAGGTTACTCTTTTACCGACGAATAATGGGATTGATCGTCGCATTATAACGTCTTCACAGCTTAGGGAGAAAGCATATTTGGTTGGACCGGGATTCAAACCCGCGACCCTCAGATTAAGAGTCGAGCGCCTCTAACCAGCTAGCCATGTCGGTACGACTGTCGAGTTTACGAAGTAGATTTTTCTCTGGTTTTCTTTATTTGTTCTTAACCACAAAGCTATTAAATAAGCTATATGATATGATAGCTTCGCGCAAAATTTAAAACAAAAACTAAAACTCGACATTTACAGCAGAATGCCCTGTTCTATTGAATCATTTGACGATTCGACAATTAAAGAATAGTATAATCTAATATGAATTCAAACGAAAAACTTAGTTTGTTAATTCATTTATTTCTGCTATTGATTTTTCAACCGTATTCTATATATTTTTGTAATTTTTTTCAGAAAAGAGAATTGTCGATTACCTCACCATCTCTCTCAATCACTCCTTATGTTTTAAATGCGACAATTATATTTTTAATGGCCACAACTAAAAAACCTAAGGTGTCTCAGAACCTTCAGTGTTCTCTATAGTTTTCAAAACAAGTAAATTTAATATTATTGTTTGGTAAATAGTGTTTCACGCTTCTCTTTTTTAACTTTCATTTTCGGAAGTCTTCGCACCATTCACACGTTTAGACTTGGTATAACGTCGTGGCAATCTTCAGGTCGCAGGATCAAAATCTTTCTCAAAACTTGCTCGCCCTTTCAGGGATGGAAGTGTTATGATGTAACGTTCAATCCTAAACCCATTTACCTGATTTATCAGTATCACATTTATCTGATAAATAATTATCCATGAGTTGGCAATGAGTGATGTTAACTGGCTGCGTTCTATTTACTCTATCGATTCAAAATCAAAGATGGCTAGCCTTATAGTAGCTTTGCGCTAAAAGTCAACAAACAAACAGGTCTTCTTTTTCTACACTATCTGGAGATAGACTTGTTTGTATTACTTTTAAAAAATCATCTATAACAGTATAGTATTTTTTTCTTTTTATTATACAATTTGGGTTATTAGCCGGGTGAGGCGACAACGAAAGTATGTATACACTGAGAGCTTAGAAAATCGCACACTGAAGCCATTTTCTTGATGAAATGCAAATATAGTAAATCTAGGCGATTAAGGCTTGAAAACGGGTGTACAAGAAAGTGTACATAGCAGACTCAAGTTTCGATAGAGAACGCTGGTCTTTTATGCGGTGTAGATTCATTTCAATAATTACTCCGCGCCAGAAGACGGATGAAACTTGCTATAATACGTCATTTCACAAGCTTAACTGACTTAGAAAAATGAATCTTAAGACCTGAGAATTCCAGACTTTTATTGTATTCTTCAAAAGTAAATTATCTCAAAACCCGATTTTCCACCTCGAAAAGAAGGTATGAATGAGACCTGATATACTGGAAGAATTAAGAGACGGTATAAATGAGACCTGATATACTGGAAGAATTAAGAGACGGTATGAATGAGACCTGATATACTGGAAGAATTAAGAGACGGTATGAATGAGACCTGATATACTGGAAGAATTAAGAGACGGTATGAATGAGACCTGATATACTGGAAGAATTAAGAGACGGTATGAATGAGACCTGATATACTGGAAGAATTAAGAGACGGTATGAATGAGACCTGATATACTGGAAGAATTAAGAGACGGTATGAATGAGACCTGATATACTGGAAGAATTAAGAGACGGTATGAATGAGACCTGATATACTGAAAGAATTAAAATATGGTTAGCAAGTTCTTACGAGGTAGAATCTGTCGAGAGCGTATCAAGACTTATCAAATTTTATAAAATGTAGTTCAGACATAAAGTATTTAGCCCACATGGTATGTATAGTAAAATACTAATCTGCGAGTAATTTCTACACACTGATATCTCAAATCCATAAATTGCAACAGAATAGTCCGGAAAGATAGCTGTTTGTTTCTTTTTTAGAGCAAAGCCATCTTGAGCTATCTGCTATGGCCTCCACAGGGAAATAAAATCAAATGATTTTAATATAGGCTATATTTTAGAGAAGTAAGGGTACCATACAATGACAGGCTTAGTACGTAATACTATAAAGGAAGGCATAGACCACCCTCTTCCACCATTTTGAGTCATACTACATACAGAACCCGCTCGTCTGTTACGCACATCATTTTGTTTGGAGTTGGTTTCAAGGATTTTGTGACTATTCTACTTATTCAGTTGGGCTTTCATGTGCTTATTAAAACGGGCAAATTTAAATGTCTACATAATTATTTTAACCCGATTGTAAATTCTTCAATCAAATTTCACTAAAATCGTTTCTTTGCAACAACTCGTGACACAAAACTCTTCCTTCCTTTCAATATATACATGTGCGTGCGTGCGTGCGTGTATGTGAATATAGATTATCAAAATTAGTCCGCCACCTATTTTCTCCTTACATAAACAGGCGAGTATTCCAACGCTTCTTTACAAAGCACCAGGTTCGATTAAGTTCTATAATTACTTTTAATGGACTATTGATATAATGCGATATTTTTTTACATCTTATCTTGAGGGAGGCGGGGAGTTCAAATGCTCTTGAATATTTTCGTGAAATGAGAATAATAACTACTGTAAAAAGTTTAAATAAAAAATATGGAATATGAATGTGTTTGTATGTGTGTGTTTTGTTACAGCAAAGCCACATCAGACTATCTGCTGTGCTCGCTGAAGGTAATCGAACCCCTGATTTTAGTGTTGTAAATCCGAAAACTTACCGCTGTCCCACCAAAGGGCAGAAAGTATGAATGGGAGTACTGAAAAGTCAGGATAAATGGTCGGATAACATCACAACACTTGTATTGTTTTACATGTTACAACTTTAAAATAGGTGTGACCATCGTTACAACAGTTCCTACTTCGTATGCTTTTTTTGTAACTTGGTAATTGTTCAAACTAAATGAAAGGTGTATGTTGCTAATTTTTTTCTGTTGTAAACTTTTTTGCAATAAACAAGTACAGATACAGGTATGTAATCAAAGTATGACACCCTAACCAAATGCATGACATTATGATGGGATGTATGGTGTCGGAAGTGAGACAGGAAGCTCCAGTAGTTATACTTTGCTTCTGGGGGACATTGAGACTGCACCTTGTCAAAAACCACCAAGTGTTTTAATGTTATCCCGCCCATTCCTGTCTTATTTCCTTACTTTTCGGTAATCCCATTCCTACTTTCTTCACTCGTCTTAAAGCTTTTGTTGGTGCTATGTTCCCAGAGTGAGTGGTTATAGGCATATTTTTCTCGTAGCTTTTCTTAAAGCTACCTCTCGACATTTTCTAGCTTTTGCTAATATATTTGCTATAGTTTTTCTTCCATATATCCAGGGTGACAGCCTTTTGTTTGGCTGGATTAATAGCTAAGAGTTGTTTCGTATATTCAGCATTATTGTTTCTAACCTTATCTCTATTCTTGCAGTAATACTCTCTTCGTAGGGAGAAAGATTTCTCAAGGTTATGAACATAAGATTTTAGTTACCACCTTGATCTAGAGGAGTTGTGTAGTTCACATTTTTTATTCTAACTGATACAGTTGTAGGCTAATCATGTAGCGCGTGTCCGTAAGCAATTCTGCACCCGCACGTGGTATGAGAGTGGATTGTAATTTGGCAACTCACAGAGTGTGCTCGTAATCATAGGTCATGACTACTAGTTTATTGTAGTGTTGAAAATGGTTATTGTTATTACCAAGGTTATATGTAAAACTTTAAAAAAAGGTTTTTGGTCCAAGTAGAGTAATTCAATCAACTAGATTTGCATGAGAAGAAAGCAGTGAAGAGAGAGAGCTAAGCCTTTCAAACAACATTATTCAGTCAGTCAGTAAGACTGAAAAAATCTGATTTTATGAAATTTTTATGTTTACTCTATCGACTTTCTTACATGCTTTAGTGGCTTGTTGCCTGCAGTTGGTTTGTTTACTACTCAACAGTGTGTGAAAAGTGCTTATAAAATTATGTTCACATGCTGTTTGCAGCACGTTTGAGATTTTCATTTGTATTGCACATCTGGCCCATTTCTAATATAAGTACTACCGTACCTATGATATGCAAATTCAAGTTTTCATACTGGTAAGATATTTGTTTCATTTTATTCCTTAAAATACTTAATACCAAAGTCTGTTAATAGGTCGTTGAATCAAGAAATATGGATAAGTATCGTATCATCATGTCCACTATATTTGTATATAAATATGTATATATTTGGATAAGTGTCACATCCCCATGAATACTGTACTTATATATAAATATACACAAGACTGGATAAGTGTCATTCCATCAGTATTATTTTACATTAACAGCAGACGATATTCTGTCGCTAGTTCTTTCTGCATGTCTAGTTTTTATTTACACACTGATCTTTACCAAGTTGCTTGCTGTCTTGGTATAGTAAGCTACTCCTTTGTTTTCAATTTTGACAAAAACACTTTCAGTTCATCAGTATGATCACATTCTTCATTATCAGTTTCATTTTATATGAAGTTCTAATAATATCAACTTTTACCAACACATAAATAAATTTAATTTTCATTATTCGATACCATATAGTCTTCTCTACCAAGTTCATAGTACTCTCCAAGACTACCAATAATAGTTTTAAATATCACGTGTTTGGCCCCGAAGTTCATATTATTTGTTGCATAATTATTGAAAAAGAGAAACATAAGAAGGCTGTAGCTAGAATACGTTTCACACTACAAATGTTAGCCTTTTACACATGCATAATGTAATAAGAAAGATGACTCAATATAGTACAATATGAAAGATAATCCAGTACTGTGCAATGAGAAAGAAAGCCCAGTGTGGTGCAATAAGAAATATAATCCAGTACAGTGCAATAAGAAAGGTGGCTCAATAGAGTACAATAAGAAAGATGACACAATATAACACAATAAGAAATATAATTCAGTACTGTGCAATGAGAAAGAAAGCCCAGTGTGGTGCAATAAGAAAGATGACTCAGTACCATATAATCAAAAAGATAAGTTAATATGAGGTAAAAAAAAAGGTGACTCAGTTAATCTTTATTATTGTTAACCAGTTAGGTTATTACTTCAACGTTAACCATTTGTGAAGTATTCCAGTTCTTCTTCTGGAATTAAACATTTTAAGCGTTTTATAACCTTGCATATGCTTATGATGGAGAATATACATTTAAACGGTTTTGTTCTAATAGTTAAACTTAACCGTTATATATACATTTCTTTTACAGTTTCTCTTTCAGTCTTAATGTTTATTGATGTGCGTTTTTAATCAGCTTCAAAACTGTGATAACTAAACATACCTGCTAATCATATTAAGTATAGTACTCATGAAGAACCTTGTACCTGCACATAAATATATACTCCAAGGAGTGCCACAAAATAATAATAAAATTTGCTCGAGATTTCTGAGAGAGGTTTTTAACTACTACACAAAACTCTCGATCTACTGGTTTGTTTAAAAGTCGGATAATTATCCCTCGGGGCAGAGTTGGCTCTCACGTTCAGCACGTGTAATCAACCCACAGCGATAAAACACCAAGATTCCGAACACAGAACGACAGGTCTCAGTAATGCAGTGCTGGGTAGCCTGCGTTTGGTCAGATAACACAGGAACAATTTCTGGAAGAAAGAGTCCGAAAAGTGATTCATTCTCTCAACTGCTCCTTCCAGCCAATCAGAATCTGACTACTTAGCGTCATTTCTAAACATTAGCTGTAACGTTTTTCTTTTCCTGACTGATTAACTCTTAATTTCTGTCACCCTTATGGGACATTCTTTTTTATTGTTTTCCTTTCCAACAATCATTCCATTTGCTTACTGCCTTATCTACGTGACTTACTTTAATTAATACAATAATTATTTTTCTTTCAATTTTCTTTATTAGTCTCGCACATTTATTTGTACTTGCTAGTTTTATAATTTATATTTCTACATTCATGGAAGCGTTAAGAAGCCTTTCCATCCAGTCTCCTTTTAATATTAACAACAATCAATAACAGATGGCTCTACATCTTACATGTATGACCTAAATCTGTTCTCTGATTTTTAAATTTGTTGGTAGTAAAATCAAGCAATTTTCTAATAAGCTTTAAAAATCGCACTGTTTCAGTCAAATTCCAGAATTTACAAGACAAATTTATTTTTCGTATTGAATATTACTGAATTTCATAAAAAATTAAATTGTGTGTTGTTTTTTTTTCTGATACATTCTCCACAGTGAAAGTTTACGGTACGCTAGATCTAACTTGTGTGTTTGAGCCAACTCAAAACACAGGCGTTGCTCATATGAGAATGTGAGTGGTGTGACAGCAGCATTAACGTAAACCTCTAATGGTGTCTACGAAACACTTTTATTCTTTGATTACGAATATATTTGGATCCAGAGAGTTATTATTTTGTTTGTTGGGTTTCTAACAAAACTATTCGTGAACCGTTCCTATTTTTGAAGTGACACACTAAATGGAAGTCAGTTACTCAACATCATTCATTGCCAACTCTTGAACTACCCTACACCAAACCAATAAAAAGTGGAATTGACCATAAGATTAAATCGCACCCAAGTACGAACATTCGAACCGCGAATTCAAGTACCCTAACCACTCGGTGTCGTTAGTTTGTGAAAAAGTTAGTTACAGAATATGTTACCCTTGGTGTATTAAGACAGCTCTTGAATATAATTTAATTTATTGAGAAAATTGTTACTAGTTTGTAGGCAAGATTATAGTAAAACATCACAACAAATCCGCCATTCTTATTCCTTTATTAACAAATTCAGTACAAATTTTCTACAGGAAAAATGTAATAGGCAGGCTAATACGAAAGTGCTAAAATATATTTGTAGTGTCACTGCTGTATTTTATCACGTCGACAGTTTAAAAGGCTTAACGCTCCTGCGACGTCGATGTTATACTACAGTTGTTTCTTTAAGTAAAACGAAAACCAAATAAATACAGCTGCAACGCTATAAAACTGAAAATGGAAATAGATTGTTAAAATTGCTTCATATTCCAGAAAGTATTTCGAATAATTTCTACTGAAAATAAAAGTATACAAAAATAAAAATAAAGCCTATCAAAATGAACATACTTTTATAGTAACTATTGTCTCATGCATGCCTGACACGATTAATATTTCAAAACGTGTGCGTAATATATTGAATATAAATAATATTTTGTTCAACCACGTCACTAACAAGTAAGTATACGTATAAAGTTACACATTCTCTTAATGTAACAGAGATGTAATTATAAAGTATGATCAGAGACTCAATGATCAGAACCATGAAAACAGAATAGGTCCTGGTGCTTGTTCGTTTGTAACTTAATAACTCGTGATTTACATGTGCCTTATTACAACCTATGTGTAGAAGTTCCATTTAATATTCTATGGAGTTTAGATATGTGTTTAGAGTCTTTGCTGTATGTCAGATGTCACGTGATAAGTAGCACCACCTTGTTATTTGACACTTCATAAGTGAAGCATTGTTTGATTTTCTTCAGCGTCCCTAGGAGTATAAGACAACCTCCCTTAGCCATCTCAGGACCTAGAGCTATTTAAATAAGGTTCATTTAAGAACTGTCAGCTCAGGAAATTGCTTAATTAAGTTCAGTGATCAAAGATTGAATTTCCTAGTCTAAGTCACACCTACTCTCGCACTAAGTGACTGCTTTTATGACTTTACTGAATGATATCCCCAAAAAGAAAAAAAAGTTTGCAAACGAACGTAAAATTAATGAAGTTCGACAGACTCATGAAGTGACCTATAGTAGGATAGAAGTTATCGATACTTTAAACAAAATATCGCTATTCTTGGTTATTTGTCGTGAGAAAAATAAATGTCTGCAACGAATAGAATACCATACAATGTATAAAATGCTGTATTCTATATTTACAATAGGATTCCACACAGTTTATAAGATGCTGTATTCTATATTTACAATAGGATTCCACACAGTTTATAAGATGCTGTATTCTATATTTACAACAGGATTCCACACAGTTTATAAAATGCTGTATTCTATATTTACAATAGGATTCTACACAGTTTATAAGATGCTGTATTCTATATTTACAATAGGATTCCACACAGTTTATAAGATGCTGTATTCTATATTTACAATAGGATTCTACACAGTTTATAAGATGCTGTATTCTATATTTACAATAGGATTCCACATAGTTTATAAAATGCTGTATTCTATATTTACAATAGGATTCCACACAGTTTATACGATGCTGTATTCTATATTTACAATAGGATTCCACACAGTTTATAAGATGCTGTATTCTATATTTACAATAGGATTCCACACAGTTTATAAGATGGTGTATTCTATATTTACAATACGATTCCACACAGTTTATAAGATGCTGTATTCTATATTTACAATACGATTCCACACCGTTTACAAGATGCTGTATTCTATATTTACAATAGGATTCCACAGAGTTTATACGATGCTGTATTCTATATTTACAATAGGATTCCACATGGTTTACAAGATGCTATATTCTATATTTACAATAGGATTACACACAGTTTATACGATGCTATATTCTATATTTACAATAGGATTCCACACAGTTTATACGATGCTGTATTCTATATTTACAATAGGATTCCACACAGTTTATACGATGCTGTATTCTATATTTACAGTTCTTGTCTTAAGACGATCGCACTACCCATCTCAAAACCTAGAGTTATTTAAATAAGGTTCGCGTATGCATTTACAGCTCAGAAAATTGCTTAATTAAGTGCAGTGATCAAAGGTTGAATTTCCTATAATTTTATAATGTTGACTTCTAAGTTTAAGCTATTTTACACACCAGATTGTTTGTGTATCAAGAAATATGTTGGTTTCACGGTACCTCAAAACATTAGATTCACAGAAAATGTGTTAAGAAAACTACCATCGATACTTGAATTAATCTCACTAATTACTGTTTACAAAGAAAAGCAGCGACTTCATCAAGTTGTTTGGGCCAGTTCTTTACGCTGGCTGTTGTAACACGATAAAACATAAAATTATTCCATAAAGTACATTATTTGTACCTTGTTGATATGAACTATCTTTTGTAAGATGAAAAAATATAAAATCACTTAATATAATACAATATTTTTACCTGGTTGATATGAACTGTCTTTTGTAACACGAGAAAACATAAACTCATTTGACATAATACAGTATTTCTACCTCGTTCGTAGGAACTGTCTCTTATAACACGAGAAACATATAATTATTCGGTATAATACAAAATTTGTAACACTAAAAAAATACAAAGTAACTTAATATAATACAATATTTGCGTCTGGCTGATAGAAACTGTCTTTTATACCACAAGTCTCCCAGTAGCACAGCTAGAAACCGGGTTTCAATACCCGTGGTAGGTAGAGCATAGATAGCCATTGTGTAGCTTTGTACTTACTTACAAACAAACAATTGTAACACGAAAAATATAAAATTACTCAAAATGATGTACTTTATATCTAATTGGTAGGAACTGTATAAAAACAAGTCGGTAATCTGAAAGGCAGACTAATAAGAAAGGGTAAAGTGGGAAAACAGCAACCAAAACATGGATTGTCCTTGAAACTAAGCTAATTTTGGGATCAAAGCCAGAGAAATAGTTTCTACACCATCACATGTAAGATCAGATGTCTTACTTTCGAAACAAAAAACACTTCAAAACCTTGATTAAAAAACATTTATTTTAGTGCTTACACATTTTATTTTAAACTGTAGTGTTTCACTATTAGCCGTTCTGGGGCCATATTCTTAAAAAGTGCGAAATATTAATTCCTTTGAACAACAAGTATTAATTTGCATAAGAAACTAATTTACCAGAAAATAAATAAACTCAAAAGATATCACATATACCAAAAATGTCAAAATAATTCAAATTAAAGAAACATTTGTAAAACACATTTAAAATGTTTGATGCAAGCTTGATAAATTATTGTATTTGTAAAAAAAAGGGAAGTATAACTAAAAGTAGTTAGTGAAATTTGAAATCATTACTAAAATATAAATAGTTCTGTAGCTATTAACTATTTTCTTTTTTCCCATCCTTTTCCACAACACATTCACCGGAGCCCTACTGTTGATTCAACAACCTAGGAATGTTAGTGGAAATGCTGATTGAAGGTTTTTTTTCTCGATGGACGTGATGGCACTTGGTATTTGTCCTGATTCTTTCACAGTAAACAAGGAGTAGTGTTAAGAATTTTGGCCAACTTTCCTCTCCCCTGGGGGCCTACAAATCTATCGTTGGCTACATCTTAAGTTGACGGAAGTAGAATGATCCCTGGAGCAGTTGCTAAACAGATTGAAAGTTCCGGGTGGTGAGAGAAAGGAGAAAAGACGTCCCTGAAACTAGAATCCTGAAAAATAGTGCCTTTTCTTTTGCCAAGTTAACTTAATGGAAAGGCTACTTGCTAGATTTGTCAATGTAACATTGTGTTGGAATGTTTGCTTTCAGTTTTCAGTACACAACTTTATTTAAATACAAAATAGTTATTACCCCGTACCTTCTCACAGAGCCTCAAGAATATGTACTTATAACTAGATAATACAGAAAGAAACAAGCAAATAAAATAACAGAATTATTAATTATCGCATTAAAAGTAATTTGATGAAATGCAATGATTTCTTAGCATAAACGTAACACTGCTGATCTTGTACCTAAAAATCAATTTTAACTCTCACTGAACCCAACTGTTATACAGTTTAACTCCATTATTGTTTAGATGTATTACAATGTTTTTAGAATTTAACATCATAAAGTGGTTCTACAAAATATTCAACTGAAGATCATATTTCAGACTTCTTCCCCAAATATTATATAGCGAAATATAATATCGATGATGATAAAAAGGAAACCTTTACCTTTTCAAAGCAAAGATGCATCAGTAATGATGTGACACGTCAGTAAATGTAAAATCCCTCAACGTAAACAGAAACGAAATATCAAAATTTCACCTCTTTGAAAGCAGACTAATTCTGGTAAAATAAGGCAGAGGAAGTTAGATGTAACCAATCACTCTTCTTAATTGTTTTAATTCAGATAACTTGTAATACTTCATTAAAATATCTTACCATAGGGGTTATTATTAAAGACAGCAGAAACAATTCATGCTTTTACAGAACACGAGGCAGTTTTTGTAGCACAGTACAAATGTAAATATCTCAAAGATATGTTGAAGTGTGTAGTATTAAAAACATCTCCATGATGTTACAACTTTCAATGATCAGTGAAGACGGTCAAAATCATCTACAGGACATTAAGACACTTAAAAGGTATCAAATCCTTCCACTCTCTTTGTTAACCTGAAGATGACCTAAGAAGGTCGAAACATTGTTCTCTGCTTTATTAGTAAAAGTGTTAATACCCATACCAGGCATCCTGTAAACTAAAAACTATAAAAATTAAGAACGATAGCCAAACTTTTAATTATCAAATAAAGAAAATTAAGTTATTGCAACATAACGAAAGTACTTTAGTTGGATAAGTTTTGGAAATTCTTGGAGGGCATTTAACCGTTGAAAAAGCGATGAATAAATATAATTATCTTATAGTATTGTACCAACTTCAACCATTCGTGAATGTGTGTATCTGCTTTATAACGAGCCCCTAATGGGCTGTTAATGCATATGAACTTTCTGCAGCAAGAAACTTCTTAGCGATTAATGGAATCGTTTAAAATCACCGCGTGAATGTGCGTCCTTCGTGTTGATAAACGTTTAAATATCTCAAAACAATCACAGAGTTAGTAATGTTATATAAAATACATTTGAAGAATAAGACATTCATAGATTATCCACAGTTTATAATAAAACGTAGATGGCGTATTAAAGCATCTAGCCAAGACTTACTATACTTTGTTACTTTTTCTAACATCAGAAAGATGAATCCGAAGTTGTTTGTTTTTCCTGAAACGAGAGCTTAGAAGAGAGATAAAAAAAAAAAAACAATAACAACAGAAACAGACCTTTAAGTCGTAACTTATCGCCATGAGCTCGCGATTTGAATCAATTCCAACAAAAACAAAGAAGAAAATTACCCTTTAGCATCTTGTCTTCTTGGCGTTTCCGGATCGTGCACACATGCTGCTCATATTATACGTTTTTTTTTTTCGTAGTAGAAAAAGAAAGTTCATGATATATAAAATAAAGATTTAAGAAAGACAACTTCGGTTTCTAATTATATCAAATTTGTCCAAATGTTTCTTCATGTTCGTGCTGATACATTTTTTCTATTTTAGTACCTGTCTCATCCTTTGTTGTAAAAGACACTGATAATAACTATTGGTAAGGCGAGAAACTAGTAAAACTGTTTCGATAATTTTATAATTTCTGGTTGAAGTGGGTCTCTGAACCACTTAAGATTACCGTATTTTATTTCAAAACGTAGTTTCCCACCAGTAGATAACTGTACCATGACTTGTACTAGTTTCACTTGCTTTAGTATCACCATTCTTTCTCAAACTGATTAATGAAGAAAGTTAATAAAACACACGAGTGAGTGAGAGAAGTTTTCTTTCACCATCAGTTTTTTGTTTTATGTTTCTCATTTATTTAAGGTTCGTGCAGCTTATCTGTTTAATGTGAATAGTGTTAAAGTGAAGTCAGATTTAAACATGTTGAACGAGAAGAGTCACTTCAAGATGTTAAATATTGAAGTAACAGAAGATCCAGGTGGTTCTGATTAATTGTCTGGAGTTAAGCACAAAGCTACACAATGGACTGTCTGTGTTTTGCCCACCATGGATATCGAAACCCAGTTTCTAGCAGTGAGAGTCCGTAGAGACACCGCTGTGCTCCTGAGAGGCGTTTTCATTCAAATAAATGAAACTTTAAGTCAGATCCTGAAAATGAATTCTATTGTTGTCATTATTAGTAATAGAATAAAAACAGCAAGTTATAAAAAAGTGACTGAGCCTACATCTTTCTTCCAAACTTAGACCCGCGATAGCTTAGCGTTAAACTTAATTACTTTTAACCCTAGAAATCGGGGTTCCATAGCAGCAATAGACACAGTACAGAAACCCCATTATGTAGCTATGTGCGTAAACACAAATAAATTTTCGGGTTTAAATAAGACATAATTATAATTTGAACAGAAAATACAAATACGTAAACATATGAGAACAAGCCCCCTAGTGGCACAGCCGTAGATCTGCGGAATTACAACGCTAGAAACCGGGTTTCGTCCATTGTGTAGCTTTGTACTTAACTACAAACGTGAGAATAAACGTAAGAAGAAACCTAATGTGAAAACTCCGTATTCAATATGTACTATTTGTTTTATTCGCGGCTTATAAAATTCCTGTTTTCGATTCACTGTTCCTTCAACAGCTAGTTGGTTATATGTTTATCATTTGTTTGGCTGTGATGGTAAATGTTAAGGAACAAGAAAAACAATCGCTGTTCTTGTGCACTCACAAAGGTTTTGTTTGTTTGTTTGTTTTTGAATTTCGCACAAAGCTACTCGAGGACTATCTGTGCTAGCCGTCCCTAATTTAGCAGCGTAAGACTAGAGGGAAGGCAGCTAGTCATCACCACCCACCGCCAACTCTTGGGCTACTCTTTTACCAACGAATAGTGGGATTGACCGTCACATTGTAACGCCCCCACGGCTGAAAGGGCGGGCATGTTTGGCGCGACGGGGATGCGAACCCGCGACCCTCGGATTAGGAGTCGCACGCCTTAACACGCTTGGCCGCACTCACAAAGAAAACACTTGTTTCACCGGACCTGATAAGTGCAATTAGTTTATACGTTTATCTTGACATGGTTTATTAAGTTTGGTATAAATCGTATATCCATACATTATGATACAGAAAATATTAAGTTATCCCTAGATAGATGTTTCATGAAAAGTTCTGTCTAAACCATTATTTGACAAAGCTCTGTAAGTATATGCGTCCGCTTGTAACTGATGAATTGTTATCAGGTATTGACTGCAATCATAGAGCCTTCCTGAAAGTAAAATATGCCACCACCTGGAATCCTATGTCTACTGGCACGTTAGCTAGAGTATATATAAATAAAGATTTGTTAAGGGCTATCTGTCATCTTTTGTTAAGTGTACGTATGTTACAATACTTGTATCTTCTGTTAGAGAATATTAGTTTATTTTCAGGATAATTAATTTTTTATATAAATATGGAAGGCTTAAAAATCAATATATTTGTTTTAGATAAAAGTGGTAATTTTTACCAGGTCCCAGACAAGACGTGTTATGTGCGGAACGTAAGAGAATCATTAATTATTTCCACAAATATACGTATCTGAGTAGCAATGGGGTATTTTTTTCCTTTTACACGATATATTGTATAGCTTCAAATTTGAACACACGTTCTATTGAACACAAAGTGAGTGCACTACCGACTGAACTAAGGAGCTGGTCCCTTAACGCTTCCTAGTAAGGCACTTTTTAGCTACTCAAACAACTACAATGTGTCGTGACTACTGCCAGATGCCACTGGATACTTCCATGCTTAAAATAAACAGTCTATTATTAATAATCATAAAAATGTCACACCACGTCGACTTCTGTTGTACCAGCAGAACACAAAAATGTCTTGTTACTGTGTAACACGAAGCTTTAATTATATCGGAAGTCTTATTCGGTTCCATAAATATTCCCCTTAACCCCTTTCAACTTTCATTTTAGATGATATTTTGATAACATCTAAAGTAAATCACCTTCGCAGTAGCAGCGGCGGCGCTAATAAATATTAATATCTTCAAAACAATTTTAATCCTAAACTTTAGAATAAACTGACAACCCCCAAAATAACACAAAACTGTTGAAGATTAATAAATATGAATTTTAAAGCTGTAGAACAAGCCATCAGTTTCTATTGCACCAAATTATTTCTCGAAATTCTATTTTTCTCGTTCTTGAGTACTATGTACTTGAGACACAAATTACACACACACACACACATATACGATGTCTGATCAAAAAGTTCTGAGACTTTTTCTGTTGGCCTGGCATGGCCTAGCGCGTAAGGCGTGCGACTCGTAATCCGAGGGTCGCGGGTTCGCGCCCGCGTCGCGCCAAACATGCTCGCCCTTTCAGCCGTGGGGGCGTTATAATGTTACGGTCAATCCCACTATTCGTTGGTAAAAGAGTAGCCCAAGAGTTGGCGGTGTGTGGTGATGACTAGCTGCCTTCCCTCTAGTCTTACACTGCTAAATTAGAGACGGCTAGCACAGATAGCCCTCGAGTAGCTTTGTGCGAAATTTCAAAACTAACTAACTAACTAACTTTTTCTGTTACAGGTGCCAGTATAGAGACAGTAAGCTTCACTGAGGTGTGTACAAAGTACAAATAGTGATCTACTCCACGAACAAGCCATTTCTCCAGACCTCATACCCGTGTTGCGAAAAATGTGTTCAAAAACAGACGTAACTCTTGCTCCTGTTGTGATAAAAATGGACAGAAAAGAAAAGCAACGTGTTTGCATCAAGTTTTGCGTGACAAATGTTCATTGAAGAACAGAAGTCCTCAAAATGTTAAGAACTGCCTTTGGTGATGACTGCTTAAATAAGGATCTTTTTTATCAGTGGATAAAACGCTTCCAAGATGGCCGTGAATCGGTGAATGGTGACCTACGTTTAACGCGACCATCGACATCGTCCACTGATAAAACGGTCGCCAAGATGGAAGACAGGTAATCAGGGTTTTTATAAAGAGGTCTTAATTCGCTTGAGGGAGAAAGTTAGAAGAAAATGCGGCGAGCTGTTGGAGAATGGCCACTGGTTTCTTCATCATGACAACGCGCCTTCACACACTGCTGTGTCTGTTCAAGAATTTTTGGCAGAAAAAAGCATTCCTAAAAAATAACAACCCCTGCATTCTCCCAGTCATGTCCCGTATGAGTTTTTCTGCTCTCAAAAACCAAAATTAAGTTAAAATGAAAGATATTTGACGACATACCAACCATCCATAATAATGTGAAAGCAGAACTTAGTTACATGACAGTTGAAGACTTCCATCATTGCCTCCGGAAATGGTAGGAACGTTGGAACAAGTGTGTATCAGCTGGGAAGATTACTTTGAAGGTGATAGTATGTAATATTGATGTATGTACATTATTCTTCGGAATAAAAATGAGGTCTTAGAACGTTTTGATCACACCTCGTATGTGTGTGAGGGGGGTAAATATAGGTTTCGTATAAAATCAACTAACCTGACGTTAGTAAATACATGTTACAGACTTTTTAGCTACCGTTTTGAAATACCCAAAACAAACACCTCTACAATGACAACATGCGATGTCCCCCGGTGGAAAAGCGGTAAGTTTACAGATTTACAATGCAAAAATCCAGGGTTCGATTCCTCGCGGTGAACATAGGAAATATCCCAATGTGTCTTTCTTCATGACGAGAAACCCAATTGAAATAAAAAATATATCTCAGAACGGCTGGTATGGGTATTAACACTTTTGTTAAGCTGAAGATGACCTAGGAAGGTCAAAACGTTGCTCTCTCTTCATCAATAAAAGTGTTAATACCCATACCAGCCGTTATGAAATCCATTTCCAATGTGGCTTTTCTCTAAGACAAACAAAAACAACACGTGTTGTGGTACCTATCGGGAAGTTCTTTTAATTGGTAGAGGTACTCACTTGGACTTGGTCCCACCGTGTACGAAAAACCAATCTTTGCTAACTGAACTGTCAAGAAATACCAAAAAATACCTTAAAGTGCAAGCACTGAGTTCCGGTAGAATTGTATTCCTTATGGTAACCAATCACCTACATGTTTTGTTTGTTTGATTTTGAGCTTAGTGCAAAGACACTCGAGGGATATCTGCGTTATTTGTTCCTAATTTTGAAGTAACAGATTAGGGGGAAGGCAGCTAGACAGTACCACCCATCGCTAAGTCTTGGACTACTCTTTTGACAACGAAGAATGGGATTGATCGTTACCTTATAACGCCTCCACGGCTAATAAGGCGATCATGTTCGGTGACTGGATTCAAACTCGCGACCAGCCGACTGCGAGTCGACCACTTGAATGTAGTAAAATGTAAATAAGTCGATTACAAAAAAAAAGCAATACACACACTACCACATATAATGATCAGAGTTTAGCTTAAAACATTAAAAAATAATGAAAAACAAGGCAAACCACCATGCAATAATGGCAGAACTATTCAATACAATAAAGACTATCGTTCCGCAAAGTAGTGAGAGATACGAATATATATGATGAGTGGAAAAAGAGAGAATAGATTTCATTGAGTAAAATAATGAAGTGAAACGAAAAAATCTTTACATCTAAGGACCTCAGTCCCTCGCTTTCCCCTGAGGGAGCCATTACAGTAAATTATGACCCCTGAGGGACAGAGTCTAATATAACCGAGACAGAGTCATGCAAGAATCCAATTAGTGCACCAACTTGACTAATATTTCGAATATGCGTGGCGTTCCAATAATTCATTTTCTTCCAGCCGATTTTTTCACACTGTTTATCTCTTCACGCTGTGCTTCTTACAGTTGTTGGATTTTTTTTTTTGACAGAACCTCGTGGTGATAATATTGGAAGGGTGTGTCATCGTGCACGAAAGCTTCAGAGTGAACAAAAAACAATACACTCGTTCCTTTGAAATATACGATATTCGGTTTTACAGTCAAGAAAAAATATTGGTGATGTTTTATGTGTTTAGACCTATAAGTAATGACAAAAAGCAAACGCTAATAATAGTGCGTTAGAGTAAACCTTGGGGAACGATTTATATCCCTAAATACAGTCTCTATAATTAACTGTTTATTCGTGGACTACTATAAGAAAAACACTCATCTTTATTATCACTTTCGACAACCTTCCCTTGTTTCAAAGTCTATTAGAGTGAAAAAATAACATTTAAGATGGTAACAAACAAAGAATTAAACATTAGGTTCTATTAGTAATTACAGAGTAAGGCTTAACATTTGCAGATGGTATGTTGAGTATATATGTATCTTAACATTTTATGGTATGGTATTTTGAGTATATATGTATCTTAACATTTTATGGTATGGTATTTTGAGTATATATGCATCTTAACATTTTTGTAACATGGTATGGTGGGTATATATGTGTCTTAACATTTTTTGTGGTGTGGTATTTTGTATATATATATATATTTTAAAATGTGTGTGGTATGGTGTGTTGGCTATATGTCTATCTTAACTTTTTGTTGTATGGTGTTTTGGGTATATATGCATCTTAACATTTTTGTAACATGGTATGGTGGGTATATATGTGTCTTAACATTTTGTGGTGTGGTATTTTGTATATATATATATATATTTTAAAATGTGTGTGGTATGGTGTGTTGGCTATATGTCTATCTTAACTTTTTGTTGTATGGTGTTTTGGGTATATATGCATTTTGTCATTTTTTAAACACGGTATGGTGGGTATATATGTGTTTTTATGTTTTTGTGGTATGGTATGGTGGGTATGTACATATATGTATGTATGTATCTTAACGTTTCTGTGGCATACTATGTTGGGTATGTGTATATATATATATATATATATCTTAACATGTTTGTGGCATGGTATGTTGGGTATATATGTATCTAAACATTTTCAGTGACATGGTATGTTAGGTATATATGTATCTTAACATTTTCAATGGCATGATATGTTGGTTATATGTGTATATTAACATCTTTGTAGCATAGGATGTTGTCTAACATTTTTGTGGTACACTGCCTTATAATTGTAAAGGTAAATTAGAACATTCTTATTCTGAGTCGGACTTTTGGTAAAGAACAAGTAATCTTTCTAAATATTCTAACCAAAATCATAGTTTCATGTGACAAAGTTCTACTATTCCTGTATATCTGTATTTGTCAAACAAGTTATATACCATGTACATGTCTTTTCACTTTTTATTTAAATATAGACACTCAAACACTTTTATCATCTAAGGTTTCCTACAAAAACAAAACATTAGTGAATCAATAATTGTAACGTTTATGTGGAAATGTTTACCTGTATATATATATATATACCAGTGTGACAGTGGTAAGTATACTGTCCTACAACGTTAAGATACGAGGTTCGATTCCTCTCGGTGAGCACAGCAAATAGCTCAATGTGGCTTTGCTCTAAGACAGACACGTGTTGTGGTACACAGGCGGCAAGTTCTTCTTAAAGTGTGGCCCGGCATGGCCAAGCGTGTTAGGGCGTGCGACTCGTAATCTGAGGGTCGCGGGTTCGCATCCCCGTCGCGCCAAACATGCTCGCCCTTTCAGCCGTGGGGGCGTTATAATGTGCGGTCAATCCCGCTATTCGTTGGTAAAAGAGTAGCCCAAGAGTTGGCAATGGGTGGTGATGACTAGCTGCCTTCTCTCTAGTCTTACACTGCTAAATTAGGGACGGCTATCACAGATATCCCTCGAGTAGCTTTGTGCGAAATTCAAACAACAAACGAAAAACAAACAAACAATCTTCTTAAAGTGGTGGAAGTACTAACTTATTTCCAAGTTTTGTTTTAATACAACCAACCAAACAATCTTCTTAAAGTGGTGGAAGTACTAACTTATTTCCAAGTTTTGTTTTAATACAACCAACCAAACAATGTATTTAACTTGGTAACAACACTGCAACAGTTATTGACGCGATATTTATTTTAAAGAATCCCCACAACAGATTTTTCAGTATGTTTTCTGTTCATTTAAAATAATTATTCAATGAATACAAACCTTTCAGGGCATATATGGTGGTTACTCTGTACATCTAAAAATACACTAGCTAGAAAAGTCTTACATTTTCTTACAGCTAAGCCACAGGGGGAATCGAACCGCCTATTTTAGCATTGTAAATCCGAATATTTACCGCTGACACGCCGGGGATTCCGCCGGAAAAGAAAATGAAACATTTCAATCAAAATAACAGTAAAGTATTTTCGTGGCCGAATATCTTCAATTCAAACCTTAAAATATTACCTTTTCTCAGCAAAGATATTTTACTGACTTTTAAACACACACTCTGTCTTATTTATTTATAAATTGTGCGAAGATGTTGCTTTATCGAAAAGCTTTTGTTTGTTCCTTTGTTGTTAAGTGGAAAGCTACACAATGTTCTCTCCACTGTGGGGAATATAACTCCGGATTATAGCATTGTAACTCCATAAACTTACTGCTGACCCAACAGGGAGCAGGGGAAGACAAAATGTATTGATATAGGCTTAACGTCATGTTGAGAACACTCGAATGTATAAAAAAAAAACGAAAAATATAAGTGTTGTTAGATTAGAAACGTGTAGTGGTGGAAGTCTCGTGATAATTTTGTTTTGGAGTTGGATATTATAAATATAAAATATAAAAGTAAATAAGTAATATGACTGACCGTGGAGCGGTTGGAACCACAACTTACTATTGGGTGTCGTTCTGAGACATGGTTTGTTTTGAATTTCGCGTAAAGCTACACGAGGTCTATCTGCGCTAGCCGTTCCTAATTTAGCAGTGTGCGACTAGAGTGAAGGCAGCTAGTCATCACCACCCACCGCCAACTCTTGGGCTACTCCTTTACCAATGAATAGTGGGAATGACCGTAACATTATAACTCGCCCACGGCTGGAAGGGTGAGCATGTTTAGTGTGACGGGGATTCGACGCTCTGAGACTTACAAAACAGAATTTAGCATGTAAGTTTGTTTTTTTTTTTGTCGAGAGTGTTGTGTGACATAACAAAGTAAACAAAATCATTTGTCATTGACAGTTTTTTGACGTAACAAAGTAACCAAGATCAGTTGTCATTCACAGTTTTCCGACTTAGTAAAGTAAACTAAATCGGTTATCATTGACAGTTTTGTACAAAGTAAACAAGATTAATTGTCACTGTCACGTATTACTAATAAAATAAAGTTGACTAACGAGAAAGTGAAAATCTGCTTTACAGAACTTAATAATAAATTTGTTTGTTTTGAATTTCACACAAAACTTTTTGACGGCTAACCGCGTAAGCCGTCTCTGATCTTGAATTGACAGTTCAGGTGAAAGTCAGCCGATGAACACCATCTAACATCAAAACGTGGGTTATTCTAATCGAAGAGTGAGTGATCCCACTCGAAAATATAGGGATCTTTTTCTATTTTTCGAAACACGAACCATGAAATCTCGAATCCACTTGGCCTAGTTACTAATAATGTATGATAATTGTATTAGTTTTGTATTGTTGAAGTTCTCAAGTGCAATATTATATATATATTTATTTATTTACTGCTACCAAACCATTTTCTGTGTAACTAATTACTTTGTAATTTGTGTTTTGTCCAGGTATTAGACTTACAAGGTTTCTCAGGTAATTGTAGTATAAATAAATATGTTGCTATGGGATCATTCTTTTATAATTCATGCCAGTATAACAGGATATGGATGAAATTCTTTAAAGAGTCTGAGTTGGATTTGGTTTGATTTCGCTGTTGTTAAGCGCAAAGCTACACAATGGGCTACGTGTACTCTGCCTATCACGACTACCGAAATCCCACTTTCAGCGTCACAAACCTGCAAACTTTCCGTTGATACATTTAGGACTTGCGCTTATTTCAGCTGTGGAGTTTGAAATGGAGGAGTTAATAATTATCTGTACCTACTACCTGTTGTACTTGTTTATTATATGTTTGTTTTCTCTTTTGTACATTGTTGAGATTTCTCAAGTCTATTCGTTTCGTCGCAAAGCTATCAAAGTTATGATAGTTACGTGCAAACAGTAAAGTTCTGACAGATATCAGATCCACAATCCATCCACTGCAGAGTACCTTCTTTCACGTCCTACAGTACATCTCCACCCATGTGTTCTTATAGTATAATACGTCTCAAAGTCAACACTACATTGCCATCACGCTACGTCATAATTAATTCATAATTCATTCATAATTAATATTTCTACAAGTATTTCTCATAAAAAAGACAACTGGATTTAATTCATTCCAAACCTCATCTCAAGATCCACTTTACTGACTCTATTTACCTAATATCCTTTAATTGATTTTGTTGTTGTTCTGATGCCATTTTTGTTGTTATTGTCGATAACGTATTCACAGGTGCAGTTTTAATGGGAACAGAAAGAATACTATTCAATAGTTGATTCTCTTATTGTTCTAATGTTATTTGTGTTTTATAATTATGATGTATGCGATACTCACATGTACCAAATGAACACTGTTTGTTTAATGGTTGATACTGTTAATCTTCTAATGTAATTTCTTTCCTTGTTCCATGACGTATTTACACAGGTTCAACAGTAGTTGCTTAGCGTACAGTGTCCATATTCGGAAACCTGTTGTCGCTGCTGCACGAAATAGACATGACAGTAAAATTCCGTGTAAGTCATAATCTTACTTTATAACTCTATAACCGAAAAGTACACATAGTGGCTTTCATCAAAATCACATACTATGTTATTATTATTTGAACAGTTCATGACATTTTCTCTTAGTTTGCCAGCTTTCTAACTCACTGAAAACAACCTTCAATGCACTAGTAAATACTCAAAGTTCACATGCCGTTATTAACTGAGACTATAACACTTCACCAGTAAACATTCAAAGTTCACACTCAGTTAATAACTGTGAGTATAATAATTCACCTGAAAACACTCAAAGTTCACACTCAGTTATTAATTATGGCGAAAACACTCCATCAATAAACAATCCAGATTCACATTCAGTTATTAACTATGGCTACAACACTTCACTACAAACTGTTCAAAATTCACACTTAGTTATTAATAAGGCTAGAGTACTCCACCAGTAAATACACAAAGTTCACATTCAGTTGTTAACTCTGACCATAACATTTCAACAGTAATCACTCAATGTTCACACCACCAGAGTTATGTATCTCAAAAGTCGATCAACTTATCAACATAGCTTATCCTAGGTTCGAGTCACACCTTGTTAGAGAATCATTCATCAAACTTAAGATACATTAGTTAACTTGTATTTCAATAATATCTAAACTGTTCACAATTCTTCTTAACATGAATCAGCCAATGCCTTTTATTATCCGTTATTTTAACATTTGTTACTACCATTCATTCTAACACACGTCACTATCCTTTATTCTGAGAAACGTTACTACCTTTCATTATAAGACACGTTACAACCCTTTATTCTATAACACGCCAGTACCTTTCATTCTAACACAGGTTAGCAACCTTCAGTATAACAAACGCTGCGAACATTTGTTTTAAGATACATACTACCCTTTATTCTGACACACATTATTTCCTTTCATTCTAACACAGGTTACTACAACTTTATCCTAATACACGTTACTACCTTTCATTCTAGAACAGGTTACTACAACTTTATTCTAACACACGCTACTACCTTTCATTATAACAAATGCTACTACGCATTTTCCTAATATACACTACTACGTTTCATTCCAACATAAGTTACTGTACGTTATTCTAACACGTCACTACTCCTTATTCTGACACACGTCACTATCTTTCATTCAAACGCACGTTACCACATTCATTCTAACAAACGTTACTACCACTCTTCTGACATACATTACTACTCTTCATTCCAACAGATCTGCTCCGTTCATTTTAAAATACTTCAATTTAATTTGAATTTAAAATACTTCAAGTATTCTTATAGTTTCATATTCCAGTTATTGTTGTTCTGCCATTGTTCGGTTTACACTAATGAAGCAATATTCCTTATAGGCCATATTCTAAGCTACTATCTTTGTAAAACGATAATTTAATAATAGTATTTCGAGAATGATATATTAAACTGGTTTTCGAGAGAACGTGGTAATTGAAAAATTAGAGAAAGCACTAGTGATTGAGAGAAGACCGTACTGTATAAATCATGACTAGTTTTCAACTACAAGAACATCACCGAAATATGCCGTAAATGCTTCGTAAAAAGTCTCTGTTTTTAATCAGAATCTATTATCAACAATAGTCAGGTCTGTCTACGTGCCAACCATATTGACGACAGAACGAACGTTTACTTAATCATTTTGAGCTGAATATTACACACAGTAGTTAGGCGGTGATACTGGATTTCATAAAATTCTTACTTCTGTTTATATCCAAATAAATAATACATTTCAACACGCTATTTCACTTAGTCTATTATTATTAGGCGTTCAGGAAGTACGCTGAAAGACGTAAAGTTAGGCTTAGCATTTCATGAATTACTGCATGTATACAGACTACGTTTATAAAAGATTCACAGGTAGAATAATCAAAGTTTCTATTCCAACAGATGATAAACGAGGCTATGGTTCTCAGAACACAGGAAGTCAGATTGTTGTTTCCATTATTATGAGACGAAGAAAGACACTATTTCTACTATCAGTCACGTAGTTGTAAAAACAGTACGGATAAAGGGAATTGAAATAAAGACTCAACATAGTCTCTTTTACTTCCAAATAAACTAGCTTGGTGTTGTCATTTCCGTCTATCTGTTTCCACCAACATGTTATCAAATACAAACGAGAAGTCAACAAAAAAAGACGGTTTCATGTCGAAAATGATTGATTAATTTCATCTGAACTTAGAATTATCAGTAGTAAACAAGTACATTCTCAGAATTATCAGTAGTTAACAAGGGCATTCTTAGAATAATCACTAGTTAACGAGTACATTCTAAGAATATGAGTAGTTAACAAGTACAATCTTAGAATAATCACTAGCTAACGAATACATTCTTAGAATTATCAGTAGTTCACAAGAACATTCTTAGAATTATCAGTACTTAACAAGAATATTCTTAAAATAATCAAGAGTTAACGAGTACATTCTTACAATTATCAGTAGATAATCAGTACATTCTTAAAATAATCACTAGTTAACGAACATATTCTTAGACTTACCAGCAGTTAACGAGTACATTCTTAGAATTATCAGTAGTTAACGAGTACATTCTTAGAATTAACAGTAGTTAACAAGCACATTCTCAGAATTATCAGTAGTTAACGAACACATTCTTAGAATTATCAGTAGTTAAGAAGTACATTATTAGAATAATCACAAATCACACATTATCAGAATTATCAGTAGTTGACAATAACATTCTTAGAATAATCACCAGTTAACGAGTACATTCTTAAGATGATAAGATGTTAATGAGTACATTCTTAGAATAATCAGTAGTTAACGAATATATTCTTAGAATAATCAGTAGTTAACGAATACATTTTAGAATTATCAGTAGATAACGAGCACATTCTTAGAATTCTCAGAAGTTAATGAGTACATTCTTAAAATAATTACTAGTTAACGAATACATTCTTTGAAAAATCAGTAGTTAAAGAGTACATTCTTAGAATAATCACTAGTTAACGAGTATATTCTTAATATTACAGTACTTAAAAAATACATTCTTGGAATTATCATTGGTTAACAAGCAAATTCATAGAATAATCAGTAGTTAACGAGCACATTCTTAGAATTCTAAGAAGTTAATGAGTACATTCTTAGAATTATCAATAGTTAACGAATACATTCTTATTATAATCACTAGTTAACGAGTATTTTTAGAATAATCACAAGATAACGAGTACATTCTTAACATTATCAGTGGTTAATGAGTACATTCTTAAAATAGTCACTAGTTAACGAGTACATTCTTAGAATAATCACTAGTTAACAAGCATTATTAGAATAATCACAAGATAACGAGTACATTCTAAGAATTATCAGTAGTAAAAGAGTAGACACTTAGAATTATCAGAAGTTAACGAGCACATTTTAGAATTAGCAGTAGTTAACGAGTACATTCTTAATATAATCACTAGTTAACGAGTGTTGTTAGAATAATCACTAGATAACGAGTATATTCTAAGAATTATCAGTAGTTAACGAGTACACTCTTAGAATTATCAGAAGTTAACGAGTACATTCTCAAAATTATCAGTAATTATCGAGTACATTTTTAGAATAATCACTAAATAACGAATATATTCTCAATATTACAGTATTTAAAAATACATTCTTGGAATTATCAGTGGTTAACAATCAAATTCATAGAATAATCATTAGTTAACGAATATATATTAGAATTATCAGTAGTTAACGAGCACATTTTTAGAGTTATCAGTAGATAACGAGTACATTCTTAAAATAATCACTAGTTAACGAATACATTCTTTGAATAATCAGTAGTTAAAGAGTACATTCCTAGAATAATCACTAGTTAACGACTATATTCTTAATATTACAATAGTTAAAAAATACATTCCTGAAATTATCAGTAGTTAACAAGCAAATTGATAAAATAATCACTAGTTAACGTGTACATTTTATAAATAATCACCAGTTAACAAGCATTCTTAGAATAATCACAAGATAACGAGTACATTCTAAGAATTATCAGTAGTTAACGAGTAGATTCTTAGAATTATCACAATTTAACGAGTACATTCTTAATAATATCAGTAGTTCAAAATATATTCTTGGAATTATCAGTAGTTAACAAACAAATTCTTAGAATAATCACTATTTAACGAGCACATTCTTAGAATTATCAGTAGTTAACGAATACAATCTTATTATAATCACTAGTTAACGAGTATTTTTAGAATAATCACTAGTTAACGAGTACATTCTTAGAATTATCAGTAGTTAACGAGTACATTTTTAGAATTATCAGTACTTAACGAGTACATTCCGAGAATAATCAGTAGTTAAAGAGTACATTCTTACAATAATCAGTAGTTAAAGAGTACATTCTTACAATAATCACTAGTTAATGGGTGCATTCTTAGAATAATCACTAGTTAACGAGTACATTCTAAGAACTATCAATAGTTAACAAGTACATTCTTATAATTATCAGTAGTTAACAAGTACATTCTTAAAATTATCAGTAGTAAACAAGTACATGCTTAGAATCATCACTACTTAACAAATACATTCTTAGAATTATCAGTAGTTAACGAGTAGATTCTTAGAATTATCAGTAGTTAACGATTACATTCCTAGAATAATCAGTAATTAAAGAGTATATTTCTAGAATTATCAGTAGTTAAAGAGTACATTTCTAGAATTATCAGTAGTTAACGAATACATTCTTGGAAATAGCAGTAGCTAACAAGTACATTCTTAGAATAATCGCTACTTAACAAATACATTCGTAAAATTATCATTAGTTAACGAGTACATCCTTATAATTATCAGTAGTTAACGAGTACATTCTTAGGATTATCAGTAATTATCGAGTACATTTTTAGAATAATAACTAGTTAACGAGCACATTCCAAGAATAATCAGTAGTTAAAGAGTACATTCTTAGAATAATCAGTAGTAAACAAGTACATTCCTCGAATTATCAGTAGTTAACAAGTACATTCTTAGAATTATCAATAGTTAACAAGTACATTTCTAGAATTATCAGTAATTAAAGAATACATTCTTAGAATAATCACTAGTTAACGAGTACATTCTAAGAATTATCAATAGTAAACAAGTACATTCCTAGAATAATCAGTAGTTAACGAGTACATTTTAGAATTATCAGTAGTTAACGAGCACATTCTTAGAGTTATCAGTAGATAACGAGTACATTCTTAGAATTATAAGTAGTTAACGAGTACATTCTTAGAATTATCAGTAGATAATTACGACATTCTTAAACTAATCACTAGTTAACGAATATATTCTTAGAATTACCAGTAGTTAATGAGTACATTCTGAAAATAATCACTAGTTAACGAGTACATTCTTAGAATTATCAGTAGTTAACGAGTACATTCTAACAATTATCAGTAGTTAACGAGTAAACTCTTAGAATTATGAGAAGTTAACCAGTACATTCTTAAAATTATCAGTAATTAACGAGTACATTTTTAGAATAATCATTAGTCAACGAGTATATTCTTTATATTACAGTAGTTAAAAAATACATTCTTGGGTTATCAGTAGTTAACAAGCAAATTCATAGAATAATCACCAGTTAACGAGAACATTTTTAGAATTAGCAGTAGTTAACGAGTACATTCTTAATATAATCACTAGTTAACGAGTGTTGTTAGAATAATCACTAGATAACGAGTATATTCTAAGAATTATCATTAGTTAACTAGTACACTCTTACAATTATCAGAAGATAACGAGTACATTCTTAAAATAATCAGTAACTATCGAGTATATATTTAGAATAATCACTAGTTAACGAGTATATTCTCAATATTACAATAGTTAAAAAATACATTTTTGGAATTATCATTGGTTAACAAGCAAATGCATAGAATAATCACTAGTTAACGAGAACATTTTAGAATTATCAGTAAATAACGAGCACATTCTTAGAATTCTCAGAAGTTAATGAGAACATTCTTAAAATAATTACTAGTTAACAAATACATTCTTTGAATAATCAGTAGTTAAAGAGTATATTCTTAATATTACAGTAGTTAAAAAAAACATTCTTGGAAATATCAGTAGTTAACAAGCAAATTGATAAAATAATCACTAGTTAACGTGTACATTTTTAGAATAATCACCAGTTAACAAGCATTCTTAGAATAATCACAAGATAACGAGTACATTCTAAGAATTATCAGTAGTTAACGAGTAGATACTTAGAATTATCACAAGTTAACGAGTACATTCTTAATATTATCAGTAGTTAAAAATATATTTTTGGAATTATCAGTAGTTAACAAACAAATTCTTAAAATAATCACTATTTAACGAGCACAACTTTAGAATTATCAGTAGTTAACGAATACATTCTTATTATAATCACTAGTTAACGAGTATTTTTAGAATAATCACTAGTTAATGAATACATTCTTAGAATAATCAGTAGTTAAAGAGTACATTCTTAGAATAATCAGTAGTTAAAGAGTACATTTCTAGAATTATCAGTAATTAAATAATACATTCTTAGAATAATCACTAGTTAACGAGTACATTCTTAGAATTATCACTAGTTAACGATTACATTCCTAGAATAATCAGTATTTAAAGAGTACATTGCTAGAATTATCAGTAGTTAACGAACAAATTCTTCGAATAATCACTATTTAACGAGCACCTTCTTAGAATTATCAGTAGTTAACTAATACATTCTTATTATAATGAGTAGTTAACGAGTGTTTTTAAAATACTCACTAGTTATCGAGTACATTGTTAGAATTATCAATAGTAAACAAGTACATTCCTCGAATTATCAGTAGTTAACAAGTACATTCTTAGAATTAACAATAGTTAAAAAGTACATTCTTAGAATAATCAGTAGTTAACAAGCACATCCATAGAATAATCACTAGTTAACGAGTACATTCATAATATTTCAGTAGGTAACGAATAGATTCTTGGAATTATCAGAAGTTAATAAGCACATTCTTAGAATAATCACTAGTTAACAAGTATTATTAGAATAATCACTAGATAACGAGTACATTCTAAAAATTATCAGTAGTTAACAAATACATTCTTGGAATTATAAGTAGTTAACAAGAAAATTCATAGAATAATCACTAGTTAACGAGCATTATTAGAATAAACACTAGATAACGAGTACATTCTAAAAATTATCAGTAGTTTACGAATAGATACTTAGAATTATCAGAAGTTAACGAGTACATTCTTAGAATTATCACTAGTTAACGAGTTAATTCTAAAAATTATCAGCAGTTAACGAGTACATTCTTAGAATTATCAGTAGTTAAAGAGTACATTCTTAGAATAATCACTAGTTAACGAGTACATTCTTAGAATTATCAGTAGTTAACGATTACATTCCTAGAATAATCAGTATTTAAAGAGTACATTTCTAGAATTATCAGTAATTAACGAGTACATACATAGAATAATCATTAGTTAACGAGTACATTCTAAGAATTATCAATAGTAAACAAGTACATTCCTAGAATTATCAGTAGTTAACAAGTACATTCTTAGAATTATCAGTAGTTAACAAGTACATTCTTAAAATTATCAGTAGTTAACAAGTACATTCTTAGAATAATCACTATTTAACAAATACATTCTTAGAATTATCAGTAGTTAACGAGTAGATTCTTAGAATTATCAGTAGTTAACGATAACATTCTTAGAATAATCAGTAGTTAAAGAGTACATTTCTAGAATTATCAGTAGTTAACGAATACATTCTTGGAATTAGCAGTAGCTAACAAGTACATTTTTAGAATTATCAGTAGTTAACAAGTACATTCATAGCATTATCAGTAATTATCCAGTACATCTTTAGAATAATAACTAGTTAAGGAGTATATTCTCAATATTACAGTAGTTAAAAATACATTATTGGAATTATCAGTGGTTAAGAAGCAAATTCATAGAATAATCACTAGTTAACGTGTACATTTTTAGAATAATCATCAGTTAATAAGCATTCTTAGAAAATCACAAGATAACGAGTACATTCTAGGAATTATCAGTTGTTAACGAGTAGATATTTAGAATTATCACAAGTTAACGAGTACATTCTTAAAATTATCAGTAGTTCACGTGAACATTCTTAGAATAATTATTAGTTAACGACTTTATTCTCAATATTATCAGTAGTTAAAAAAATATTCTTGGAATTATCAGTAGTTAACAAACAAATTCTTCGAATAATCACTACTTAACGAGCACCTATTTAGAATTATCAGTAGTTAACGAATACATTCTTATTATAATCACTAGTTAACGAGTATTTTTAAAAGAATCACTAGTTAACGAGTACATTGTTAGAATTATCAATAGTAAACAAGAACATTCCTAGAGTTATCAGTAGTTAACAAATACATTCTTAGAATTATCAATAGTTAACGAGTACATTCATAATATTTCAGTAGGTAACGAATAGATTCTTGGAATTATCAGAAGTTAATAAGCACATTCTTAGAATAATCACTAGTTAACAAGAATTATTAGAATAATCACTAGATAACGAGTACATTTTAAAAATTATCAGTAGTTAACAAGTACATTCTTGGAATTATCATTAGTTAACAAGAAAATTCATAGAATAATAACTAGTTAACGAGCATTATTAGAATGATCACTAGATAACGAGTACATTCTAAAAATTATCAGCAGATAACGAGTACATTCTTAGAATTATCAGTATTTAAAGAGTACATTCTTAGAATAATCAGTAAATAAAAAGTACATTCTTAGAATAATCATTAGTTAACGAGTACCTTCTTAGAATTATCAGTAGTTAACAATTACATTCCTAGAATAATCAGTAGTTAAAGAGTACATTTCTAGAATTATCAGTAATTAACGAGTACATACATAGAATAATCACTAGTTAACGAGTACATTTTAAGAATTATCAATAGTAAACAAGTACATTCCTAGAATTATCAGTAGTTAACAAGTACATTCTTAGAATTATCAGTAGTTAACAAGTACATTCTTAGAATAATCAATACTTAACAAATACATTCTTAGAATTATCAGTAGCTAACGAATAGATTCTTAGAATTATCAGTAGTTAACGATAAAATTCCTAGAATAATCTGTAGTTAAAAAGTACATTTCTAGAATTATCAGTAGTTAACGAATACATTCTTGGAATTAGCAGTAGCTAACAAGTACATTTTTAGAATTATCAGTAGTTAACAAGTACATTCATAGCATTATCAGTAATTATCCAGTACATTTTTAGAATAATAACTAGTTAAGGAGTATATTCTCAATATTACAGTAGTTAAAAGTACATTCTTGGAATTATCAGTGGTTAACAAGCAAATTCATAGAATAATCACTAATTAACGTGTACATTTTTAGAATAATCACCAGTTAATAAGCATTTTTAGAAAAATCACAAGATAACGAGTACATTCTAGGAATTATCAGTTGTTAAGGAGTAGATACTTTGAATTATCACAAGTTAACGAGTACAACCTTAAAATTATCAGTAGTTCACGTGAACATTCTTAGAATAATTACTAGTTAACGAGTTTATTCTTAATATTATCAGTATTTAAAAATATATTCTTGGAATTATCAGTAGTTAACAAACAAATTCTTCGAATAATCACTACTTAACGAGCACCTTCTAGAATTATCAGTAGTTAACGAATACATTCTTATTATAATCAGTAGTTAACGAGTATTTTTAAAATAATCACTAGTTAACGAGTACATTCTTAGAATAATTACTAGTTAACGAGTACATTCTCAGAATAATCACTAGTTAACGAGTACATTCTTAGAATTATCACTAGTTAACGATTATATTCCTAGAATAATCAGTAGTTAAAGAGTACATTGCTAGAATTATCAGTAGTTAACTAATACATTCTTATTATAATGAGTAGTTAACGAGTATTTTTAAAATAATCACTAGTGATCGAGTACATTCTTAGAATTATCAGTAGTTAACGAGTACATTCTTAGAATTATCAGTAGTTAACGAGTACATTCTTAGAATTATCAGTAGATAATGAGTACATTCTTAAAATAATCACTTGTTAACGAATATATTCTTATAATTATCAGTAGTTAACGAGTACATTCTTAACATTACCAGTGGTTAATGAGTACATTCTTAAAATAATCACTAGTTAAGAAGTACATTCTTAGAATAATCACTAACTAACAAGCATTATTAGAATAATCACAAGATAACGAGTACATTCTAAGAATTATCAGTAGTTAACGAGTAGATACTTAGAATTATCAGAAGTTAACGTGCACATTTTAGAATAATCACTAGTTAACGAGTACATTCATAATATCTCAGTAGATAACGAATAGATTCTTGGAATTATCAGAAGTTAATAAGCACATTCTTAAAATAATCACTAGTTAACAAGTATTATTAGAATAATCACTAGATAACGAGTACATTCTAAAAATTATCAGTAGTTAACGAGTAGATACTTAGAATTATCAGAAGTTAACGAGAACATTCTTAGAATTATCAGTAGTTAACGAGTACATTCTTAAAATAATCATTAGTTAACGAGTGTTGTTAGAATTATCACTAGATAACGAGTATATTCTAAGAATTATCAGTAGTTAACGAGTACATTCTTAGAATTATCAGTAGTTAACGAGTACATTCCAAAAATAATCAGTAGTTAAAGAGTACATTCTTAGAATAATCAGTAGTTAACAAGCACATTCTTAGAATAATCACTAGTTAACGAGTACATTCATAATATCTCAGTAGATAACGAATAGATTCTTGGAATTATCAGAAGTTAATAAGCACATTCTTAAAATAATCACTAGTTAACAAGTATTATTAGAATAATCACTAGATAACGAGTACATTCTAAAAATTATCAGTAGTTAACGAGTAGATACTTAGAATTATCAGAAGTTAACGAGAACATTCTTAGAATTATCAGTAGTTAACGAGAACATTCTTAGAATTATCAGTAGTTAACGAGTACATTCTTAGAATTATCAGTAGTTAACAAGTACATTCTTAGAATTATCAGTAGATAATGAGTACATTCTTAAAATAATCACTGGTTAACGAATATATTCTTATAATTATCAGTAGTTAACGAGTACATTCTTAACATTATCAGTGGTTAATGAGTACATTCTAAAATAGTCACTAGTTAACGAGTACATTCTTAGAATAGTCACTAGTTAACGAGTACATTCTAAGAATTATCAGAAGTTAACAAGAACATTTTAGAATTAGCAGTAGTTAACGAGTACATTCTTAATATAATCATTAGTTAACGAATGTTGTTAGAATAATCACTAGATAACGAGTATATTCTAAGAATTATCAGTAGTTAACGAGTACATTCTTAGAATTATCAGTAGTTTACGAGTACATTCGAAGAATAATCAGTAGTTAAAGAGTACATTCTTAGAATAATCAATAGTTAAAGAGTACATTCTCAGAATAATCACTAGTTAACGAGTACATTCTTAGAATTATCACTAGTTAACGATTACATTCCTAGAATAATCAGTATTTAAAGAGTACATTGCTAAAATTATCAGTAGTTAACGAACAAATTCTTCGAATAATAACTATTTAACGAGCACCTTCTTAGAATTATCAGTAGTTAACTAATACATTCTTATTATAATGAGTAGTTAACGAGTGTTTTTCAAATACTCACTAGTTATCGAGTACATTGTTAGAATTATCAATAGTAAACAAGTACATTCCTCGAATTATCAGTAGTTAACAAGTACATTCTTAGAATTATCAATAGTTAAAAAGGACATTCTTAGAATAATCACTAGTTAACGAGTATATTCATAATATTTTAGTAGGTAACGAATAGATTCTTGGAATTATCAGAAGTTAATAAGCACATTCTGAGAATAATCACTAGTTAACAAGTATTATTAGAATAATCACTAGATAACGAGTACATTCTAAAAATTATCAGTAGTTAACAAGTACATTCTTGGAATTATCAGTAGTTAACAAGAAAATTCATAGAATAATCACTAGTTAACGAGCATTATTAGAATAAACACTAAATAACGAGTACATTCTAAAAATTATCAGAAGTTAACGAGTACATTCTTAGAATTATCAGTAGTTAACGAGTACATTCTTAGAATTATTAGTAGTTAACGAGTACATTCTTAGAATTATCAGTAAATAATGAGTACATTCTTAAAATAATCACTTGTTAACGAATATATTCTTATAATTATCAGTAGTTAACGAGTACATTCTTATAATTATCAGTAGTTAACGAGTACATTCTTAACATTATCAGTGGTTAATGAGTACATTCTTAAAATAGTCACTAGTTAAGAAGTACATTCTTAGAATAATCACTAACTAACAAGCATTATTAGAATAATCACAAGATAACGAGTACATTCTAAGAATTATCAGTAGTTAACGAGTAGATACTTAGAATTATCAGAAGTTGACGAGAACATTCTTAGAATTATCAGTAGTTAACGAGAACATTCTTAGAATTATCAGTAGTTAACGAGTACATTCTTAGAATTATCAGTAGTTAACGAGTACATTCTTAGAATTATCAGTAGTTAACGAGTACATTCTTAGAATAATCACTATTTAACGAATACATTCTTAGAATTATCAGTAGTTAACGAGTACATTCTTAACATTATCAGTGGTTAATGAGTACATTCTTAACATTATCAGTGGTTAATGAGTACATTCTTAAAATAGTCACTAGTTAACGAGTACATTCTTAGAATAATCACTAGTTAACGAGTACATTCTTAACATTATCAATGGTTAATGAGTACATTCTTAAAATAGTCACTAGTTAACGAGTACATTCTAAGAATTATCAGAAGTTAACAAGAACATTTTAGAATTAGCAGTAGTTAACGAGTACATTCTTAATATAATCATTAGTTAACGAATGTTGTTAGAATAATCACTAGATAACGAGTATATTCTAAGAATTATCAGTAGTTAACGAGTACATTCTTAGAATTATCAGTAGTTAACGAGTACATTCCAAGAATAATCAGTAGTTAAAGAGTACATTCTTAGAATAATCAATAGTTAAAGAGTACATTCTCAGAATAATCACTAGTTAACGAGTACATTCTTAGAATTATCACTAGTTAACGATTACATTCCTAGAATAATCAGTAGTTAAAGAGTACATTGCTAGAATTATCAGTAGTTAACGAACAAATTCTTCGAATAATCACTATTTAACGAGCACCTTCTTAGAATTATCAGTAGTTAACTAATACATTCTTATTATAATGAGTAGTTAACGAGTGTTTTTCAAATACTCACTAGTTATCGAGTACATTGTTAGAATTATCAATAGTAAACAAGTACATTCCTCGAATTATCAGTAGTTAACAAGTACATTCTTAGAATTATCAATAGTTAAAAAGCACATTCTTAGAATAATCACTAGTTAACGAGCATATTCATAATATTTTAGTAGGTAACGAATAGATTCTTGGAATTATCAGAAGTTAATAAGCACATTCTTAGAATAATCACTAGTTAACAAGTATTATTAGAATAATCACTAGATAACGAGTACATTCTAAAAATTATCAGTAGTTAACAAGTACATTCTTGGAATTATCAGTAGTTAACAAGAAAATTCATAGAATAATCACTAGTTAACGAGCATTATTAGAATAATCACTAGTTAACGAGTACATTCTAAAATTATCAGTAGTTAACGAGTACATTCTTAGAATTATCAGTAGTTAACGAGTACATTCTTAGAATTATTAGTAGTTAACGAGTACATTCTTAGAATTATCAGTAGTTAATGAGTACATTCTTAAAATAATCACTAGTTAACGAATACATTCTTAGAATTATCAGTAGTTAACGAGTACATTCTTAGAATTATCAGTAGTTAACGAGTACATTCTTAAAATTATCAGTAGTTAACGAGTACATTCTTAGAATAATCACTAGTTAACGAGTACATTCTTAGAATAATCACTAGTTAACAAGCATTATTAGAATAATCACTAGATAACGAGTACATTCTAAGAATTATCAGTAGTTAACGAGTAGATTCTTAGAATTATCAGTAGTTAACGAGCACATTTTAGAATTATCAGTAGTTAACGAGTACATTCTTAAAATAATCATTAGTTAACGAGTGTTGTTAGAATTATCACTAGATAACGAGTATATTCTATGAATTATCAGTAGTTAACGAGTACATTCTTAGAATTATCAGTAGTTAACGAGTACATTCTTAGAATAATCAGTAGTTAAAGAGTACATTCTTAGAATTATCAGTAGTTAACGTTAACATTCTTGGAATTATCAGTAGTTAACAAGTACATTTTTAGAATTATCAGTAGTTAACAAGTACATTCATAGAATTATCAGTAATTATCAGTACATTTTAGAATAATCACTAGTTAAAAGTATATTCTCAATATTACAGTAGTTAAAAATACATTCTTGGAATTATCAGTGGTTAACAAGCAAATTCATAGAATAATCACTAGTTAACGTGTACATTTTTAGAATAATCATCAGTTAATAAGCATTCTTAGAAAAATCACAAGATAACGAGTACATTCTAGGAATTATCAGTTGTTAACGAGTAGATATTTAGAATTATCACAAGTTAACGAGTACATTCTAAGAATTATCACTAGTTAACGATTACATTCCTAGAATAATCAGTAGTTAAAGAGTACATTGTTAGAATTATCAGTAGTTAACAAACAAATTCTTCGAATAATCACTATTTAACGAGCACCTTCTTAGAATTATCAGTAGTTAACTAATACATTCTTATTATAATGAGTAGTTAACGAGTATTTTTAAAATAATCACTAGTTATCGAGTACATTGTTAGAATTATCAATAGTAAACAAGTACATTCCTCGAATTATCAGTAGTTAACAAATACATTCTTAGAATTATCAATAGTTAACGAGTACATTCATAATATTTCAGTAGGTAACGAATAGATTCTTGGAATTATCAGAAGTTAATAAGCACATTCTTAGAATAATCACTAGTTAACAAGCATTATTAGAATAATCACTAGATAACGAGTACATTTTAAAAATTATCAGTAGTTAACAAGTACATTCTTGGAATTATCATTAGTTAACAAGAAAATTCATAGAATAATAACTAGTTAACGAGCATTATTAGAATAATCACTAGATAACGAGTACATTCTAAAAATTATCAGTAGTTAACGAGTACATTCTTAGAATTATCAGTAGTTAAAGAGTACATTCTTAGAATAATCAGTAGTTAAAGAGTACATTCTTAGAATAATCATTAGTTAACGAGTACCTTCTTAGAATTATCAGTAGTTAACGATTACATTCCTAGAATAATCAGTAGTTAAAGAGTACATTTCTAGAATTATCAGTAATTAACGAGTACATACATAGAATAATCACTAGTTAACGAGTACATTCTAAGAATTATCAATAGTAAACAAGTACATTCCTAGAATTATCAGTAGTTAACAAGTACATTCTTAGAATTATCAGTAGTTAACAAGTACATTCTTAAAATTATCAGTAGTTAACAAGTACATTCTTAGAATAATCACTACTTAACAAATACATTCTTAGAATTATCAGTAGTTAACGAATAGATTCTTAGAATTATCAGTAGTTAACGATAACATTCCTAGAATAATCAGTAGTTAAAGAGTACATTTCTAGAATTATCAGTAGTTAACGAATACATTCTTGGAATTAGCAGTAGCTAACAAGTACATTTTTAGAATTATCAGTAGTTAACAAGTACATTCATAGCATTATCAGTAATTATCCAGTACATTTTTAGAATAATAACTAGTTAAGGAGTATATTCTCAATATTACAGTAGTTAAAAGTACATTCTTGGAATTATCAGTGGTTAACAAGCAAATTCATAGAATAATCACTAGTTAACGTGTACATTTTTAGAATAATCACCAGTTAATAAGCATTTTTAGAAAAATCACAAGATAACGAGTACATTCTAGGAATTATCAGTTGTTAACGAGTAGATACTTAGAATTATCACAAGTTAACGAGTACATTCTTAAAATTATCAGTAGTTCACGTGAACATTCTTAGAATAATTACTAGTTAACGAGTTTATTCTTAATATTATCAGTATTTAAAAATATATTCTTGGAATTATCAGTAGTTAACAAACAAATTCTTCGAATAATCACTACTTAACGAGCACCTTCTTAGAATTATCAGTAGTTAACGAATACATTCTTATTATAATCAGTAGTTAACGAGTATTTTTTAAAATAATCACTAGTTAACGAGTACATTCCTAGAATTATCAGTAGTTAACGAGTACATTCTTAGAATTATCAGTAGTTAACGAGTACATTCCAAGAATAATCAGTAGTTAAAGAGTACATTCTTAGAATAATCAGTAGTTAAAGAGTACATTCTTAGAATAATCACTAGTTAACGAGTACATTCTCAGAATAATCACTAGTTAACGAGTACATTCTTAGAATTATCACTAGTTAACGATTACATTCCTAGAATAATCAGCAGTTAACAAGTACATTTTTGGAATTATCAGTAGTTAACAAACAAATTCTTCGAATAATCACTATTTAACGAGCACCTTCTTAGAATTATCAGTAGTTAACTAATACATTCTTATTATAATGAGTAGTTAACGAGTATTTTTAAAATAATCACTAGTTATCGAGTACATTGTTAGAATTATCAATAGTAAACAAGTACATTCCTCGAATTATCAGTAGTTAACAAATACATTCTTAGAATTATCAATAGTTAACGAGTACATTCTTAGAATAATCAGTAGTTAACAAGCACATTCTTAGAATAATCACTAGTTAACGAGTACATTCATAATATTTCAGTAGGTAACGAATAGATTCTTGGAATTATCAGAAGTTAATAAGCACATTCTTAGAATAATCACTAGTTAACGAGCATTATTAGAATAAAACTAGATAACGAGTACATTCTAAAAATTATCACTAGCTAACAAGTACATTTTTGGAATTATCAGTAGTTAACAAGAACATTCTTAGAATAATCACTAGTTAACGAGCATTCTATTAGAATAATCACTAGTTAACGAGTACATTCTAAAATTATCAGTAGTTAACGAGTACATTCTTAGAATTATCAGTAGTTAACGAGTACATTCTTAGAATTATCAGTAGTTAACGAGTACATTCTTAGAATTATCAGTAGTTAACGAGTACATTCTTAGAATTATCAGTAGTTAACGAGTACATTCTTAGAATTATCAGTAGTTAACGAGTACATTCTTAAAATAGTCACTAGTTAACGAATACATTCTTAGAATTATCAGTAGTTAACGAGTACATTCTTAAAATTATCAGTAGTTAATGAGTACATTCTTAAAATTATCACTAGTTAACAAGTACATTCTTAGAATAATCACTAGTTAACAAGCATTATTAGAATAATCACAAGTTAACGAGTACATTCTAAGAATTATCAGTAGTTAACGAGTAGATACTTAGAATTATCAGAAGTTAACGTGCACATTTTAGAATTAGCAGTAGTTAACGAGTACATTCTTAAAATAATCATTAGTTAACGAGAGTTGTTAGAATTATCACTAGATAACGAGTATATTCTAAGAATTATCAGTAGTTAACGAGTACATTCTTAGAATTATCAGTAGTTAACGAGTACATTCCAAGAATAATCAGTAGTTAAAGAGTACATTCTTAGAATAATCAGTAGTTAACAAGCACATTCTTAGAATAATCACTAGTTAACGAGTACATTCATAATATCTCAGTAGATAACGTATAGATTCTTGGAATTATCAGAAGTTAATAAGCACATTCTTAAAATAATCACTAGTTAACAAGTATTATTAGAATAATCACTAGATAACGAGTACATTTTAAGAATTATCTGTAGTTAACGAGTACATTCTTAGAATTATCAGTAGTTAACGAGTACATTCTTAGAATTATCAGTAGTTAACGAGTACATTCTTAGAATTATCAGTAGTTAACGAGTACATTCTTAGAATTATCAGTAGTTAACGAGTACATTCTTAAAATAATCACTGGTTAACGAATATATTTTTTATAATTATCAGTAGTTAACGAGTACATTCTTAACATTATCAGTGGTTAATGAGTACATTCTTAAAATAATCACTAGTTAACGAGTACATTCTTAGAATAATCACTAGTTAACGAGTACATTCTTAAATTATCAGTAGTTAATGAGTACATTCTTAAAATAATCACTAGTTAACGAGTACATTCTAAGAATTATCAGTAGTTAACGAGTAGATACTTAGAATTATCAGAAGTTAACAAGCACATTTTAGAATTAGCAGTAGTTAACGAGTACATTCTTAATATAATCATTAGTTAACGAATGTTCTTAGAATAATCACTAGATAACGAGTATATTCTAAGAATTATCAGTAGTTAACGAGTACATTCTTAGAATTATCAGTAGTTAACGAGTACATTCCAAGAATAATCAGTAGTTAAAGAGTACATTCTTAGAATAATCAGTAGTTAAAGAGTACATTCTTAGAATAATCACTAGTTAACGAGTACATTCTTAGAATTATCACTAGTTAACGATTACATTCCTAGAATAATCAGTAGTTAAAGAGTACATTCTAGAATTATCAGTAGTTAACGAACAAATTCTTAGAATAATCACTATTTAACGAGCACATTCTTAGAATTATCAGTAGTTAACTAATACATTCTTATTATAATGAGTAGTTAACGAGTGATTTTAGAATAATCACTAGATAACGAGTACATTCTAAAAATTATCAGTAGTTAACAAGTACATTCTTAGAATTATCAGTAGTTAACAAGAAGTACATTCTTAGAATAATCACTAGTTAACGAATCACATTAACGAGTACATTTAGAATAATCACTAGTTAACGAGTACATTCTAGAAAAATTATCAGTAGTTAACGAATACATTCTTAGAATTATCAGTAGTTAACGAGTACATTCTTAGAATTATCAGTAGTTAACGAGTACATTCTTAGAATTATCAGTAGTTAACGAGTACATTCTTAGAATTATCAGTAGTTAAAGAGTACATTCTTAGAATTATCAGTAGTTAAAGAGTACATTCTTAGAATTATCAGTAGTTAACGAGTACATTCTTAGAATTATCAGTAGTTAACGAGTACATTCTTAGAATTATCAGTTAACGAGTAGTAGAAACAAGTACATTCTTAGAATTATCAGTAGTTAACAAGTACATTCTTAGAATTATCAGTAGTTAACAAGTACATTCTTAGAATTATCAGTAGTTAACAAGTACATTCTTAGAATTATCAGTAATTATCCAGTACATTTTAGAATAATCACTAGTTAACGAGTATATTCTCAATATTACAGTAGTTAAAAATACATTCTTGGAATTATCAGTGGTTAACAAGCAAATTCATAGAATAATCACTAGTTAACGAGTACATTTTAGAATAATCATCAGTTAATAAGCATTCTTAGAAAAATCACAAGATAACGAGTACATTCTAGAATTATCAGTTGTTAACGAGTAGATATTTAGAATTATCACAAGTTAACGAGTACATTCTTAAAATTATCAGTAGTTAACGTGAACATTCTTAGAATAATTATTAGTTAACGACTTTATTCTTAATATTATCAGTAGTTAAAAATATATTTTTGGAATTATCAGTAGTTAACAAACAAATTCTTAGAATAATCACTAGTTAACGAGTACATTTTAGAATTATCAGTAGTTAACGAATACATTCTTAGAATTATCTGTAGTTAACGAGTACATTCTTAGAATAATCACTAGTTAAAGAGTACATTCTTAAAATTATCACTAGTTAACGAGTACATTCTCAGAATAATCACTAGTTAACGAGTACATTCTAAGAATTATCACTAGTTAACGATTACATTCCTAGAATAATCAGTAGTTAAAGAGTACATTGCTAGAATTATCAGTAGTTAACAAACAAATTCTTCGAATAATCACTATTTAACGAGCACCTTCTTAGAATTATCAGTAGTTAACTAATACATTCTTATTATAATGAGTAGTTAAGGAGTATTTTTAAAATAATCACGAGTTATCGAGTACATTGTTAGAATTATCAATAGTAAACAAGTACATTCCTCGAATTATCAGTAGTTAACAAATACATTCTTAGAATTATCAATAGTTAACGAGTACATTCATAATATTTCAGTAGGTAACGAATAGATTCTTGGAATTATCAGAAGTTAATAAGCACATTCTTAGAATAATCACTAGTTAACAAGCATTATTAGAATAATCACTAGATAACGAGTACATTTTAAAAGTTATCAGTAGTTAACAAGAAAATTCATAGAATAATAACTAGTTAACGAGCATTATTAGAATAATCACTAGATAACGAGTACATTCTAAAAATTATCAGCAGTTAACGAGTACATTCTTAGAATTATCAGTAGTTAAAGAGTACATTCTTAGAATAATCAGTAGTTAAAGAGTACATTCTTAGAATAATCATTAGTTAACGAGTACATTCTTAGAATTATCAGTAGTTAACGATTACATTCCTAGAATAATCAGTAGTTAAAGAGTACATTTCTAGAATTATCAGTAGTTAACGAGTACATTCATAGAATAATCACTAGTTAACGAGTACATTCTAAGAATTATCAATAGTAAACAAGTACATTCTAGAATTATCAGTAGTTAACAAGTACATTCTTAGAATTATCAGTAGTTAACAAGTACATTCTTAAAATTATCAGTAGTTAACAAGTACATTCTTAGAATAATCACTAGTTAACAAATACATTCTTAGAATTATCAGTAGTTAACGAATACATTCTTAGAATTATCAGTAGTTAACGATAACATTCCTAGAATAATCAGTAGTTAAAGAGTACATTCTTAGAATTATCAGTAGTTAACAAACAAATTCTTAGAATAATCACTATTTAACGAGCACATTCTTAGAATTATCAGTAGTTAACGAATACATTCTTATTATAATCAGTAGTTAACGAGTACATTTTTAAAATAATCACTAGTTAACGAGTACATTCTTAGAATTATCAATAGTTAACGAGTACATTCATAGAATTATCAGTAGTTAACGAATACATTCTTAGAATTATCAGAAGTTAATAAGTACATTCTTAGAATAATCACTAGTTAACAAGTATTCTTAGAATAATCACTAGATAACGAGTACATTCTAAAATTATCAGTAGTTAACGAGTAGATATTTAGAATTATCAGAAGTTAACGAGTAGATACTTAGAATTATCAGTAGTTAACGAGTAGATTCTTAGAATTATCAGAAGTTAACGAGTACATTCTTAGAATTATCAGTAGTTAACGAGTACATTCTTAAAATAATCAGTAGTTAACGAATACATTCTTAGAATTATCAGTAGTTAACGAGTACATTCTTAAATTATCAGTAGTTAACAAGTACATTTTTAAAATAATCACTAGTTAACGAGTACATTCTTAGAATAATCACTAGTTAACGAGTACATTCTTAAATTATCAGTAGTTAACGAGTACATTCTTAGAATAATCACTAGTTAACGAGTACATTCTAAGAATTATCAGTAGTTAACGAGTAGATACTTAGAATTATCAGAAGTTAACGAGCACATTTTAGAATTAGCAGTAGTTAACGAGTACATTCTTAATATAATCATTAGTTAACGAGTGTTGTTAGAATAATCACTAGTTAACGAGTACATTCTAAGAATTATCAGTAGTTAACGAGTACATTCTTAGAATTATCAGTAGTTAACGAGTACATTCCAAGAATAATCAGTAGTTAAAGAGTACATTCTTAGAATAATCAGTAGTTAACGAGTACATTCTCAGAATAATCACTAGTTAACGAGTACATTCTTAGAATTATCACTAGTTAACGATTACATTCCTAGAATAATCAGTAGTTAAAGAGTACATTGCTAGAATTCTCAGTAGTTAACAAACAAATTTTTCGAATAGTCACTATTTAACGAGCACCTCTTAGAATTATCAGTAGTTAACTAATACATTCTTATTATAATGAGTGGTTAACGAGTGTTTTTCAAATACTCACTAGTTTTCGAGTACATTGTTAGAATTATCAATAGTAAACAAGTACATTCCTCGAATTATCAGTAGTTAACAAGTACATTCTTAGAATAATCACTAGTTAACGAGTACATTCATAATATTTCAGTAGGTAACGAATAGATTCTTGGAATTATCAGAAGTTAATAAGCACATTCTTAGAATAATCACTAGTTAACAAGTATTATTAGAATAATCACTAGATAACGAGTACATTCTAAAAATTATCAGTAGTTAACAAGTACATTATTTGGAATTATCAGTAGTTAACAAGAAAATTCATAGAATAATCACTAGTTAACGAGCATTATTAGAATAAACACTAGATAACGAGTACATTCTAAAATTATCAGTAGTTAACGAATACATTCTTAGAATTATCAGTAGTTAACGAGTACATTCTTAGAATTATCAGTAGTTAACGAGTACATTCTAAAAATTATCAGCAGTTAACGAGTACATTCTTAGAATTATCAGTAGTTAACGAGTACATTCTTAGAATTATCAGTAGTTAACGAGTACATTCTTAGAATAATCAGTAGTTAAAGAGTACATTCTTAGAATAATCACTAGTTAACGAGTACATTCTTAGAATTATCAGTAGTTAACGAGTACATTCTTAGAATTATCAGTAGTTAAATAGTACATTCTTAGAATTATCAGTAATTATCGAGTACATTTTTAAAATAATCACTAGTTAACGAGTATATTCTCAATATTACAGTAGTTAAAAAATACATTCTTGGAATTATCAGTGGTTAACAAGCAAATTCATAGAATAATCACTAGTTAACGTGTACATTTTAGAATAATCACCAGTTAATAAGCATTTTAGAAAAATCACAAGATAACGAGTACATTCTAGGAATTATCAGTTGTTAACGAGTAGATATTTAGAATTATCACAAGTTAACGAGTACATTCTTAAAATTATCAGTAGTTCACGTGAACATTTTTAGAATAATTACTAGTTAACGAGTTTATTCTTAATATTATCAGTAGTTAAAAATATATTCTTGGAATTATCAGTAGTTAACAAACAAATTCTTCGAATAATCACTACTTAACGAGCACCTTCTTAGAATTATCAGTAGTTAACGAATACATTCTTATTATAATCAGTAGTTAACGAGTATTTTTAAAATAATCACTAGTTAACGAGTACATTCTTAGAATTATCAGTAGTTAACGAGTACATTCTTAGAATTATCAGTAGTTAACGAGTACATTCCAAGAATAATCAGTAGTTAAAGAGTACATTCTTAGAATAATCAGTAGTTAAAGAGTACATTCTTAGAATAATCACTAGTTAACGAGTACATTCTCAGAATAATCACTATTTAACGAGCACCTTCTTAGAATTATCAGTAGTTAACTAATACATTCTTATTATAATGAGTAGTTAACGAGTATTTTAAAATAATCACTAGTTATCGAGTACATTGTTAGAATTATCAATAGTAAACAAGTACATTCCTCGAATTATCAGTAGTTAACAAATACATTCTTAGAATTATCAATAGTTAACAAGTACATTCTTAGAATAATCAGTAGTTAACAAGCACATTCTTAGAATAATCACTAGTTAACGAGTAAATTCATAATATCTCAGTAGGTTAACGAATACATTCTTGGAATTATCAGTAGTTAATAAGCACATTCTTAGAATAATCACTAGTTAACAAGTATTATTAGAATAATCACTAGATAACGAGTACATTCTAAAATTATCAGTAGTTAACGAGTAGATACTTAGAATTATCAGAAGTTAACGAGAACATTCTTAGAATTATCAGTAGTTAACGAGAACATTCTTAGAATTATCAGTAGTTAACGAGTACATTCTTAGAATTATCAGAAGATGAGTACATTCTTAAAATAGTCACTAGTTAACAAGCATTGTTAGAATAATCACAAGATAACGAGTACATTCTAAGAATTATCAGTAGTTAACGAGTACATTCTTAGAATTATCAGTAGTTAACGAGTACATTTTAGAATTATCAGTAGTTAACGAGTACATTCTTAATATAATCATTAGTTAACGAGTGTTGTTAGAATAATCACTAGATAAACAGTATATTCTAAGAATTATCAGTAGTTAACGAGTACACTCTTAGAATTATCAGAAGTTAAATAGTACATTCTTAAAATTAACAGTAATTATCGAGTACATTTTTAAAATAATCACTAGTTAACGAGTATATTCTCAATATCACAGTATTTAAAAATACATTCTTGGAATTATCAGTGGTTAACAAGCAAATTCATAAAATAATCACTAGTTAACGTGTACATTTTTAGAATAATCACCAGTTAATAAGCATTTTTAGAAAAATCACAAGATAACGAGTACATTCTAGGAATTATCAGTTGTTAACGAGTAGATACTTAGAATTATCACAAGTTAACGAGTACAATCTTAAAATTATCAGTAGTTCACGTGAACATTCTTAGAATAATTACTAGTTAACGAGTTTATTCTTAATATTATCAGTATTTAAAAATATATTCTTGGAATTATCAATAGCTAACAAACAAATTCTTCGATTAATCACTACTTAACGAGCACCTTCTTAGAATTATCAGTAGTTAACGAATACATTCTTATTATAATCAGTAGTTAACGAGTATTTTTAAAATAATCACTAGTTAACGAGTACATTCCTAGAATTATCAGTAGTTAACGAGTACATTCTTAGAATTATCAGTAGTTAACGAGTACATTCCAAGAATAATCAGTAGTTAAAGAGTACATTCTTAGAATAATCAGTAGTTAAAGAGTACATTCTTAGAATAATCACTAGTTAACGAGTACATTCTCAGAATAATCACTATTTAACGAGCACCTTAGAATTATCAGTAGTTAACTAATACATTCTTATTATAATGAGTAGTTAACGAGTATTTTTAAAATAATCACTAGTTATCGAGTACATTGTTAGAATTATCAATAGTAAACAAGTACATTCCTCGAATTATCAGTAGTTAACAAATACATTCTTAGAATTATCAATAGTTAACAAGTACATTCTTAGAATAATCAGTAGTTAACAAGCACATTCTTAGAATAATCACTAGTTAACGAGTACATTCATAATATCTCAGTAGGTAACGAATAGATTCTTGGAATTATCAGAAGTTAATAAGCACATTCTTAGAATAATCACTAGTTAACAAGTATTATTAGAATAATCACTAGATAACGAGTACATTCTAAAATTATCAGTAGTTAACGAGTAGATACTTAGAATTATCAGAAGTTAACGAGAACATTCTTAGAATTATCAGTAGTTAACGAGTACATTCTTAGAATTATCAGTAGTTAACGAGTACATTCTTAGAATTATCAGAAGATAATGAGTACATTCTTAAAATAATCACTTGTTAACGAATATATTCTTATAATTATCAGTAGTTAACGAGTACATTCTTAACATTATCAGTGGTTAATGAGTACATTCTTAAAATAATCACTAGTTAACGAGTACATTCTTAGAATAATCACTAGTTAACGAGTACATTCTTAACATTATCAGTGGTTAATGAGTACATTATTAAAATAATCACTAGTTAACGAGTACATTCTAAGAATTATCAGTAGTTAACGAGTAGATTCTTAGAATTATCAGAAGTTAACGAGCACATTTTAGAATTATCAGTAGTTAACGAGTACATTCTTAATATAATCATTAGTTAACGAGTGTTGTTAGAATAATCACTAGATAACGAGTATATTCTAAGAATTATCAGTAGTTAACGAGTACATTCTTAGAATTATCAGTAGTTAACGAGTACATTCTTAAAATTATCAGTAATTATCGAGTACATTTTTAGAATAATCACTAGTTAACGAGTATATTCTCAATATTATAGTATTTAAAAAATACATTCTTAGAATTATCAGTGGTTAACAAGCAAATTCATAGAATAATCACTAGTTAACGTGTACATTTTTAGAATAATCACCAGTTAATAAGCATTTTTAGAAAAATCACAAGATAACGAGTACATTCTAGAATTATCAGTAGTTAACGAGTAGATACTTAGAATTATCACAAGTTAACGAGTACATTCTTAAAATTATCAGTAGTTAACAAGTACATTCTTGGAATTATCAGTAGTTAACAAGAAAATTCATAGAATAATCACTAGTTAACGAGCATTATTAGAATAATCACTAGATAACGAGTACATTCTAAAAATTATCAGTAGTTAACGAATACATTCTTAGAATTATCAGTAGTTAACGAGTACATTCTTAGAATTATCAGTAGTTAATGAGTACATTCTTAAAATAATCACTAGTTAACGAATACATTCTTATAATTATCAGTAGTTAACGAGTACATTCTTAAATTATCAGTGGTTAATGAGTACATTCTTCAAATATCACTAGTTAACAAGCATTATTAGAATAATCACAAGATAACGAGTACATTCTAAGAATTATCAGTAGTTAACGAGTAGATTCTTAGAATTATCAGAAGTTAACGAGCACATTTTAGAATTATCAGTAGTTAACGAGTACATTCTTAATATAATCATTAGTTAACGAGTGTTGTTAGAATAATCACTAGATAAAGAGTATATTCTAAGAATTATCAGTAGTTAACGAGTACACTCTTAGAATTATCAGAAGTTAAATAGTACATTCTTAAAATTAACAGTAATTATCGAGTACATTTTTAAAATAATCACTAGTTAACGAGTATATTCTCAATATTACAGTATTTAAAAAATACATTCTTGGAATTATCAGTGGTTAACAAGCAAATTCATAGAATAATCACTAGTTAACGTGTACATTTTAGAATAATCACCAGTTAATAAGCATTTTTAGAAAAATCACAAGATAACGAGTACATTCTAGAATTATGAGTTGTTAACGAGTAGATACTTAGAATTATCACAAGTTAACGAGTACAATCTTAAAATTATCAGTAGTTCACGTGAACATTCTTAGAATAATTACTAGTTAACGAGTTTATTCTTAATATTATCAGTATTTAAAAATATATTCTTGGAATTATCAGTAGTTAACAAACAAATTCTTCGAATAATCACTAGTTAACGAGCACCTTCTTAGAATTATCAGTAGTTAACGAATACATTCTTATTATAATCAGTAGTTAACGAGTATTTTTTAAAATAATCACTAGTTAACGAGTACATTCCTAAAATTATCAGTAGTTAACGAGTACATTCTTAGAATTATCAGTAGTTAACGAGTACATTCCAAGAATAATCAGTAGTTAAAGAGTACATTCTTAGAATAATCAGTAGTTAAAGAGTACATTCTTAGAATAATCACTAGTTAACGAGTACATTCTCAGAATAATCACTATTTAACGAGCACCTTCTTAGAATTATCAGTAATTAACTAATACATTCTTATTATAATGAGTAGTTAACGAGTATTTTTAAAATAATCACTAGTTATCGAGTACATTGTTAGAATTATCAATAGTAAACAAGTACATTCCTCGAATTATCAGTAGTTAACAAATACATTCTTAGAATTATCAATAGTTAACAAGTACATTCTTAGAATAATCAGTAGTTAACAAGCACATTATTAGAATAATCACTAGTTAACGAGTAAATTCATAATATCTCAGTAGGTAACGAATAAATTCTTGGAATTATCAGAAGTTAATAAGCACATTCTTAGAATAATCACTAGTTAACAAGTATTATTAGAATAATCACTAGATAACGAGTACATTCTAAAATTATCAGTAGTTAACGAGTACATACTTAGAATTATCAGTAGTTAACGAGAACATTCTTAGAATTATCAGTAGTTAACGAGAACATTCTTAGAATTATCAGTAGTTAACGAGTACATTCTTAAAATAGTCACTAGTTAACAAGCATTGTTAGAATAATCACAAGATAACGAGTACATTCTAAGAATTATCAGTAGTTAACGAGTACATTCTTAGAATTATCAGTAGTTAACGAGTACATTTTAGAATTATCAGTAGTTAACGAGTACATTCTTAATATAATCATTAGTTAACGAGTACATTGTTAGAATAATCACTAGATAAAGAGTACATTCTAAGAATTATCAGTAGTTAACGAGTACATTCTTAGAATTATCAGAAGTTAAATAGTACATTCTTAAAATTATCAGTAATTATCGAGTACATTTTTAAAATAATCACTAGTTAACGAGTATATTCTCAATATTACAGTATTTAAAAATACATTCTTGGAATTATCAGTGGTTAACAAGCAAATTCATAAAATAATCACTAGTTAACGTGTACATTTTTAGAATAATCACCAGTTAATAAGCATTTTTAGAAAAATCACAAGATAACGAGTACATTCTAGGAATTATGAGTTGTTAACGAGTAGATACTTAGAATTATCACAAGTTAACGAGTACAATCTTAAAATTATCAGTAGTTCACGTGAACATTCTTAGAATAATTACTAGTTAACGAGTTTATTCTTAATATTATCAGTATTTAAAAATATATTCTTGGAATTATCAATAGCTAACAAACAAATTCTTCGATTAATCACTACTTAACGAGCACCTTCTTAGAATTATCAGTAGTTAACGAATACATTCTTATTATAATCAGTAGTTAACGAGTATTTTTAAAATAATCACTAGTTAACGAGTACATTCCTAGAATTATCAGTAGTTAACGAGTACATTCTTAGAATTATCAGTAGTTAACGAGTACATTCCAAGAATAATCAGTAGTTAAAGAGTTCATTCTTAGAATAATCAGTAGTTAAAGAGTACATTCTTAGAATAATTACTAGTTAACGAGTACATTCTCAGAATAATCACTATTTAACGAGCACCTTAGAATTATCAGTAATTAACTAATACATTCTTATTATAATGAGTAGTTAACGAGTATTTTTAAAATAATCACTAGTTATCGAGTACATTGTTAGAATTATCAATAGTAAACAAGTACATTCCTCGAATTATCAGTAGTTAACAAATACATTCTTAGAATTATCAATAGTTAACAAGTACATTCTTAGAATAATCAGTAGTTAACAAGCACATTCTTAGAATAATCACTAGTTAACGAGTAAATTCATAATATCTCAGTAGGTAACGAATAGATTCTTGGAATTATCAGAAGTTAATAAGCATATTCTTAGAATAATCACTAGTTAACAAGTATTATTAGAATAATCACTAGATAACGAGTACATTCTAAAAATTATCAGTAGTTAACGAGTAGATACTTAGAATTATCAGAAGTTAACGAGAACATTCTTAGAATTATCAGTAGTTAACGAGTACATTCTTAGAATTATCAGTAGTTAACGAGTACATTCTTAGAATTATCAGTAGATAATGAGTACATTCTTAAAATAATCACTAGTTAACGAATACATTCTTAGAATTATCAGTAGTTAACGAGTACATTCTTAAAATTATCAGTAGTTAATGAGTACATTCTTAAAATTATCACTAGTTAACGAGTACATTCTTAGAATAATCACTAGTTAACGAGTACATTCTTAGAATTATCAGTAGTTAATGAGTACATTATTAAAATAATCACTAGTTAACGAGTACATTCTAAGAATTATCAGTAGTTAACGAGTAGATTCTTAGAATTATCAGTAGTTAACGAGCACATTTTAGAATTATCAGTAGTTAACGAGTACATTCTTAATATAATCATTAGTTAACGAGTACATTGTTAGAATAATCACTAGATAACGAGTATATTCTAAGAATTATCAGTAGTTAACGAGTACATTCTTAGAATTATCAGTAGTTAACGAGTACATTCTTAAAATTATCAGTAATTATCGAGTACATTTTAGAATAATCACTAGTTAACGAGTATATTCTCAATATTATAGTATTTAAAAATACATTCTTGGAATTATCAGTGGTTAACAAGCAAATTCATAGAATAATCACTAGTTAACGTGTACATTTTTAGAATAATCACCAGTTAATAAGCATTTTTAGAAAAATCACAAGATAACGAGTACATTCTAGGAATTATCAGTTGTTAACGAGTAGATACTTAGAATTATCACAAGTTAACGAGTACAATCTTAAAATTATCAGTAGTTCACGTGAACATTCTTAGAATAATTACTAGTTAACGAGTTTATTCTTAATATTATCAGTATTTAAAAATATATTCTTGGAATTATCAGTAGTTAACAAACAAATTCTTCGAATAATCACTACTTAACGAGCACCTTCTTAGAATTATCAGTAGTTAACGAATACATTCTTATTATAATCAGTAGTTAACGAGTATTTTTAAAATAATCACTAGTTAACGAGTACATTCCTAGAATTATCAGTAGTTAACGAGTACATTCTTAGAATTATCAGTAGTTAACGAGTACATTCCAAGAATAATCAGTAGTTAAAGAGTACATTCTTAGAATAATCAGTAGTTAAAGAGTACATTCTTAGAATAATCACTAGTTAACGAGTACATTCTTAACATTATCAGTGGTTAATGAGTACATTCTTAAAATAGTCACTAGTTAACGAGTACATTCTAAGAATTATCAGTAGTTAACGAGTACACTCTTAGAATTATCAGAAGTTAACGAGTACATTCTTAGAATTATCAGTAGTTAACGAGTACATTCTTAATATAATCATTAGTTAACGAGTGTTGTTAGAATAATCACTAGATAACGAGTATATTCTAAGAATTATCAGTAGTTAACGAGTACATTCTTAGAATTATCAGTAGTTAACGAGTACATTCTTAAAATTATCAGTAGTTAACGAGTACATTTTTAGAATAATCACTAGTTAACGAGTATATTCTCAATATTATAGTATTTAAAAATATATTCTTGGAATTATCAGTCGTTCACAAGCAAATTCATAGAATAATCACTGGTTATCGAGTACATTTTAGAATTATCAGTAATTAACGAGGACATTCTTAGAGTTATCAGTAGATAACGAGCACATTTTAGAATTAGCAGTAGTTAACGAGTACATTCTTAATATAATCATTAGTTAACGAGTGTTGTTAGAATAATCACTAGATAACGAGTATATTCTAAGAATTATCAGTAGTCAACGAGTACATTCCAAGAATAATCAGTAGTTAAAGAGTACATTCTTAGAATAATCAGTAGTTAAAGAGTACATTCTTAGAATAATCACTAGTTAACGAGTACATTCTTAGAATTATCACTAGTTAACGATTACATTCCTAGATTAATCAGTATTTAAAGAGTACATTGCTAGAATTATCAGTAGTTAACAAACAAATTTTTCGAATAATCACTATTTAACGAGCACCTTCTTAGAATTATCAGTAGTTAACTAATACATTCTTATTATAATGAGTAGTTAACGAGTGTTTTTCAAATACTCACTAGTTATCGAGTACATTGTTAGAATTATCAACAGTAAACAAGTACATTCTTAGAATTATCAATAGTTAAAAAATACATTCTTATAATAATCAGTAGTTAACAAGCACATTCTTAGAATAATCACTAATTAACGAGTACATTCATAATATTTCAGTAGGTAACGAATAGATACTTGGAATTATCAGAAGTTAATAAGCACATTCTTAGAATAATCACTAGTTAACAAGTATTATTAGAATAATCACTAGATAACGAGTACATTCTAAAAATTATCAGTAGTCAACGAGTACATTCCAAGAATAATCAGTAGTTAAAGAGTACATTCTTAGAATAATCACTAGTTAACGAGTACATTCTTAGAATAATCACTAGTTAACGAGCACATTCTTAGAATTATCAGTAGTTAACTAATACATTCTTATTATAATGAGTAGTTAACGAGTATTTTTAAAATAATCACTAGTTATCGAGTACATTGTTAGAATTATCAATAGTAAACAAGTACATTCCTCGAATTATCAGTAGTTAACAAATACATTCTTAGAATTATCAATAGTTAACAAGTACATTCTTAGAATAATCAGTAGTTAACAAGCACATTCTTAGAATAATCACTAGTTAACGAGTAAATTCATAATATCTCAGTAGGTAACGAATACATTCTTGGAATTATCAGAAGTTAATAAGCACATTCTTAGAATAATCACTAGTTAACAAGTATTATTAGAATAATCACTAGATAACGAGTACATTCTAAAAATTATCAGTAGTTAACGAGTACATTCTTAGAATTATCAGTAGTTAACGAGAACATTCTTAGAATTATCAGTAGTTAACGAGTACATTCTTAGAATTATCAGTAGTTAACGAGTACATTCTTAGAATTATCAGAAGATGAGTACATTCTTAAAATAGTCACTAGTTAACAAGCATTCTTAGAATAATCACAAGTTAACGAGTACATTCTAAGAATTATCAGTAGTTAACGAGTACATTCTTAGAATTATCAGTAGTTAACGAGCACATTTTAGAATTATCAGTAGTTAACGAGTACATTCTTAATATAATCATTAGTTAACGAGTGTTGTTAGAATAATCACTAGATAAACAGTACATTCTAAGAATTATCAGTAGTTAACGAGTACACTCTTAGAATTATCAGAAGTTAAATAGTACATTCTTAAAATTAACAGTAATTATCGAGTACATTTTTAAAATAATCACTAGTTAACGAGTATATTCTCAATATCACAGTATTTAAAAATACATTCTTGGAATTATCAGTGGTTAACAAGCAAATTCATAGAATAATCACTAGTTAACGTGTACATTTTTAGAATAATCACCAGTTAATAAGCATTTTTAGAAAAATCACAAGATAACGAGTACATTCTAGGAATTATCAGTTGTTAACGAGTAGATACTTAGAATTATCACAAGTTAACGAGTACATTCTTAAAATTATCAGTAGTTCACGTGAACATTCTTAGAATAATTACTAGTTAACGAGTTTATTCTTAATATTATCAGTATTTAAAAAATATATTCTTGGAATTATCAGTAGTTAACAAACAAATTCTTCGAATAATCACTACTTAACGAGCACCTTCTTAGAATTATCAGTAGTTAACGAATACATTCTTATTATAATCAGTAGTTAACGAGTATTTTTAAAATAATCACTAGTTAACGAGTACATTCCTAGAATTATCAGTAGTTAACGAGTACATTCTTAGAATTATCAGTAGTTAACGAGTACATTCCAAGAATAATCAGTAGTTAAAGAGTACATTCTTAGAATAATCAGTAGTTAAAGAGTACATTCTTAGAATAATCACTAGTTAACGAGTACATTCTCAGAATAATCACTATTTAACGAGCACCTTAGAATTATCAGTAGTCAACGAGTACATTCCAAGAATAATCAGTAGTTAAAGAGTACATTCTTAGAATAATCAGTAGTTAAAGAGTACATTCTTAGAATAATCACTAGTTAACGAGTACATTCTTAGAATTATCACTAGTTAACGATTACATTCCTAGATTAATCAGTATTTAAAGAGTACATTGCTAGAATTATCAGTAGTTAACAAACAAATTTTTCGAATAATCACTATTTAACGAGCACCTTCTTAGAATTATCAGTAGTTAACGAATACATTCTTATTATAATCAGTAGTTAACGAGTTTTTTTCAAATAATCACTAGTTAACGAGTACATTCTTAGAATTATCAGTAGTAAACAAGTACATTCTTAGAATTATCAATAGTTAAAAAATACATTCTTATAATAATCAGTAGTTAACAAGCACATTCTTAGAATAATCACTAGTTAACGAGTACATTCATAATATTTCAGTAGGTAACGAATAGATTCTTGGAATTATCAGTAGTTAACAAGCACATTCTTAGAATAATCACTAGTTAACAAGTATTATTAGAATAATCACTAGATAACGAGTACATTCTAAAAATTATCAGTAGTCAACGAGTACATTCCAAGAATAATCAGTAGTTAAAGAGTACATTCTTAGAATAATTACTAGTTAACGAGTACATTCTCAGAATAATCACTATTTAACGAGCACCTTCTTAGAATTATCAGTAATTAACTAATACATTCTTATTATAATGAGTAGTTAACGAGTATTTTTAAAATAATCACTAGTTATCGAGTACATTGTTAGAATTATCAATAGTAAACAAGTACATTCCTCGAATTATCAGTAGTTAACAAATACATTCTTAGAATTATCAATAGTTAACAAGTACATTCTTAGAATAATCAGTAGTTAACAAGCACATTCTTAGAATAATCACTAGTTAACGAGTAAATTCATAATATCTCAGTAGGTAACGAATAAATTCTTGGAATTATCAGAAGTTAATAAGCACATTCTTAGAATAATCACTAGTTAACAAGTATTATTAGAATAATCACTAGATAACGAGTACATTCTAAAAATTATCAGTAGTTAACGAGTAGATACTTAGAATTATCAGAAGTTAACGAGAACATTCTTAGAATTATCAGTAGTTAACGAGAACATTCTTAGAATTATCAGTAGTTAACGAGTACATTCTTAGAATTATCAGAAGATGAGTACATTCTTAAAATAGTCACTAGTTAACAAGCATTGTTAGAATAATCACAAGATAACGAGTACATTCTAAGAATTATCAGTAGTTAACGAGTAGATACTTAGAATTATCAGAAGTTAACGAGCACATTTTAGACTTAGCAGTAGTTAACGAGTATATTCTTAATATAATCATTAGTTAACGAGTGTTGTTAGAATAATCACTAGATAAACAGTATATTCTAAGAATTATCAGTAGTTAACGAGTACACTCTTAGAATTATCAGAAGTTAAATAGTACATTCTTAAAATTAACAGTAATTATCGAGTACATTTTTAAAATAATCACTAGTTAACGAGTATATTCTCAATATCACAGTATTTAAAAATACATTCTTGGAATTATCAGTGGTTAACAAGCAAATTCATAAAATAATCACTAGTTAACGTGTACATTTTTAGAATAATCACCAGTTAATAAGCATTTTAGAAAAATCACAAGATAACGAGTACATTCTAGGAATTATGAGTTGTTAACGAGTAGATACTTAGAATTATCACAAGTTAACGAGTACAATCTTAAAATTATCAGTAGTTCACGTGAACATTCTTAGAATAATTACTAGTTAACGAGTTTATTCTTAATATTATCAGTATTTAAAAATATATTCTTGGAATTATCAATAGCTAACAAACAAATTCTTCGATTAATCACTACTTAACGAGCACCTTCTTAGAATTATCAGTAGTTAACGAATACATTCTTATTATAATCAGTAGTTAACGAGTATTTTTAAAATAATCACTAGTTAACGAGTACATTCCTAGAATTATCAGTAGTTAACGAGTACATTCTTAGAATTATCAGTAGTTAACGAGTACATTCCAAGAATAATCAGTAGTTAAAGAGTTCATTCTTAGAATAATCAGTAGTTAAAGAGTACATTCTTAGAATAATTACTAGTTAACGAGTACATTCTCAGAATAATCACTATTTAACGAGCACCTTAGAATTATCAGTAGTTAACTAATACATTCTTATTATAATGAGTAGTTAACGAGTATTTTTAAAATAATCACTAGTTATCGAGTACATTGTTAGAATTATCAATAGTAAACAAGTACATTCCTCGAATTATCAGTAGTTAACAAATACATTCTTAGAATTATCAATAGTTAACAAGTACATTCTTAGAATAATCAGTAGTTAACAAGCACATTCTTAGAATAATCACTAGTTAACGAGTAAATTCATAATATCTCAGTAGGTAACGAATAGATTCTTGGAATTATCAGAAGTTAATAAGCACATTCTTAGAATAATCACTAGTTAACAAGTATTATTAGAATAATCACTAGATAACGAGTACATTCTAAAAATTATCAGTAGTTAACGAGTAGATACTTAGAATTATCAGAAGTTAACGAGAACATTCTTAGAATTATCAGTAGTTAACGAGAACATTCTTAGAATTATCAGTAGTTAACGAGTACATTCTTAGAATTATCAGAAGATAATGAGTACATTCTTAAAATAATCACTTGTTAACGAATATATTCTTATAATTATCAGTAGTTAACGAGTACATTCTTAACATTATCAGTGGTTAATGAGTACATTCTTAAAATAGTCACTAGTTAACGAGTACATTCTTAGAATAATCACTAGTTAACGAGTACATTCTTAACATTATCAGTGGTTAATGAGTACATTATTAAAATAGTCACTAGTTAACGAGTACATTCTAAGAATTATCAGTAGTTAACGAGTAGATACTTAGAATTATCAGAAGTTAACGAGCACATTTTAGAATTAGCAGTAGTTAACGAGTACATTCTTAATATAATCATTAGTTAACGAGTGTTGTTAGAATAATCACTAGATAACGAGTATATTCTAAGAATTATCAGTAGTTAACGAGTACACTCTTAGAATTATCAGAAGTTAACGAGTACATTCTTAAAATTATCAGTAATTATCGAGTACATTTTTAGAATAATCACTAGTTAACGAGTATATTCTCAATATTATAGTATTTAAAAATACATTCTTGGAATTATCAGTGGTTAACAAGCAAATTCATAGAATAATCACTAGTTAACGTGTACATTTTTAGAATAATCACCAGTTAATAAGCATTTTTAGAAAAATCACAAGATAACGAGTACATTCTAGGAATAATGAGTTGTTAACGAGTAGATACTTAGAATTATCACAAGTTAACGAGTACAATCTTAAAATTATCAGTAGTTAACAAGTACATTACTTGGAATTATCAGTAGTTAACAAGAAAATTCATAGAATAATCACTAGTTAACGAGCATTATTAGAATAAACACTAGATAACGAGTACATTCTAAAAATTATCAGTAGTTTACGAATACATACTTAGAATTATCAGAAGTTAACGAGTACATTCTTAGAATTATCAGTAGATAATGAGTACATTCTTAAAATAATCACTTGTTAACGAATATATTCTTATAATTATCAGTAATTAACGAGTACATTCTTAACGTTATCAGTGGTTAATGAGTACATTCTTCAAATAGTCACTAGTTAACAAGCATTATTAGAATAATCACAAGATAACGAGTACATTCTAAGAATTATCAGTAGTTAACGAGTAGATACTTAGAATTATCAGAAGTTAACGAGCACATTTTAGACTTAGCAGTAGTTAACGAGTATATTCTTAATATAATCATTAGTTAACGAGTGTTGTTAGAATAATCACTAGATAAAGAGTATATTCTAAGAATTATCAGTAGTTAACGAGTACACTCTTAGAATTATCAGAAGTTAAATAGTACATTCTTAAAATTAACAGTAATTATCGAGTACATTTTTAAAATAATCACTAGTTAACGAGTATATTCTCAATATTACAGTATTTAAAAATACATTCTTGGAATTATCAGTGGTTAACAAGCAAATTCATAGAATAATCACTAGTTAACGTGTACATTTTTAGAATAATCACCAGTTAATAAGCATTTTAGAAAAATCACAAGATAACGAGTACATTCTAGGAATTATGAGTTGTTAACGAGTAGATACTTAGAATTATCACAAGTTAACGAGTACAATCTTAAAATTATCAGTAGTTCACGTGAACATTCTTAGAATAATTACTAGTTAACGAGTTTATTCTTAATATTATCAGTATTTAAAAATATATTCTTGGAATTATCAATAGCTAACAAACAAATTCTTCGAATAATCACTACTTAACGAGCACCTTCTTAGAATTATCAGTAGTTAACGAATACATTCTTATTATAATCAGTAGTTAACGAGTATTTTTAAAATAATCACTAGTTAACGAGTACATTCCTAGAATTATCAGTAGTTAACGAGTACATTCTTAGAATTATCAGTAGTTAACGAGTACATTCCAAGAATAATCAGTAGTTAAAGAGTTCATTCTTAGAATAATCAGTAGTTAAAGAGTACATTCTTAGAATAATTACTAGTTAACGAGTACATTCTCAGAATAATCACTATTTAACGAGCACCTTCTTAGAATTATCAGTAGTTAACTAATACATTCTTATTATAATGAGTAGTTAACGAGTATTTTTAAAATAATCACTAGTTATCGAGTACATTGTTAGAATTATCAATAGTAAACAAGTACATTCCTCGAATTATCAGTAGTTAACAAATACATTCTTAGAATTATCAATAGTTAACAAGTACATTCTTAGAATAATCAGTAGTTAACAAGCACATTCTTAGAATAATCACTAGTTAACGAGTAAATTCATAATATCTCAGTAGGTAACGAATAAATTCTTGGAATTATCAGAAGTTAATAAGCACATTCTTAGAATAATCACTAGTTAACAAGTATTATTAGAATAATCACTAGATAACGAGTACATTCTAAAAATTATCAGTAGTTAACGAGTAGATACTTAGAATTATCAGAAGTTAACGAGAACATTCTTAGAATTATCAGTAGTTAACGAGAACATTCTTAGAATTATCAGTAGTTAACGAGTACATTCTTAGAATTATCAGAAGATGAGTACATTCTTAAAATAGTCACTAGTTAACAAGCATTGTTAGAATAATCACAAGATAACGAGTACATTCTAAGAATTATCAGTAGTTAACGAGTAGATACTTAGAATTATCAGAAGTTAACGAGCACATTTTAGACTTAGCAGTAGTTAACGAGTATATTCTTAATATAATCATTAGTTAACGAGTGTTGTTAGAATAATCACTAGATAAAGAGTATATTCTAAGAATTATCAGTAGTTAACGAGTACACTCTTAGAATTATCAGAAGTTAAATAGTACATTCTTAAAATTAACAGTAATTATCGAGTACATTTTTAAAATAATCACTAGTTAACGAGTATATTCTCAATATTACAGTATTTAAAAATACATTCTTGGAATTATCAGTGGTTAACAAGCAAATTCATAAAATAATCACTAGTTAACGTGTACATTTTTAGAATAATCACCAGTTAATAAGCATTTTTAGAAAAATCACAAGATAACGAGTACATTCTAGGAATTATGAGTTGTTAACGAGTAGATACTTAGAATTATCACAAGTTAACGAGTACAATCTTAAAATTATCAGTAGTTCACGTGAACATTCTTAGAATAATTACTAGTTAACGAGTTTATTCTTAATATTATCAGTATTTAAAAAATATATTCTTGGAATTATCAATAGCTAACAAACAAATTCTTCGATTAATCACTACTTAACGAGCACCTTCTTAGAATTATCAGTAGTTAACGAATACATTCTTATTATAATCAGTAGTTAACGAGTATTTTTAAAATAATCACTAGTTAACGAGTACATTCCTAGAATTATCAGTAGTTAACGAGTACATTCTTAGAATTATCAGTAGTTAACGAGTACATTCCAAGAATAATCAGTAGTTAAAGAGTACATTCTTAGAATAATCAGTAGTTAAAGAGTACATTCTTAGAATAATTACTAGTTAACGAGTACATTCTCAGAATAATCACTATTTAACGAGCACCTTAGAATTATCAGTAGTTAACTAATACATTCTTATTATAATGAGTAGTTAACGAGTATTTTTAAAATAATCACTAGTTATCGAGTACATTGTTAGAATTATCAATAGTAAAACAAGTACATTCCTCGAATTATCAGTAGTTAACAAATACATTCTTAGAATTATCAATAGTTAACAAGTACATTCTTAGAATAATCAGTAGTTAACAAGCACATTCTTAGAATAATCACTAGTTAACGAGTACATTCATAATATCTCAGTAGGTAACGAATAGATTCTTGGAATTATCAGAAGTTAATAAGCACATTCTTAGAATAATCACTAGTTAACAAGTATTATTAGAATAATCACTAGATAACGAGTACATTCTAAAAATTATCAGTAGTTAACGAGTAGATACTTAGAATTATCAGAAGTTAACGAGAACATTCTTAGAATTATCAGTAGTTAACGAGAACATTCTTAGAATTATCAGTAGTTAACGAGTACATTCTTAGAATTATCAGTAGATAATGAGTACATTCTTAAAATAATCACTTGTTAACGAATATGTTCTTAGAATTATCAGTAGTTAACGAGTATATTCTTAACATTATCAGTGGTTAATGAGTACATTCTTAAAATAGTCACTAGTTAACGAGTACATTCTTAGAATAATCACTAGTTAACGAGTACATTCTTAGAATTATCAGTGGTTAACGAGTACATTATTAAAATAGTCACTAGTTAACGAGTACATTCTAAGAATTATCAGTAGTTAACGAGTAGATACTTAGAATTATCAGAAGTTAACGAGCACATTTTAGAATTAGCAGTAGTTAACGAGTACATTCTTAATATAATCATTAGTTAACGAGTGTTGTTAGAATAATCACTAGATAACGAGTATATTCTAAGAATTATCAGTAGTTAACGAGTACACTCTTAGAATTATCAGAAGTTAACGAGTACATTCTTAAAATTATCAGTAATTATCGAGTACATTTTTAGAATAATCACTAGTTAACGAGTATATTCTCAATATTATAGTATTTAAAAATACATTCTTGGAATTATCAGTGGTTAACAAGCAAATTCATAGAATAATCACTAGTTAACGTGTACATTTTTAGAATAATCACCAGTTAATAAGCATTTTTAGAAAAATCACAAGATAACGAGTACATTCTAGGAATTATCAGTTGTTAACGAGTAGATACTTAGAATTATCACAAGTTAACGAGTACAATCTTAAAATTATCACTAGTTCACGTGAACATTCTTAGAATAATTACTAGTTAACGAGTTTATTCTTAATATTATCAGTATTTAAAAATATATTCTTGGAATTATCAGTAGTTAACAAACAAATTCTTCGAATAATCACTACTTAACGAGCACCTTCTTAGAATTATCAGTAGTTAACGAATACATTCTTATTATAATCAGTAGTTAACGAGTATTTTTAAAATAATCACTAGTTAACGAGTACATTCCTAGAATTATCAGTAGTTAACGAGTACATTCTTAGAATTATCAGTAGTTAACGAGTACATTCCAAGAATAATCAGTAGTTAAAGAGTACATTCTTAGAATAATCAGTAGTTAAAGAGTACATTCTTAGAATAATCACTAGTTAACGAGTACATTCTTAACATTATCAGTGGTTAATGAGTACATTCTTAAAATAGTCACTAGTTAACGAGTACATTCTAAGAATTATCAGTAGTTAACGAGTAGATACTTAGAATTATCAGAAGTTAACGAGCACATTTTAGAATTAGCAGTAGTTAACGAGTACATTCTTAATATAATCATTAGTTAACGAGTGTTGTTAGAATAATCACTAGATAACGAGTATATTCTAAGAATTATCAGTATTTAAAGAGTACACTCTTAGAATTATCAGAAGTTAACGAGTACATTCTTAAAATTATCAGTAATTATCGAGTACATTTTTAGAATAATCACTAGTTAACGAGTATATTCTCAATATTATAGTATTTAAAAATATATTCTTGGAATTATCAGTCGTTCACAAGCAAATTCATAGAATAATCACTGGTTATCGAGTACATTTTAGAATTATCAGTAATTAACGAGGACATTCTTAGAGTTATCAGTAGATAACGAGCACATTTTAGAATTAGCAGTAGTTAACGAGTACATTCTTAATATAATCATTAGTTAACGAGTGTTGTTAGAATAATCACTAGATAACGAGTATATTCTAAGAATTATCAGTAGTCAACGAGTACATTCCAAGAATAATCAGTAGTTAAAGAGTACATTCTTAGAATAATCAGTAGTTAAAGAGTACATTCTTAGAATAATCACTAGTTAACGAGTACATTCTTAGAATTATCACTAGTTAACGATTACATTCCTAGATTAATTAGTATTTAAAGAGTACATTGCTAGAATTATCAGTAGTTAACAAACAAATTTTTCGAATAATCACTATTTAACGAGCACCTTCTTAGAATTATCAGTAGTTAACTAATACATTCTTATTATAATGAGTAGTTAACGAGTGTTTTTCAAATACTCACTAGTTATCGAGTACATTGTTAGAATTATCAACAGTAAACAAGTACATTCTTAGAATTATCAATAGTTAAAAAATACATTCTTATAATAATCAGTAGTTAACAAGCACATTCTTAGAATAATCACTAGTTAACGAGTACATTCATAATATTTCAGTAGGTAACGAATAGATTCTTGGAATTATCAGAAGTTAATAAGCACATTCTTAGAATAATCACTAGTTAACAAGTATTATTAGAATAATCACTAGATAACGAGTACATTCTAAAAATTATCAGTAGTCAACGAGTACATTCCAAGAATAATCAGTAGTTAAAGAGTACATTCTTAGAATAATTACTAGTTAACGAGTACATTCTCAGAATAATCACTAGTTAACGAGCACATTCTTAGAATTATCAGTAGTTAACGAATACATTCTTATTATAATCAGTAGTTAACGAGTATTTTTAAAATAATCACTAGTTATCGAGTACATTGTTAGAATTATCAATAGTAAACAAGTACATTCCTCGAATTATCAGTAGTTAACAAATACATTCTTAGAATTATCAATAGTTAACAAGTACATTCTTAGAATAATCAGTAGTTAACAAGCACATTCTTAGAATAATCACTAGTTAACGAGTAAATTCATAATATCTCAGTAGGTAACGAATAAATTCTTGGAATTATCAGTAGTTAATAAGCACATTCTTAGAATAATCACTAGTTAACAAGTATTATTAGAATAATCACTAGATAACGAGTACATTCTAAAAATTATCAGTAGTTAACGAGTACATTCTTAGAATTATCAGAAGTTAACGAGAACATTCTTAGAATTATCAGTAGTTAACGAGTACATTCTTAGAATTATCAGTAGTTAACGAGTACATTCTTAGAATTATCAGAAGATGAGTACATTCTTAAAATAGTCACTAGTTAACAAGCATTGTTAGAATAATCACAAGATAACGAGTACATTCTAAGAATTATCAGTAGTTAACGAGTAGATACTTAGAATTATCAGAAGTTAACGAGCACATTTAGAATTATCAGTAGTTAACGAGTACATTCTTAATATAATCATTAGTTAACGAGTGTTGTTAGAATAATCACTAGATAAACAGTACATTCTAAGAATTATCAGTAGTTAACGAGTACATTCTTAGAATTATCAGAAGTTAAATAGTACATTCTTAAAATTAACAGTAATTATCGAGTACATTTTAAAATAATCACTAGTTAACGAGTATATTCTCAATATCACAGTAGTTAAAAAATACATTCTTGGAATTATCAGTGGTTAACAAGCAAATTCATAAAATAATCACTAGTTAACGTGTACATTTTTAGAATAATCACCAGTTAATAAGCATTTTTAGAAAAATCACAAGATAACGAGTACATTCTAGGAATTATGAGTTGTTAACGAGTAGATACTTAGAATTATCACAAGTTAACGAGTACAATCTTAAAATTATCAGTAGTTCACGTGAACATTCTTAGAATAATTACTAGTTAACGAGTTTATTCTTAATATTATCAGTATTTAAAAATATATTCTTGGAATTATCAGTAGTTAACAAACAAATTCTTCGAATAATCACTACTTAACGAGCACCTTCTTAGAATTATCAGTAGTTAACGAATACATTCTTATTATAATCAGTAGTTAACGAGTATTTTTAAAATAATCACTAGTTAACGAGTACATTCCTAGAATTATCAGTAGTTAACGAGTACATTCTTAGAATTATCAGTAGTTAACGAGTACATTCCAAGAATAATCAGTAGTTAAAGAGTACATTCTTAGAATAATCAGTAGTTAAAGAGTACATTCTTAGAATAATCACTAGTTAACGAGTACATTCTCAGAATAATCACTATTTAACGAGCACATTTAGAATTATCAGTAGTTAACTAATACATTCTTATTATAATCAGTAGTTAACGAGTACATTTTAAAATAATCACTAGTTAACGAGTACATTCTTAGAATTATCAGTAGTAAAAACAAGTACATTCCTAGAATTATCAGTAGTTAACAAATACATTCTTAGAATTATCAATAGTTAACAAGTACATTCTTAGAATAATCAGTAGTTAACAAGTACATTCTTAGAATAATCACTAGTTAACGAGTACATTCTATAATATATCAGTAGTTAACGAATACATTCTTAGAATTATCAGTAGTTAATAAGTACATTCTTAGAATAATCACTAGTTAACAAGTATTATTAGAATAATCACTAGATAACGAGTACATTCTAAAAATTATCAGTAGTTAACGAGTACATACTTAGAATTATCAGTAGTTAACGAGTACATTCTTAGAATTATCAGTAGTTAACGAGTACATTCTTAGAATTATCAGTAGTTAACGAGTACATTCTTAGAATTATCAGTAGTTAACGAGTACATTCTTAAAATAATCACTAGTTAACGAATACATTCTTAGAATTATCAGTAGTTAACGAGTACATTCTTAAGAATTATCAGTAGTTAACGAGTACATTCTTAAAATAATCACTAGTTAACGAGTACATTCTTAGAATAATCACTAGTTAACGAGTACATTCTTAAATTATCAGTAGTTAACGAGTACATTCTTAAAATAATCACTAGTTAACGAGTACATTCTAAGAATTATCAGTAGTTAACAAGTATATTCTTAGAATTATTAGTACTTAACAGGTATATTCTTAAAATTATTAGTAGGTAACGAGTACATTCTTAATATAATCATTAGTTAACGAGTAGTTGTTAGAATAATCACTAGATAACGAGTACATTCTAAGAATTATCAGTAGTTAACGAGTACATTCTTAGAATTATCAGTAGTTAACGAGTACATTCTTAGAATTATCAGTAATTAACGAGTACATTTTAGAATAATCACTAGTTAACGAGTACATTCTTAATATTATCAGTAGTTTAAATACATTCTTGGAATTATCAGTAGTTAACAAGCAAATTCATAGAATAATCACTAGTTAACGAGTACATTTTTAGAATAATCACTAGTTAACAGTACATTTTTAGAAAAATCACAAGTTAACGAGTACATTCTAGAATTATCAGTAGTTAACGAGTACATACTTAGAATTATCACAAGTTAACGAGTACATTCTTAAAATTATCAGTAGTTAACAAGTACATTCTTAGAATTATCAGTAGTTAACAAGTACATTCTTAGAATAATCAGTAGTTAACGAGCATTATTAGAATAATCACTAGTTAACGAGTACATTCTAAAAATTATCAGTAGTTAACGAATACATTCTTAGAATTATCAGTAGTTAACGAGTACATTCTTAGAATTATCAGTAGTTAACGAGTACATTCTTAAAATAATCACTAGTTAACGAATACATTCTTAGAATTATCAGTAGTTAACGAGTACATTCTTAGAATTATCAGTAGTTAATGAGTACATTCTTAAATAATCACTAGTTAACAAGCATTCTTAGAATAATCACAAGATAACGAGTACATTCTAAGAATTATCAGTAGTTAACGAGTAGATTCTTAGAATTATCAGTAGTTAACGAGTACATTCTTAGAATTATCAGTAGTTAACGAGTATATTCTTAATATAATCATTAGTTAACGAGTACATTGTTAGAATAATCACTAGATAAAGAGTACATTCTAAGAATTATCAGTAGTTAACGAGTACATTCTTAGAATTATCAGTAGTTAAATAGTACATTCTTAAAATTATCAGTAATTATCGAGTACATTTTTAGAATAATCACTAGTTAACGAGTATATTCTCAATATTACAGTAGTTAAAATACATTCTTGAATTATCAGTGGTTAACAAGCAAATTCATAGAATAATCACTAGTTAACGAGTACATTTTAGAATAATCACTAGTTAATAAGCATTCTTAGAAAAATCACAAGATAACGAGTACATTCTAGGAATTATCAGTTGTTAACGAGTACATACTTAGAATTATCACAAGTTAACGAGTACATTCTTAAAATTATCAGTAGTTCACGTGAACATTCTTAGAATAATTACTAGTTAACGAGTTTATTCTTAATATTATCAGTATTTAAAAATATATTCTTGGAATTATCAATAGTTAACAAACAAATTCTTCGAATAATCACTACTTAACGAGCACCTTCTTAGAATTATCAGTAGTTAACGAATACATTCTTATTATAATCAGTAGTTAACGAGTATTTTTTAAAATAATCACTAGTTAACGAGTACATTCTTAGAATTATCAGTAGTTAACGAGTACATTCTTAGAATTATCAGTAGTTAACGAGTACATTCCAAGAATAATCAGTAGTTAAAGAGTACATTCTTAGAATAATCAGTAGTTAAAGAGTACATTCTTAGAATAATCACTAGTTAACGAGTACATTCTCAGAATAATCACTAGTTAACGAGCACATTCTTAGAATTATCAGTAGTTAACTAATACATTCTTATTATAATCAGTAGTTAACGAGTACATTTTAAAATAATCACTAGTTATCGAGTACATTGTTAGAATTATCAATAGTAAACAAGTACATTCCTAGAATTATCAGTAGTTAACAAATACATTCTTAGAATTATCAATAGTTAACGAGTACATTCTTAGAATAATCAGTAGTTAACAAGCACATTCTTAGAATAATCACTAGTTAACGAGTACATTCTTATAATATATCAGTAGGTAACGAATACATTCTTGGAATTATCAGAAGTTAATAAGCACATTCTTAGAATAATCACTAGTTAACAAGTATTATTAGAATAATCACTAGATAACGAGTACATTCTAAGAATTATCAGTAGTTAACGAGTACATTCTTAGAATTATCAGTAGTTAACGAGTACATTCTTAGAATTATCAGTAGTTAACGAGTACATTCTTAGAATTATCAGTAGTTAACGAGTACATTCTTAGAATTATCAGTGGTTAGATGAGTACATTCTTAAAATAATCACTAGTTAACAAGTACATTCTTAGAATAATCACAAGATAACGAGTACATTCTAAGAATTATCAGTAGTTAACGAGTACATTCTTAGAATTATCAGTAGTTAACGAGTACATTTTAGAATTATCAGTAGTTAACGAGTACATTCTTAATATAATCAGTAGTTAACGAGTACATGTTAGAATAATCAGTAGATAACGAGTATATTCTAAGAATTATCAGTAGTTAACGAGTACATTCTTAGAATTATCAGAAGTTAACGAGTACATTCTTAAAATTATCAGTAATTATCGAGTACATTTTTAGAATAATCACTAGTTAACGAGTATATTCTCAATATTACAGTAGTTAAAAATACATTCTTGGAATTATCAGTGGTTAACAAGCAAATTCATAGAATAATCACTAGTTAACGAGTACATTTTTAGAATAATCATCAGTTAATAAGCATTTTTAATCACAAGATAACGAGTACATTCTAGAATTATCAGTTGTTAACGAGTAGATTCTTAGAATTATCACAAGTTAACGAGTACATTCTTAAAATTATCAGTAGTTAACGAGTACATTCTTAGAATAATCACTAGTTAACGAGTTTATTCTTAATATTATCAGTAGTTAAAAATATATTCTTGGAATTATCAGTAGTTAACAAACAAATTCTTCGAATAATCACTACTTAACGAGTACCTTCTTAGAATTATCAGTAGTTAACGAATACATTCTTAGAATAATCAGTAGTTAACGAGTATTTTAAAATAATCACTAGTTAACGAGTACATTCTTAGAATTATCAGTAGTTAACGAGTACATTCTTAGAATTATCAGTAGTTAACGAGTACATTCTTAGAATTATCAGTAGTTAACGAGTACATTCTTAGAATAATCAGTAGTTAAAGAGTACATTCTTAGAATAATCACTAGTTAACGAGTACATTCTCAGAATAATCACTAGTTAACGAGCATTCTTAGAATTATCAGTAGTTAACTAATACATTCTTAGAATTATCAGTAGTTAACGAGTATTTTTAGAATAATCACTAGTTAACAGTACATTAGAATTATCAATAACAAGTACATTCCTCGAATTATCAGTAGTTAACAAATACATTCTTAGAATCATCAATAGTTAACGAGTACATTCTTAGAATAATCAGTAAGTTAACAAGCACATTCTTAGAATAATCACTAGTTAACGAGTACATTCTGAATATCAGTAGGTCGAATAGATTCTTGGAATTATCAGAGTTAATAAGCACATTCTTAGAATAATCACTAGTTAACAAGTATTATTAGAATAATCACTAGATAACGAGTACATTCTAAAATTATCAGTAGTTAACGAGTACATACTTAGAATTATCAGTAGTTAACGAGAACATTCTTAGAATTATCAGTAGTTAACGAGTACATTCTTAGAATTATCAGTAGTTAACGAGTACATTCTTAGAATTATCAGTAGTTAACGAGTACATTCTTAACTAATAATCACTAGTTAACGATTAAAGTACATTCTTAGAATTATCAGTAGTTAACGAGTACATTCTTAGAATTATCAGTAGTTAACGAGAGTACATTCTTAGAATATATCACTAGTTAACGAGTACATTCTTAGAATAATCAGTAGTTAACGAGTACATTCTTAGAATTATCAGTAGTTAACGAGTACATTCTTAAAATAATCAGTAGTTAACGAGTACATTCTAAGAATTATCAGTAGTTAACGAGTACATTCTTAGAATTATCAGTAGTTAACGAGTACATTTTAGAATTATCAGTAGTTAACGAGTACATTCTTAATATAATCAGTAGTTAACGAGTACATTCTTAGAATAATCACTAGTTAACGAGTACATTCTAAGAATTATCAGTAGTTAACAAGTACATTCTTAGAATTATCAGTAGTTAACGAGTACATTCTTAAAATTATCAATAGTTAACGAAGTACATTTTAGAATAATCACTAGTTAACAGAGTACATTCTGTGAAGTATATAGTTCAATACATTATTAGTAGTTAAAAATACATTCTTAGAATTATCAGTAGTTAACAAGTAAATTCATAGAATAATCACTAGGTTAACGAGTACATTTTTAGAATAATCACCAGTTAATAAGCATTCTTAGAAAAATCACAAGATAACGAGTACATTCTAGGAATTATCAGTTGTTAACGAGTACATACTTAGAATTATCACAAGTTAACGAGTACATTCTTAAAATTATCAGTAGTTCACGTGAACATTCTTAGAATAATCACTAGTTAACGAGTACATTCT